>NC_043727.1:0-300000 GCF_005498985.1 Sporisorium graminicola
AACCCTAACCCTAACCCTAACCCTAACCCTAACCCTAACCCTAACCCTAACCCTAACCCTAACCCTAACCCTAACCCTAACCCTAACCCTAACCCTAACCCTAACCCTAACCCTAACCCTAACCCCTAACCCTAACCCTAACCCTAGCCCTAACCCTAACCCTAACCCTAACCCCTAACCCTAACCCTAACCCTAACCCTAACCCTAATTACCTACGAGCTCAGAAGTCAGGCACCCGGACCTTGACACCCTAGTTCTAGGCTTTCCAGCAGTACAAGGCAAGAGGGGCTTGCGTTGAGAACTAACGTGTTCATGGGTGAGGTTGATGTGTGGTGATCACTAGAATTTAAATGTCGAATTATGTGGGACGGTTTTGGACGCAACTGTATGGCCAAGGTGAGGCAAAAATGGGTCATTGAGACTCACCGCTCTTTGCTCTGCGAGGCTACCGTGATCTTCCTGTCCAGTGTTTACTATCGGACCAGTGCCAAGGCAAAGGTACCACCCAGCTGCGCTGATTGACGCAAAGTGTTTTGCAGCTAGGCTCCGGCCTTGGCCAGGTGTGCGCTACGATAACCAGCGTCGGTTCACCATGCCTTGTTGCGGCGCCGGGTTGAGTCGGCTGCCCTGTTTCGACAGGCGAACTGTTGCACTGAACGGCCTAACAAATTGACCTCGGGCTAAAAATATTCGGGAGTCGGAGGTGGAAAAAAGAAATTTTGACGAGAAAAAGCTGGGAGCTGGGAAAAAGCGAAAAAAGTTGAAAATCAGCAAAGTGTGGTAGAGTGTGTGGGTCGAGCGTGTCAGTGAGCTGACCGTCGTCTTGCTCCTCGTCCATCTCCTCTTACGACAACCACCACGATCGATCGACATCGCAGATTGTCGCACAACACGATGTCGCAAAAAGGCAGAGGAAAGGGCAAGGGCCCTGAAGTGGTATTCGATGACAAGGCACGAGCCGAGTACCTCACTGGATTCCGCAAACGTAAGCAAGAGCGAAAGCAGGCCGGTCGTGATTACCTCGCAAAAAAGGCAAAGGAGGAGCAGCTCGCGACGCGCAAGGAGCTTCGTAATGCTCGCAAGGAAAAAGCCGCCGAGAACGTGCGAGAGCAGAGAAAGGCGTTCGGTCTCGATGCTGAGGGCGAGTCGGATCTGGATAAAGCGGCTGATGCTGACTCGGATGGCGGTGAAGACATCGACGACGAGGATGCAGTACCGCAGATCCACCAAGAGGAGTACGACTCGGATCAGCATCATACCCATGTCGTCGTCGAATCGTTTGATCCAGAGCAAGAGGCATTCGAAAAGGCCACTGCCATCACGACCACCAGCACTCGCACTCCCAAAGCTGCCAATGCTGTGTCTGCGTCTGCTGCCACTGCTGCCCTTTCCAGTGTAGAGGCTCTTCCACCTTCTTCCCGCCGCGTCAACAAAGCTAAGGCCAATGCGAGTCTCTCTCTCCCCTTTCTCCTCGATCGAGCCTCCTCCTCGTCCTCCTTCTCCTCGCCGCGTCTTGACGACCGACATACTGACATGACTCTCCTTCCTTTCTCTTCACCACCAATAACAGGCCAAAGCCAAGAAACGAGTGATTCACACCAAGAAGAAAATGTCACGCACAAAAGACTCCACATCTCGGGGCTCACAGCCGCGTTCTCGAAAGAGGACCTAGAACGTCGCTTCTCCACCTTTGGCACCGTCATCGCGCTCGACGGGCTCGGCAAGCGCGATGCTCTTGGTCAACTTCGTCCTTTCGCCTACCTCACCCTGCAAGCGCCACCACAGCAGATTAAGCGCTGCATGAACTTGCTGTCTGGATCCGTTTGGAAAGGTGCAACCCTCCGCATCGGTGAAGCCAAGCCCGACTATCAGCAACGCATACATCTCGAAACCGAGAAACGTCGACGTGAGGAAGAAGAGAAGGCGAGCCACCCCAAAAAGCCGAAACGTCTGCCGCCAGGGATGGGCCTTGAGAGCCCACACTTGGATCCTGTCGATCAAGCTGCCGTCGAGAGCGGTCTGGCATGGGGGTGGAAACGTACACCTGCGGGACATCTCATTCGTCCTTTGCGCATGCGACCCTCCCACCCTCTGCCGCGCCCATCGCGCACATCCACGCTATCGAGAATCGACGCAACAGAAAACGAGGAGGATGACCAGCAACAGCAGCAAGAGTCATCCAGCAGACGCGCGCGCGTCAATCCTCGTCCTCCCACCAAGGCACACCGCATCACCATCGACCCTACACGATACGGCGCCATCCACTTGTCCGGCGATCTGCTTGAATCGCTTGCTGGAGATGCAGCCTTTGATGCAACTTCCCTCGGTCCCGGCGAATGGCACTGCGAGGAGATTCTGCACGATGACGATGATAGCCAACAGGATCACCGTCTGGTACGCTGGCAATACACCGCAAAGGACGGCAAAGTGCTGCACGAGGAGTTTGCAAAGATCCCTGTTCGTGTCGTACCCAAGCGATCGATGTCAGCATCGGCAGCCGGTGTCGGCGCTTGCGAAGAGGCAGAGGATGTCATGGCGCAGCTTGATTTCGACCGATACTCAGATGCAGGCAGCGACGATGATCTGTTCTCTGGATTCGCATCGACCGCCACTCCGGCCGTGAAGCAGGTCGAGTCGAAACCCGCCCCTATCACCATTACACCCCCAAACAGCAACGCGAGAAACAACGTTGTCGTGGACACGGCCGACATCGACGACCTCTTCGCCGACCTTCCCTCGAAATCCTCTGCTACAGCAACAACCGACGTCAACGACCTGTTTTCCGACCTGCCCTCTATCGGTACCCCGTCGCAGCAGACACCGCAACCGCCGCAACCCAGACGCCCCCGTGTTGCCGAGATTGCTCCCACACCGACACCATCCAAGAAAGTCAAGGGTACTTTCGTCCCTGGTCTGGACCCGGACGAAGAGGACCCGGGCAACTTTTCGGATGGATACGATGAGGTGGCTGCTGCTGCTGCTGGGCCGTCGCTGATCAGCAGCACCGACAAGCAGGTGGTAGCTGATGCGGAGCAGGAACGCCAAAAGACGCTCGCGTTGCTGGGAGAGATGTTTGGGTCTGGTTCCGATGACGAGTCGCCTTCCATTGATGTTGCGCAGATTCAAGCGGAGTCGGCAGAAGAAGAGTCGGAATCCGAGTCAGACGAGGGTACGGCTTCGGATGCCAGTTCAGAGTCGAACAGCGCTTCCGAGGCTGCTTCTGCAGAGGCTGCTGGTGAAAGCTCTCTGTCCTGCTCTGAGTCTAGCAGTTCAACGAGCGAAACCGGAGACGATGAAATGTCAGTCGACGAGGAAGATGAGGCTGACCAAGTCGAGGAAATTGCCGCAGAGGACGAGCAAGACGTGCCTATGGCAGACGCACCTGTAGCCCCTGTTGAACCCGTTGCGGCACCAGCCACGGACGACAAGTCACGCCGAGCAGCCTTCCTCCTTTCGCTCTCCAATCCTGCTTCGACTGCCACGCAGAACACCAGCTACGTACCCATCGCACGCTTCGATCCGGGCACTCGCGCCGTCACGCCGCCGGCGCCAACGACAACGTCAGACGACAATGCATCGATAGCCAAGCAGCCAGCACCCGACGCTGCATCTCTTGCATCGTCGCAACCACCATCCTCGGTGCAAGCGGGTCAAGCGGAAGCCGAAGGAACAAAGGTATCCATGTCGACGCTCAAGGAAATGTTCAAGCCACAAGATCGCGTCTCTGGGTCCGCCGTGACTGCAGGCTTCAGTCTCGGTCTCGGTGGTGGCGGGGACATCGCTTCTGGTAGCGGTAAGAGTGGTGGCGGCTTCTCATTGATGGATTCGTTGGGGCTGGAATTTGAGCTCGAGGACGAAGAACCAGAGACCGATGCCGCTCCTGCTTCCAACATGTTCGCGTCATCCTGGAGCAACATCGCCGCCGCGCAACCGTTCGTCGCTGCATCATCGATGACCAACGAGGCCCCGCAAAGAATGTCGTCGCCGTTCTTCCCGTCGTCGAGCAACGCGGCTTCGTGGAACAACAACGACGGCTCGGTACGACGCTGGCTCAACGCGCGATCGCAAGAAGAAAGGGAGTCGGATTGGACGCGGTACAAGGAGTCGTTGACGCAGGTGGTCAAGAAACGCCATCGCGAGGCCGCAAGGAAGCATAAACGTGGATTCAAGAGTTTGCCGTCACAGCAGCAGCAGGGTATGCCAGCAGCAGTGGGCGCTGTCAACAGCAGGAGTTAGTCGTGTCGATCGATTCAATGGCCAAGCAGACGTTACAAGTTCGTTCTCGTGTGTGGATTCGCCGCTGTCGTGAAGGCGTTTGAATGCTCAGGTTGTGTGCAATGCGTCGATCAAACCCGCTCGAATTGAGAGATGAAGGGGGAATGTAAGCTGAGATTTAAAACAGGAGAGGTGAGAGAAGTCGAAAGGGAGGGAGTGAACAAAACAGGGAGGTATGCGGTGCTATGCTGTTTGCGTTGCGGGGGATCTAAAGAGAGGTATCCAGTCTTCAGAAGGATGGAAATGCACTATGCGTTTCGACAGGACCAGCTGAGCAAAACGCCGTGATCGGTAAGCAATCAGTAGACCAGCTAGTTGCGGAGACTCCACTCCGACAGATCCAGCCTGCCAGAAGTGGAGAGGGCGCGCTTTAGGACTGTCGTCGCTCTCGCTGCGCCTGAATTCTGTTGCGTCGATAATCGCCTCGAGCAGCAAGAATGGAAGCGGAAGGAGCACGTTTGCGCTTCATGCGGCATCCGGCGGCGTTACCGCCTTTGGTGGTGTGACTCTTGGGGTTGGCGACAGGGGCTCCCGAAGCACCTGAGTTGGCGGTGTTGGCCGAAGAAGACGAAGCAGCAGCAGGGCTGGAGTTCGACGACGAAGAAGTAGATGCACCCGTGTGGGCGGTCGACGTCGATGTTCCCTTCGGAGAGTTGACAGACGAAGTGGCGGGGGAGCTGTCTGCATTGCCAGTGCTGTTACCTTTACCACCGCCGAAGTCGAGATCCATGCACTGGTAGAAGGCGTTGGCCGTGTTGTCGACGGTCCAAACAGCATACACGACGTGGTAACCCGAACGCGAGGGCAGGTTCTTGGTCAAGTCGTGAGTCATGCTAGCAGCAGGAGGCTTTCCACCCATAGGCACGACAAGGAACGGGTCGGATTCAAAGTCGCTGGCACTAAGACCTTTGGTGGTGGACGAGTCCCAGCTCGACTTGGTGATGAAGTACTTGAAGTCGGTGGTAGCGTGCTGAGCGGTAAATGTCCACGAAAACGAGTGAACGCCGCTAGCCTTAGTGGTGGGCCAAACACCAGGGCCCTGCCGATCGAGCTGGGCAAACTGGCTCAGACCGGCCGAGCAGAGCTTGCCATCGCCGACGCGAGCGAACGGAAGACCCTTGAGCGCTTCGAGTGATTGCGGTTCGTACTGGATCTCGCCGCAGTTCTTGGCAGCGCCCTCCTTGCACATGTACGAGCGCGAGGCGGGAGCATTGATGTAGCCGTGAGCATCGACGAGAGCTATCAGGAGGTGGGAGAGCGTCGCGACCAGCGCGACGAGCTGGAAGAGCGAGAGAGACGAGCGGAAAATCATGGTTGGGCGGATGATGAGCGGATGAGAGCGGGAACAAAAAAGAATAGAAGGGACCAGCCCGAGTATGAAGGAAGATGAAAAAGAGAGAGTCGGGGGAAGGAGGATGTCTAGGAGAGAGGGGATGAGGTGGTGGTAGTAATAAGGAGAAAGCAAACGATGGCAAAGTCGATCTAGTTCTACACAGAAAGAGGGAGCGGAGAAAACGCGCGTTGGACCGGCCTTCGTGCGGATCGAGACTGAAGAGATTGAAGGAAGATGCGAGTCGGATCGGAATGACAGCCGGTCGAACAAAGGCGGCTAGCTGGCTTTGCTTATAAACCCTGCAGCCATGAGCGCATATAGTCAATCCACAGCGGCACGCAGCGCCTGCGCTTCGTCGAACTCTCTTTCAGTCTCTGCGCTCCTCCTCCCTCGAGAGCATTGGAACAGATCAGCACTGACAACTCACTCTACTCAGCCTCAGACTGCTCAACGGCACATCCGTACACCGACATTTCGGGGGATGGTTCGCCAGAGAGCAATTCAGTCGGGACGTCACAGTCCGATACGGGACGAGTGAGCATGAGCACGGTGAAAGTTACGAGCAGCGATTGAGAAGTGGACAGCGAGGTCGAGCGCCGACGGCGTATCCGAAGCGTTCGAAGCTTGGACGTTTCCTTCAACTCGGCGCTCTCGGGACCGGAAGCGCCGACGAGCTAGCAGGCAGCGCCGTGTGTAAGGTCAACGCGAGCAGGAGACAGCGAGGGGACACTCCAGAGACCGTCAAGCGACTCGATTGGGTCGCTGGCATGCCTCCTTGCTCGACCGACAGTGACCCTCGTTCATACGCTCTCTGCTCCCGAATTGGAAAGAAAGGAGCCTCTTGTCGATGACGAGCGTACTTCTCAACCATCGGCACCAGCGAATGAGGAGCGCCACAATCTGCAAACCTCGTCAAGCGAGCACACCCCTTATTGCTATGATCACAACCGAAATTCAAACTTCAGCGAGAAATCACCGCCCTGGTTTCGAAATCGATGCCGCCGCAGCAAGAGCCACAACTTTTCGGCGAATGATTGCGAACATCGACTGAGCCCGAAACCGAAAGAAGAAGGACAGCAGGGAGAGGAGGAGGAGAGGGGAAAGGAGAGGGGGAGGGAGAGGGAGAGGCGAGCAGTAGGGACGGACACTTTGCATTGAGCTAGCTGGCTGGTGGATTGCGGAGGCTCGGCAACGGACTCCATGTGACAGCTGGATAATGAAGTTTCATGGAATCTGTCTGTCTCCCTTTGTTCTTCACGAGACGCGTCCGGCATCGACGTGACCATGGCGCTTGAGCAGTGTCATGATGCCGAACGCAACTTTTCATTCCGCATGAGCTGCATGTCAGAAGAAAGACATGTCTTGCTCTGCTAAAGTGCCTATTTTTTCCTTCTTGGCCTGTCTCCCGCTCTTCCTCGGCGCGGGCTCCGACAACGAGATTGTTCCTTCTCATCCTCTCCTTCCAAGGCTTTGTTTGTCTCCCTCGTCTCCCTCGCTCGCTCGCACGCTATATGCGCATACAGTCGAGTCTGCTCAGACAAGCTCTTCATCGGCGACACCGAAGCTTGACTGAGCTTGGAGCGAAGTTTCGATCTCAGTGGAGGCTCAGCTTCGATTTGGCCAAACGCCGAGTGCATCGAGCGTAGATGAGCAAAGGACGAGTGAGTGATTTGACACGCCAGTTGGAAACTTATCTCTCTCTCTCTAATAAAATTGAAAAGGGGGAAAAAAAGGCTCACACTCGACAGGCTCAGCTTTCCCGATTCTACAACAATTTCCCGATTACCTGCCCGCACAAAACGTCTCCTGCTCACCACCAGCTCAATTTTGGCTAGCGATAGGAAGAGCTCGCTCGCTAGAATGCTCTGGACGTCTGAACATAGCTTGATTTCGTTCATCTCTGTTACATGATCACTCAGGAGCGAAGGCAGCGGTTCGTTTCCGGACGTTTCGGTTGCCGCCAGCACGGGGCGTCGATGATCTTGGAAGCTACTTTTGGCTGGACGCGGCGGCGGCGGCGTTGTTCGACTTCCACTCCTGCACCGCCTTGTCTGCAGCCCGAAACGCCTCCAGCGCGGCTGGCATCCCCACATACACTGACACTTGGAGCAGACACTCTTGAACTTCGAGCTCCGTCAGGCCATTGTTAAGCGCACCTCGAACGTGCGCTGCCAATTCGGTCGATCTGCCCAGAGCAGCGAGCATGCCAATGTTGAGGATACTACGATCGCGCCACGCAAGCCCGGGACGAGACCAGATGCCACCCCAGGCGTATTCGGTCGCAAGTCGTTGCATGGGCATCATGAAGTCGCTAGCATTGGCCAGGCTGCGGTTGACGTACTCCTCTCCCATCACTTGGCGTCGATTCGAATCGCCGGTCGCGTGCAGTTCGCGGTGCAATTGCTCCCATTCAGGTGAGCGGCCTGCTGTAGGAGCAGTACCGCCGTCTTTCGTGGTCGAATTGGAGGCAGACATTGCGATGAAATTGAGGTTAGAGTTGGTGGATGAGCGTCGTTTGGTGGGGAAACCGACTCAAACTGCCGCCGCTTACTGGGCGAGCGAAGGCGGCTACTCGGCATCCCTCTCGGGCAAGTTCACAAGCTAAAATGTACTCGTGCGCTGCCTCAGACGGGTTTCCGACGGGTTTACTTTTTCGGGCCATTCGGGTCAGCAATCCGGCTCAGGGTCCAGCTTCCGATTAGACATGGGCCTGCATGGGCCTGCATTCACTCGAAACCACGTCTTACGAAACAACCCTCGTGGCCATGCCCAGTCCATTCTTGAACGGCATAGCAACTACGTACCAGCCCTTAGACTCGAGGTACTCGTGCAGGGCGGCATAGGTGCCAATCTTGACGCCGGTGAGCCAGTTATCGATGAACAGCACCGCATCAGGCTTGAGCGATGCCTCGAGCAGCTTGAACGTGGGCAGCGCCACTGTGGAGTCATACAGCACGAAAGCAGCCTCGTCAGCAACGATTGTTTGGTCAGGCACGGCAGACATTGATACTCGACCAGCAACTCACTCTCGGCCCAAATGTCAAACAGCACCGCATCCAGGCTGCCGGGCTCGATCTTGGCTTTTTCCGTTAACTCGAGGATGTCGCCTCGCAGCAGTGTGAAGCCTGGGATCTCCTTGGCTCCGTCAGGCAGCTTCATGGCTTTGGCCAGGTTCGCCATGGCAGCGTCAGCCTTGTGCTCCTCCTTCTCCGTTCCCCACACCATGGCTCCCGGGGCAGCCCCACCTTGCTTGTCTACCTTGGCGTCCGCTGCCTGCGAAGCGAGCAGGAGGTAAATGGTTGAGACGCCGTACGAGGTGCCCGCTTCGAAGATGCGTCTGGCATTCTTGTTCCGAAGCACGGCGTAGATGAATTCCGACTTGTCCTGCTCCAGTGCCACCATCTTGTCCTTGTACACGCTAAAATCACGCTTCTGCACATTCTGCCCGTTGAGCGACGAGATGCCCGTACCTTGCGCATCTTGCTGCTCGGACAGGTCGTGCAGCTCCGTGACGAGGCGAGCGGCATCGGCGTGCTCCCTGAACAGGATGGTCTTGGTGTACGATTCAGACATGGTCGCGGTTTCGACAGTATAGGGTGTGATCTTTGGTTCGACTGGCACCCTCAGGCAGCGGCAGAGCTTTTATGTGTCGGTTGACGCTCTTGCAAGGTGAGGTCGAGTCAGGTTTGGCGCGTGGGAAGCACAAGACCCTCAACGAGCTCGAAGTCGGTGCGGGGTAAGGTCGACTCCGGAAGCACTTTCATCCACTTTCACCGTCATAATCCGGCGGGACTCGACACGGCTCTCGCACGGCTTCCCGTCAATTTTTAATTCTCCGCGTTTCTCGCCGTGACTTTGGCCGAATCTTCGAAGCGGCCTCGCACCTACCTTATCGCTGAAGCGGTGATGACTGCAATGAGAACGAAACCATCATCCCACATCAAGTTGCCCAGCTTCGTCGATAATACGACAGACGCAAAATGTCGCTACAAACTAATGGCGGAAGCAGCGCATCGTCTTCCCGCCTTCAACAGCGCCGTCCGTCCAGATCCTCTGCTACAGACTCAACCGAAGCACTCGCCTTTCGCGCACGTCTTGGGTCCAGCTCGCAGCAGCAGCCTTATGCGTCATCATCCCATGCAATCGTCGAAGATGACGAAGAGCCACAAGAGCAGCATTACAGCAAGCACAATGACAGTAAAGCTGCGAGCGACGATGAAACTCCCATCACGCCTCCCATCCTCACTGCCACCTACCCGCCCACAGCACAGCGTCGTCCCTCCACCTCGTCAGCGAATGGAACTGCATCACTGGTCGACCTTCCGCCTATGGACAGTGGATCGGCAGCTTGGCGATTCGTCGTGTGTGGCTTCGTCATATGGTCCATGGTGTGGGGCATTGCCTACTCCTACGGAAGCTTTCAGGACTACCACGAGCACAACCCTGAATCGCCCTTCTATGGCGAAAGTGTCACCAGCATCTCAGCCGTGGGAACTTTAGTCATTGGCTGCCAACACTTTGTCCCTCTTCTGCTCCGAGGCTTCACCACCACCTATACTCACCTCCACCGCAAGATGGTCATGGTCAGCCTGGTGCTCAGTGCCCTCTCTATCCTCATCGCCTCCTTCTCCACGTCGATCGCCATGCTGATCGCATTTCAGGGCGTCTTCTTCGGCATCACCAGTGGTGTTTTGCTTACGCCCATCGTTCTCTATCTAGGACAATGGTTCGACAAAAAGAGAGGCTTTGCGACGAGTGCTATCTTTATGGGTTCCGGAGTAGGCGGTGTCGTCTTTCCTCTGGTGCTCAATTCGCTTCTTACTTCCATTGGCTTTGCTTGGACCATGCGTGTATGGGCACTTGCTCAGCTCCTCCTTAACGGAACAGCACTCTATCTCGTCAAGCCTCGCATTCCGGATCATCGTACGTCCAGAAAGCTGCCTGCATCTTTCAAAGAAGTTGTTCGCCTCGTGGTACCTGGAGACCTGCGACCATTGCTCACTCCTATCTCTCTGATCTACGTAAGTGCATTGCAAATCACCTTGCTCAAAAGGGAAAGCATCTGCTGATAAGACGTCCTACTTTTCTTTCCTCCCTTTGCCTCTCGCAGTTCATCATCATCATGACGCAAGCATTTGGCTGGTACATCGTTTCGCTGTACATCTCGACCTATGCCACCGCTCTGGGCTTCAGCTCTACCGTCTCGACCGGTCTGCTATCCGCCTTCAACGCTTCTGCCATCATCGGATACCTCATCACGGGCCCTGCCATCGACAAGCTCTCCTTCACGCTTGCAATGGCTGTTTCCTCGGGCCTGTGTGCAATGACCGCCTTCCTCCTCTTTGGTTTTGCCACGACGCTAGCCATCGTGTTGGTCTTTGTCCTCGTATTTGGAGCGGCAGGCGGAGGCTTTGGCTGCTTCCTCACCCCCATCGCTAGGGACATTGCCACGGTGACCAACTCGGACAATGCCCTTCAGTTCCTCGCGTGGATGTTCATCCGTGGCATTGCTGCCGTATCGGGCCCGCTCATTGGATCGGCCCTGTATCGCCCCTCGGTGGTGACGCCACATCCTCATGCAGGCGAGTACGGGATCAACGGCTTTCGTGATCTTATCCTCTTTGTTGGCGCCTCCATGCTCGTTGCTTCCGTCGCAGCTCTGGCAGCCTTTGCATGGCGAAAGCGCGCGTAGGCTCGAGACTACCGTATACTCACAACTGCACGACGCAACAAATTGCTTCACAGACATATCACGAAAAGCCGACTGTTGACAAGAGAGTGTGTATCGTTGCATAATGATTCGCGTACAAAACGTCGAACTGGCCCACATCAGGCTGAAGAGCGACGGAACGCCTTGGTAAAGCGAGACAGCAGCGTGCTGGACGATCCACTCGACGAGGACGAGGACGACGCTGTCGTTAGCGAAGGTGTAGCACCGCCGATTGTGCTCGACGAGGCGGAAGGCAAGCCAGGTGATTGTTCAATCTGGCGCTTGTCGGATGGCTTGGCCGGCGACGATCTTCGCCACGGCGATGCAAGCGAGAACGTGGAAGATCGGGGCTTGACGTTTTGCTCGGTCGGCGAAGCGGCAGGCTTGACTGCACTGCTACTCTGCTGCTCCCTCGTCACCAGCGCAGGCGGCGGAGGAGGTGCGGTCATCTGCACTGCTCGAAATGGCACTCCATAGGACGGCGACGACGACGAGAGCATCGGAGATGAAGTCGACGGCCTGGGACCACCGCGTCCTGCTTCGGGTCTAACAGGTTGTTGCTGGTACGAGATGGCCAGATTGGTGAGACCGCAAATGGAAGCACTCACGTCGCGCAGCCGGATCCAATTGCTGTAGATGGCATTCGCTCGTTCTTGCCTCTGCTCGCTGTGGTGGGCAATCTCGGCATCTTCGTCCTCTTCTCGCAGCTCGTCGCCGTCGGTCCGTCTCTTGCCGCACTCCTTGGCGAGACAGCCAAACAACAGGGGGTATCGGGTGACACGCTGCACGGGCAGCACAAGGAACTGCGCCATGTCCATACCTTGCAACGTCGGGTTGGTACTTCTCGTCAGCTCGATGAAGGTGGCCACAGCTGGCCTCAGCTCTCGCTCGAATGTGAGCCGCTCCTTGGCCCCGTGGTGAGCGACGCAGTACCTCGCGTAAACCTCCATGCGCGCAGGAAGCTCCTCGACCAGCTTGGTGCTCAAGCCGAGGTAGTCCGGCTCGTTCAACATGGGCTGGCGATCGCCATGGTGGGGCTGGCTCGGTGACGATCCATCGTGGCTGTTGCTGGGCGCCGAGGAAATCGACGTTGGCGGCGACATCCTCTTTGGCAAAAACGCGCGAATAGTGTCGATGAGGAACTTGGAGAATGCCATCACCTCGTCCAGATTGGATACGATCTTTTCGATCGAGGCAGACGTCATGAGCCCCATCCTGCGCAGACCCTCGACGTAAATATCGAGCAACAGCTGCAAGTCGGCCAGGTACTTGCACTCGGTCAACACGAGTTCCTCCAAAGCCGCCAGTTCGGGCGCAGTGGATTCCCAGCTACGACCGCCGCTGCTGCTGTTGCCACTGCTTCCTCCCGTCACCGAGTCATTCTCGGACGACGTGCCTAGGTAGAAGGAGGGATAGCGGATCGAGCTTCCGTCTACAGTGTGAGTCGTAGAGCTTGTCATGCTCATCGAGTTGGAGCGCGAGCTGGGTACCGGGTTGGGGGTGGTTTGGCACGGACGGCTGATGACGCCCGTGTTGACGGGCTGGAGGAAGACGGCCGCAGGACGAGTTGCGGCGTCGCCTGCTGTTGAGCGGCGTCCTGCTCCTGTGGATCGAGAAGAAGGCACGGTGAGCAGTGTCCTCGCTTGCGAGAAAGAACGCCTGGCTCGCTCACTGAGACTCGACCTGCCCGGCTCTGTGCTCTTTCCGTTCAAAGAGTTGGACGAAGCGACACGCCGTGGACCACGACCTAGCATCGATGCCTCGAGGGATACGTTGGACGCATTTCCTAGAGGAGATTTGCCGTGCGAAGCAAACGATGCGAATCGTGGTCTTTCGTTGCTGCTGCCGCCCACCTGGAAGCTACTCCTACCCTTGCCACGATAGGCACACGGAGAAGCTGGGAAAGGCTGCGGCAAGGCGATCGGAGATGCATGGGTGGGTCGCATCAATGGCCTCTCCCACTCAATGTCATCCTCGTCGGAGTCCGAGTCCGAGCCCTGGTCATCGCACTCGCCCTCATGGACATCCGATGCAGAGAAGGCAGAAGACATCACTGCAGTTTCGGTCACAGTCGATGGAGCCGTACTGGCGAACGATCCTCCACTATGACCTCGAGCACGAGGGTGTAAGCCTTCGTGGCCGCTGCTGCCGCTGATGCTGTGTCTGCGATCGTAGCTATAGTCGGACCCGCTCGAGCTCGTGCTCTCCCGAGGCAGATCTCGCAACGAAACGTCGGTGAGATCCACTTGCAGACCCGGACCGTTCCAGTCGAGGTACTCGCGATCCTGCAGGAATGCCGGGTGAGCTAGTAGCGGTGGCTGCGTTGGCTGCGGTGGTTGCTCGGGTTTGGCCAAAGGAGCCTTCTTGGTGCGCAGGGCACTCATGCTCTTTCGCGCAAGTGTGGGCACGTCGAGACTCATGCTCCTCGCGCGAGGACGGGGAGGTGCAAGCTCGCCTTGATGCGGTGGCAGGAAGGGAACAAGACCCAGTCTCGCTGGCACGTAGGTAGGCGACGAGAAGCTTTTGTCAGGATGCGAAGCGGATCGCTGCTCACGACGTGAAGAGGCGGCGGGCAAACGCGTCCAGGATCGCTGCTTCTTGAGCGGACGTTGACGATCCTCGCGGTCATCTTCAGGCTGCTGCTGTTGCGACCTGGACCACGAAGGAGTCAGGTAGTGCAGCCATCCGTTCGAACGGGGCGAGACCTTGTCCTGCAGGAGGGGAAGGTCTACGCAAGTCGAGAGCGGACTTGGCGGCATTTCGGCAGGCAAGGCATTGCCCGTAATCCCCAGCTTGGTCGCGTTGAACGAAAAGTTGTGCATCACGGGCGGACGGGGAGGAGGCAGAGTAAACTCTCCAGAGAGCAAGTCTAGGCTTGTTCCCTTTCGCTTGCTGTGCTTGCTGTGCTTTCTGCTTCGAGATGGAGTGGGGAATGCACGTTCCATAGCCGCAGACTTGGGCGGCTCGGAATCGCTTTCCAAGGTGTTAGCGTGCAAGGGGAGTGACTGGTGCATGGTGCCGAGCAGTGAGGCGCCGACTGCGTACAGACCGAGCATGCACAGCTGTTCGGGCGTTGCAAGCGAAGGGTCGTGCGTTGATGGTCTTGCCATGTTGAACGATCCTGTCATGGGAATGGGATGGACGTTGAGGCGATGCGGGCTTTTTCTCACAACGGGGGAGGGGACATAACATCTACTGCTTGTGTATTATATACTGGCTACAGCGACGGCGTGTTTGATGAAGATCCTCAGACTTGTTCAGACGTGCCCTGTGAGTGTGACGAGCGTTGCTGTGCAGTCGAGCTGAGCTTCGGCGTCTTGTTACGACAAGAGCTTGCACCACCACGTATTGGTCTCGTGCTGTGTCGAGAGGTCTGGTCTCACGACTCTGGTGGCTCGAGGAGTGACGAGTGCAGCAGGAGTAGTACACTCAAGGATACGCTTCCACCTTTCCGACACGTCTGTCTTTGACGTCGAACAGCATCGTCACTCGGCTGGAGGTGCCACAGTCGCGCGCACCAAGATCAGCCGAGGTCATGAGTACACGATCAACATTGGCGAGGAGCTGTGTTGCAGATGGGTGGGTGGGAACCTGCAAGATGCTCGGAAGGGATCCCCAACGACAGCCGAAGGTATCGAGAGGTCTCGCATCGACAGAGCATGGGAAAGTTCTCATCGTCCTCGCGAGCTGAGACAGCCGAATGGTGGGAACGGACGAACGGAGTGCCATGACGTGCTGTGTACAGTCGGAAATGGCGTGTGAGAGTGGTGGAGTGAGGAAGCCAGCCGTTCTCACAAACGCAGAAGACAGATTGCGCAGCTCGACAGATGACAGTCGTGCCACTAAGCGAACCGCATGCTTACTGCTGAAACGAGGTCGAGGTCGAGCACAATGACGGTTACAGCACGGATACGCGAACGACGTTCAGCTTCAAGGAGGGGCACACGAGTAGGATCCCCTGACCGATGGCAGGACAAGTCATGCATAGCTCTGCAAAAGGCTTCGCTGCTGGTGTGACGTGATTGGGAGCAGCAAGCATGATGAGTGGCGCATGAACGTTGAATTGACGTGCAGGCCATCGACAGCAAGTGTGCCGAGCAGGTGTCTCGCCAATACATTTCGACAGCATGTCGGAAGGCCAGGATCTCGTTAGAAGTACCGATTCTGGGTGTACGGACGGGGCGGACATGCAGACAAACAAAAGCCACTCAAAGGTTCTTGACGATCGAGAGCGACGGCGTTCATGCGATCACGCTTGCAGACGAGCAAACACTGCAGGTCGCTACGCATCTTTTCTCTTTTTTTCCTCTTTTTTTTTTTCGCTTTGCAAGCGAAGCGATGCGCGCGCATTTTCGGTTGGGGAAAATCATTTTTGGCTCGAGGAACAGGGCGCGAGACGAGACAATGAGGATCAGACAACCCGCTTGGAAACGTTAATTTTCTGACAGCTGTCGTAGCCACTGCCTGGGGTACAGTACAGTTGCAACGTGATCGAGAGCGAGAGCGAGAGTGTGTGTGTGTGTGTGTGTGTGTCTAGTAAGCGGGTCGCACCTCGGGGCCGATTCCCAAGTAGTGAGGAACGCAGTGCTCGCTGCTGCCCTGGGCGCAAGCAGTAGGGTGTTGCTGGTCGAGGCTGGAAGGGGAGCCGTACTTGGTGTTGGCCAGGTAGGTGGCGTCGTTGCTGTTGCTGTTTTCACTGTCGACAGCGCGCGCGATGAAGCTAGAAAGCTGGTCAACGCTGCCCGCAAAGCCTTGGTTGGAGCTCGACTGGGACCCGCCCAACTGGACGCTGTTGCCGGGTGCGACGTTGGAATCGTCCGTGTCCTGGACCGCAGTCGAAGAACCAGCATAGCCTCCAGCGCTCGCCTGCTGCTGCTGGCCCTGCTGGCGACGTTGAAAAAGAGAGGCAACGCCGGAGCCTTGCATCACGCTGCCCGCCAGTCCTTGCAGCGAAGCACTCTGTCCGCCGCCGTTGACCACCGAGTTCCCAGGCGCGACTTGCGAGTAGTCGTTGTTCTGCGTTGCGCTCGCACTGCCTCCGTAGCCACCCGCAGTACCGTCCTGCGACGACTGGTTTCCAGCAGAAGGCGTTTGCTCAGCGTTGGGTCGTTGGGCTTGAGGCAAAGGTCGTGCTGCTACGCCACTGCCCAGACTGGCAAGCGCGAGTGCAGAGACCATCGAGAGTGCGAGATACTTCATTGTTGATGCGGTTATGCTTGATGTTTTGGAGTTACTGTAGTTCTGGGACGAGGGGTAGAGTGTGATTGGACAAGCATAGCGTTTATATACTGTATCAGCCCGCTGCCGTGCTGTCGAGGTCGCCTCGCTGGTTCAAGCACGTCATGACAGCTCTGACAGCTGTCCTAACTACTACCAACACGGTAGCACCTTGGACAGAGATGCCTTCCAGACAGTCATTTTCTGGATATTGATGTTCTAGATATTTATACAGTACTTTTTAAATAATTATTCGTGCCGAGCGACGGACGTGCATGGGAAACTTCGCTTACAATACAATACAGTACAGTACAGTAGAGCGCTCGGTGACACGTTGGCCGGCGCCTCGCTCGATGCTTTTTCGTGTCGATGTTCGCTTTCACTTGTCGCAGCGCTCTCGCAAATGCACAGTACAGTCACAGGCACAGTCCCATTCGCAGTCGACCAATATGGGGAAAAGGCTGGAGGAATCAGTACACAATTCGGAAAGGGGAGCGCGAAAAATGACAATCGAGCCTAGAGACATCATCATCAAGGAGGCCGACGGGGTCAGTAGAAGGCCTTGCATCGTCGTTGGATTTGCTTGCTGTCCTGTCTCTGACTGTTCGAAGACGACGAGCCTTGTTGCTCGTTCTCGTTCTGCGACTGAGACTCGCTCTGACCATGGTTTTGGCTTTGGCCTGCGGTCTGAGATTGAGCTTGCTGCTGCTGCTGCTGCTGCTGTTGCTGTTGCTGTTGACCGCTCGAAGGTAGAGCGTTGCCGCCTTGGCCTTGGTTGGCGCTCTGAGACTGACTCTGGCTCGAGCCGTCCGAGTTGGAGCTGACCGAGTTGGCGTTGCCGGTGACGTTGGTGTTGCTGACGCTTGTCTGCGAGTTGCCCTGGCCGCTCTGGTTGTCGTCTCCAGACTGGTAGTTGCCCAGAACGATCAAAGGCGCATCCCCAATCCCACGCATCCACAGATCCAGCCGACCAGGTGCCACGACAGGCGCACTCTCGACGCTGATCGCGACCAAAATCGAAAGCGTCACCAGCGAGACCATGTCTGCTGAAAGCAGCTTCATCTTGTTCGTTTTGCTTTGTCCTTGGAGGAAGGGGCAGTAGGGAGGGGATTTTGACGGCGATATCAATGAAATGATGGTGGTTTGGAGAAGAGATGGTGGGAGCAACCTTGCATCCCATGGATTCGGGGGAAGCCAGAGATCTAGTGAAAGCAGCAACGCGCAGCAGCAGCAGCCGCCGTCAGGATGCGCAAAGCGGCAAGAGTGCGTGCTCGTCCATCGCGTCGTCCACTAGTCAAACCTTAGCGTCGAAGCGGTTCACCCTCGTTTCACGGAACGGGAGTCGGACTTTCCCATCGCTTCTGTTTGCGAGACAAGAAGCTTCGGTACGATCTTTACTGACACTTCGGGACAGACGAACGAGCCATGCGCTTTTGACAGGCCGGATGCACAATGACCAACGAACCGGAAAAAATCGGCAGGGTGCAAGGGGCCAGCTATGTTTCGTGCTTACCGTAAGGGCACGGAGGACAGCGTCATCGGACTTCGACGGACGAACGGCGCAGTTCAGAGTGTCGAATCTGGTCCGTGCATCTCAATCAAACGGAACGGAAAGAACGAGGCGCAGATGCTGATCGACGGAAGCCAGGCGAGGTTCAGTGTGGCTTGCTTAGGCAAAGTAAAAAAACGTCAACGTGCTTGCGAGCCCACTCGCTCGTTCTTGCCTCGTGCACATGCAGACACACTGAAACCACGAGCTGTGACACAAAGTCGCCGGCATGGCCATCTTGGATCTGGCATACTGTAATGTCCAGTATGGCTTCGCTTCGCTTCGCCTCGCTTGGCTTCGCCAACGATTAATTTCCGGCTTCGCTTATTTTTCTGGATGCTGGCGTTCGGATACAAGATTTTGCGTTTGTCGAGCTGAGGATTGACAGACGATCGATCGCTTCTGTCCAACGCATGGCAATCCTCCTGGCCTTCGCTTAGACATGCCCGGACTGCGGCGACAGAGGCGACAGCGGCGACAGCGTGATCCACCTTTCACCTCGCGCAATTTGACAGTCGATCGTGTCCACCTCGCCGCCGCACGTCGTGATTCAGCACATGTTCGTGCTGGGACATCGAGCAATTACCTCTCGAACCCGGCAAGACAGTCCCGATAATGCATGCACTTCGAGCGTGCCCATCTCCACTGTGCCCCTCCCCCCCACTCCGAAATTAAGCTCTTCCGTGACAGCGACAGGGGGCGCACTTGCAGTAAGTGACTGAAAGACGCCGATGTTGACAGCGCAGCCCAACCACCTGACAGCTAGCTTGTTGCTTGACACACTCTCGATCTGGGTTCGATCCCCCGAAAACAGGCTTCTTTCATCCATCATCGTAGGTGTGGTTTATGCGACACCGCCCTCCCAAGTCCACCTGGTTACAATTGGTTTTCAAGCTCTCGGCATTCAAAGCTCTGCTCTACCTCCACCGCGGCACCTCATGTACTCGAACTCTGCCCAGTTTCCTCCTCCTTAGTCTCGCCAGCATCATACTCACCCACTGTCCTCACGCTCCTTGTCTGCATCAGACCTCGTGCTCCCAACGTCACTGAGCAGATGCCACCCATATCCATCACTTTTCGGTTTGCAAGAGACCTCGCCAGCTCTACCGAGCATTGACAGCCGATGGGTATGACAACTTTCCCATCGCTTCGCTAACCTTGGCGAACATTTTGTTCTCATCGCTACGCTGGCGAGACGTCGTTCCCATCGCTACTGTGACCATCAAGATCCGAGGTTTTAGCGGCTCCGTAGGGCTGACCCTCATTCGACGCCATCTCATTCGCCTGACCTTTTCGTAGGCCACAAGATTGCGCAATGGCTGTCGAGCATTGTTGCTCTGCCGTTTCTGCTGTAACCATGGCGATGTGGTTTCGCTGTAGACGACTGCACTAGATCAGAACTAGTCTACTGCTTCTGTTGATACGGCAAAGGCGAGCAGCTTTTCGCTGTGTCGCTCGCTGTACCGTGCACGCACACACACACACACACACACGACGACAACACTTTGCAGCACGAAGCAGCCAAGGTTTGTAGCAATTTGCTCAGACTCTCCGCTATGCAGTCCGCTGTATTGCCTCCCTGCCCCCCTGATCTTCTGCGAGCCTCTCCAACTCACATCGAACACTATATAATCCCTCCGTCCTGACCGTCAACCTCCTCCTCTTCCCATCATCAAACCATCGCACATTCGCATTCAAGACTCTTCAAGGACATTACTCTCTTACACCTCCCCTCCCTAATAATATCTCTCTCTCTGTCTCTCTCTCTATACTCTCGGAAACTACCTACCGATATTCACAATGAAGTTCAACTCTGGATTCACCGCTTTCGTCGTCGCCTCGGTGGCCACTGCCCACCTCTCTGGTGCGGCTCCCGTCAACAATGGCGTCTCTCAGTCCAACTCGCAGGGGACGTCGCAGCAGGCTTCGGGCAAGGATGTTGTCCAGACCTCGGACTCGCTCCAGGCCAACAAGCAGGGCGTCAAGATTTCGAGCGACGACGCATGGAAGCTGACGCACCCGGCAATTGCCCTGCCGCCCAAGGCCAAGGCTCCCTCGGCTCCCGCGTCAGGGGGTAGCGGCCACCCGGAAGACGGTGGCGGCAAGACGGGCGACCTGCTCGACGTTAACCTGCTGAACGGCAACAAGGCAAATGTTCAGGCGGCGGGTACGGGCGACCAGGCCAACAAGCGCTCGCCCGGCAACCTTGTCGACCTCGATGCGCTCAACGGCAACGACGCCAACGTTCAGGTCCTCGGCACTGGCAACCAGCACAACTGGTCCAGCAAGGACAAGAAGAAAGAGTCGCACGACGCCAACACCGGCGACCTGGTCAAGGCCAACCTGCTCAACGGCAACGACGCCAACGCCCAGGTTGCCGGCACAGGCGACCAGTCCGACAAGAACAAGCGCCAACTCTTCGCCCAGGGAAAGCAGGGTGCTTCCGCTGACGGATACGGCGGCTCCAGCCAGCAGGGGCAGACCAACACGCCCGTCCTCAGTGGCGCCGGCAACTCGCTCTCCGCCGGTGGCTCGCAGTTCGGCGAGAACAACGGCCAGGGTGGCGACATCACCCAGCAGCTCCTCCAGCAGCTCCAGGGGCGTCAGTTCCTCGGCGAGAAGGCTGGCCAGGGTGCTTCCGCCAACGGATACGGCGGCCAGTCGGCCCAAGGCCAGTCCAACGCTCCCGTCCTCTCTGGCACGGGCAACTCGCTCACCGCCGGCGGTGCTCAGCAGGCACAGAACGACGGCACTGGTGGACAGATCCAGCAAGGTCTCGAGCAGATCGAGAAGCTCGGCGGTGGCGTTTTCGGCAGGCGCCAGCTGTTTTCGTCCGGTAAGCAGGGTGCCTCTGCCAACGGATCCGGCGGCTCTTCGCTCCAGGGCGAGCAGAACGCTCCGGTTCTCAGCGGTGCTGGCAACAGCTTGACCGCCGGTGGTGCTCAGGGTTCCGAGAACAACGGCCAGGGCGGCTCGATCCAGCAGTCGCTCTCGCAGCTCCAGAAGCTTGGCGGCGGCTTTGGCAAGCGCCAGCTCTTTGCCCAGGGAAAGCAGGGTGCTTCTGCCGACGGCTTTGGTGGCTCCAGCCAGCAGGGTCAAACCAACACGCCTGTCCTCAGCGGTTCTGGCAGCTCTCTCACTGCCGGTGGCTCTGAGTTCGGTGAGAACAACGGCCAGGGTGGCGATGTCCAGCAGACGCTCGCTCAGAAGCTCGGCTTGGGCAAGCGACAGCTGTTCGCCTCTGGCTCGCAGAAGGGCAGCGCGGACGGCTTTGGCGGCTCCTCGGCCCAGGGCCAGTCGAACGCTCCCGTCGTCTCGGGCGCCGGCAACTCGGTCACCACCGGTGGCGAGCAGTTTGGCGAGAACGACGGCACAGGCGGCAGCGTCAGCCAGTCTCTGGCTCAGAAGCTCGGCCTGGGTGGGTTTGGTAAACGCCAGTTCGAGGCTTTGGGCCAGCAGGGTGCTTCGGCCAACGGCTACGGTGGCGACAGCTTCCAGTACCAGAACAACAGGCCCGTTGTGAGCGGTACGGGCAACTCGGTGACTGCGGGCGGTGCGCAGGGTGCCGAGAACAACGGCCAGGGCGGCTCGATCGAGCAGGGCATCAAGCAGCTGTTTGGTAAGCGCCAGAACCAGGGTCTGGGCCAGGGCATCGGTCAGGGCATCGACCAGACCGGCTCGGCCAACGCCCAGGGCGGCTCGGCGTACATCTACGGCAACAACGGTCCCGCCACGGTCGACGGCACTGCCACTGCGGGCAGCGTCAACCAGGGTGCATCGGGCTACCAGGACGGTGCGCAGTCTGCGACCCAGGGTCTTAGCCAGCAGACGCTGAACCGCTTCTTTGCTCGTCAGCTCCAGGATCTGCAGCAGGGCATCGGCCAGGGCATCCACCAGAACGGCCAGGCCGACGCGCAGGGTGGCTCGGCCTACCTCGTGGGTGGCAACGGCCCTGCCTATGTCAAGAACGGCGCTACGGCCGGAACTGTCAACCAGAACGGACAGGCTCAGCAGCAGGCTCAGCAGAGTGGCACGCAGTCGCTCGACCAGCAGCTCGAGAACCTGTGGGGACGACGTGACATCCAGGGCCAGGGCCAGGGCACTGCTCAGACCACCTCGCAGCAGGGATCTGCCGATGCTGCGGGCGGCAACGTCAAGGTTGTTGGCTCCGGCTACGCCTCGGGCCCGGTCAACGTCGATTCTTCCAGCCACGCCGGTGTGGTGGACCAGGACAGCTCGAGCAACCAGAAGAGCGCACAGGATGCGTCGCAGGTGTCGAACAAGGCCTGGTGGGCTCGCGGCTACGGTAGCGACCTCAACACGCAGGTGCAGGGCAACACGCAGAACACCAATGTCAAGGGTGACGCCTCTGCGCACGCCGCCAACATCGAGCCCGCGCACGTCGCTTCCGGCTACCTGTGGACCTACCACCCGGACCAGTTTACCGACAACGCCGCTGTGGCCGGCAGTGTCAACCAGGGTGTTCATGCGGACCAGGGAAACAGCCAGCAGGCTAGCCAGAACAACAAGCGTGCCGTCCCCGCCGCGCTGTACTACGGCAACCAGAACGCCAACGCCGACGCACAGGGAGGCTCGTCGTCGTCGTTTGAGAACAACGACAAGGTGGTCCAGGGCAACGGCATCACGTCCAACCAGGGCGGCGCCCAGTCCGCAAACGGCAGCTCCACCGGCGGCTCCATCAAGCAGCTCCTCCAGCTTTGAGGGCGAAAGGCCAGAGCCGGTTTTGATTTTGGCTTGCCCAACCGTGCAGACAGTTTCAGTGCTGAACTGAACGCGGGAAGCCGACACACCTCGTGCAAGAACATAAGCAAAGAGTTTCCGCCTCGTCCCCTCAACAGTTGATGAGCAGTCGTCGATGGCGCGACTCTCTAGTCTCTCGCCATCTCTTTTATCAAAGTCCCCGAACAGTTTCCCTCGTCTCCGTAGCTTCGTTCTTCGTTCTTCTCCTAGTCTCCTAATTTGTTTTGTCCACTACACCTTGAATGCTCCCCTTTATCCTTGAAATGCGATGATCCTTTCAGCTCCTTACTACCGTACGTCTTTTGTGTTCGTTTGGAACGTTGGAATCAAACGTTTCTCAGCAGCCAGCTGCGACAGCATTTGAGCGACACATAGCGATACGCCTTCGCAAAGAGAAAACACTGGGATTCACTGGCGTCGTTATTGTTACAGAGAAGAGCGATCATTTGCGCCACGTCGCACACCACCAATATGAAGCTTGAGCGTACACTTTGCACCTTTGGATTCAAACACGGTTCTCCTCCAGATCAGCACGCCTCCTCACCACAGCTTCGACGATCAACCTCGCCCTTACACCTGTGTCCGCCACTTCCACCCCCTCTGCCTCCGCCTCCAGTCCTCCATACAACGTCCGCGCAGCCCGCTCTGACAGCACGCCAAACCCGGACATGACATTCTCATATCCTGCATACGCACCTGTCGCGGTCGCGGAAGCCGTGATGGACGGAGACGACGACGCATTCACGGCTTTCATCGCGGGCGAAGGCGTCGGCGACGGACTCGCCGAGTCGGATGCTGCTGCGTTGGCTGTAGACACCGACTTGCGCGCTCGAGCCCGAGCCCGCGCGGTTTTGGGCTGGATCGAGTCGGCGACGCGCGTCATCTTGGCCATCATCTTGCGTTCCTGTGCCTCGGTGTGCGACAGCGCCCTGTCCACGGCTGCTTCGTGCTGGTGCGGTGCTGCGGCGGCCATGGTGGCTGCGTCGTGCTCGGCTGCTTCAGCTGCGCGAAGGATGCGCTTCTCTTCCTTTGAGGGGAGGTAGACGATGGCGGATTGGTCGCGTCCCTGCAGAACATGCTTTTTGGCTCGAGACGCTGCGGAACCGTTGCTTCCTGGATGGATGGTAGACTTGAGAAGACGTCGTTTGGTTTGAGCGGATACAGCCAACTCGGCGTCATTTGCACCAATACTGGCAAGGGCAGCCGTGTCAGTGGGGTCGACAGCTGCAACTGTGGAAGCGACCATCAAGCTCGAGGGGCTGGCATGCAAGTCGGCTAGAGGGGGAGGTATTGGGAGCTGCTGCTGTTGCTCTGCAATGTCGAAGCGGTACAGTCCAGCTGAGCCTGTTTCGACAAGATCAGTGCGTGTATCCTCGTTGAGATGCGGTGCGGTGAGGATGTATGGCTGCAGTGTCTCCTGTGCTCGTGCTGGAGATAGCGCTCGAAGGCTGAGAGCTGACTCGGATGAAGCTAGGCGCGAGGAGGCGGAGGATGCTGCGGGCATCGTGGCTTCATGATCGCCATTGGCAGACACAGCTACCTTCTCTAACGCTAGGACCCGCTGAACGTGGCAGGTGGCGCGTACTTCGGCTGCCATCAGAGACAAGAGCTTAAGCGAGTCCTTCATCGAGTCTGAATCGAGACCGATCAGCGTACCATCGTCGAGCACGCCAATCTCGTACACAGCAAGCCCACCGCCTTCGAGCAGCCTCCATTTGAGTTGGGTGACGAGCCGATCGAAGCGCTCTCTGCTAGGAGGGAGGATCTTGAGCTTGTATTCGAGGTTGCCCTTCTGATCCACCTCTGGCGCGATCGGACCGAACGAAGAAGGTGGGGATGCATTTGCAGTGTCAACATTGGCTGCAGAAGATGCGTTTGCAGTGTAGTCTCCAGCAGCGTGGACGGGAGCGAGTGCGGGAGAGTTGCGGGATCGAGAAGCCATAATGGGATCGAGACCGACGGCCTGAAGGGGTGAAGACGAGTATGCGGTTGTCTCGGATGCTCTGCGCACAGCAGGATTGCCAAGCGCTGGTGATGCGGATGCCATGTGGCCGTTGCGCGGTGCAGGTGCGGGCGGCGCGTGGCCCTCGAGCTGCTGATCGATGCTGACGTCCATATCGAGCGAGAAGAAGCCATCAGCCTCATCGCTGAGGTCGGAGAGCGCATCGTCGCACGACATGTTGAGTAGGTGCAGTGCGGGGAGGCTATGGTGATCGTGGTCCTTGGCGTCGTTTGCTCGAGTGCCATCGAGTAGATTCAAATCATGGACGTTACTACCAAAAGGATGGTGGGAAGGTGGCGTAGGTGGCGCCGTGGTGGATGCGCTGGTGGATGCCGAGGTGGAGAGACGTGCCGACCAGGGCGAACCTGTTCGTGGAGATGGTACTATCCGTTCTCCTAACATTGTTGCTACAGACGCTATATTCTCACAATCATTGCTAGCTATATCCTGCGGCCGAAACTGAGATGGTGTTGGTGGTCGATAGTAGCAACGCAAACGAAAAAGGCGCAGTCAGTGATGTCGGACGACGTGATGAGCAGGTGAGTGAGCAAGCGGGTGATGGTGTCGGGACAGGCGAAGTGGGTCAAGTCGAGTCGAGTCGAGTCAGTCAATTTCAAGCACAGCAGCGGTTGCGCAGCACGTTGAACCCTAGCTGCATTTCGCATTTCGCATGACCTGCCCGCCGTTCGTTGTTGCTTCATAAGCGAACGCTCCCCGCAATCACGCAGCTGAAATGACTCAACGGGATAGCTAGGATCGGATCGACCCCGATCGGATATGATTTCTCCTGAACTGCGATTTCAACACGTCATTCGACATCGCGCCTTGTGAGGTTTCTGTCTAAAAAAGGTCACGCCGCGTGTGACCCGCTCAGATCACCTTTGGATAGAACTTTATCGGCTCAACCGTCATTGGAGTGAGTGTAGTCACTGCGCACGCACAGCCTGGAATCTTTGCTATCGGTATCGGCCCTTGCCAGTAGCCTCCACCTTTTCTTGGTCACCACCAACTTCTTTCCACGATACCACACGTTTGGCCTGTCACCATCGTCGTCGCTCAGCACCACCACCATCATCTCGACCACTGCTGTTCGCCATACTACCGCCAAAATCCTAGACGTTGCTTCTCCGTCGTATCAGCATCCAAGCTAAAAAGAGCACCCGCCCATCATGGTAAGTTGTCTCGCCCCATCCGCTACCCTTCTTCTCGTTGCTGCATGCACTGACAATGCTTTCTGGCGTGTTCACCATTTGATTGTCCGCAGCCGCGACCATCGGCGTCAACGCCCCATCTCATCTGGGCCGCCGGCCATTTCCTCTGCTTCTTTGCAGGCCTGCGCTACCTCGCCGGTACACTGATGTTTGCAACCTCATCCGGAGGATTGTCACGATGGTACACCGCCACCTACCTCGGCGCCATCATCTCCTACTGCGTCGTCGTGTACAAATCGTTTGGCGTTCCGCAGCTCAACAAGCCATACATCCAGCGCGCGCTGATGGACGAAAACGTGCAGTACCTCTTCCTCGCGGTGTACTGGTTCATGTCCAAACCCATCTTTATCACGCTCGTGCCCTTCGTCACATTCTCGCTCTTCCACGTGCTTACCTTCTTGCGAACGACCGTCATCCCCATGGTCTTTCCCTCGGCTTCTCCCGCAGCAGGCACCAACCAGGCTGCGGCAGGAGGCGCACCCGCAGCCTCGCCTGCTGCACCCCCGGCCAAGATTGCCAAGTTCATCCAAGGCTGGGTCAAGGCCAACTACGACCCTGCGATGCGCTTTGTCGCATACGCCGAAGTCGCCATCTTTGCGCGCGTGCTCTTCGGCGCCGTGCTGTTCCGTAACTCGCTCATGGCGCCGCTGTTCTATGCCCACTTCTTGCGGCTCAGATTCTACATGAGCTCGTTCACGCGTGCCGCGTTCCAGCACGTCAAGACGGTTCTGGACGGGTATACCCAGCACCAGAGCTGCCCGCCTGTGGTTAGGAAGGCTTACTTGACCTTGACGGATCTGATTTCCAGGTATGCGAGCTCGGTGCTGTCCGTGCAGAACCCGCAGACGGGTGCACAGCAGCCTGCGGGTGCGGGTGCTGCGGCTGCAGGTGGTGCGGCTGCTGGTGCAGCTGCGGCTCCAAGGAGGTAATACGCTTGCGCAATCAGGATCGTCTTTTATTGATCCAACACCTGGCTGCATGAACAAAGTCGGCCCAGTCTCACTCTGATACTCAGTGGCAATCGATTTGGTACTTGTCGACTTCCAAACCCATTCGCACATTGCGTCGACTGGACATCCAGCATCCACCACCAAAAAGGACCCTCATCCGAGTCAGCTATCCCCAGTCTCCCGCTCTTCTCCTCTCTTGTCCTCCCCTTGACCGCTTATTCGCTCAGTGTTCATACATTTTTTTCGTTCTCAAACCAAGCCTCAATCGATGCGTATCCTTGTTTGAAGTCTTGTTCTCCTATACACGCCTCTCACAAACCCTTTCGGACGTCCGACAGCGCCACAACGACAATTTCCCGCATGTTCATCTTGAGCGTCGATTCAACCACCGGCGCAGCGAGGCTGTGCCACTCTCCACCCTTTGCAAGAACCGCTCTCTGTGCTCGACACTCGCTTGACGCTCGACAGATTCACACACCCAAAACACACACGCAAAGAGCAACAAAGCACTTGATATGAAAACGCTGCTTTCTACCGGGGCCGCTAAGTTATGCTTGCGACGCATTCCACGCCTCGTTCAACGCATGGAACGCCGCACTGGCGATCATCTTTTGCTCCGTCGTCGCGTCCTTGCTGACCTTGTCCGGATGCAGCCGCGCGATCGCTTTCGTGTAGTTCTTCTTCAACCCGGCTTGGTCCAGCACCTGATGCAGCGCGATCGGCTTCCATCCGAGTTCGGGCCACACGATCGTGTCGAGCGACGAGAGCAGCGCACGCAGGTTGGTCTCCTTGCCGCGTTTCCACGCCTCGATCTTGGCGTCGACGCTGTCCTTGAGTGCGAACTTGGCCGATTCTTCCGCGGCTTGCTTTTGCTGTTGATCGGCGAAGGCTGCGCTCGCCTTTTCGCTTCCAGCAGTGGCAGTGGCAGTGGCAGTGGCACGCGGTCTGGACTTGACAGGCGCAGTAGACGACACAGCTGGACCCACCACTTTCTCACCCAGCATCTTGCCGCATCGATGCAGACCCTCGCGTGCAAACTTCATGTTGCTGCTCGCCGTCCTCACCCCCGATCCCTCCGCCTTCTCGTATTCCAGCAACACCTCCCAGTCAGCTTTGGCGAGCTTCCACCGCTCGTTGGCCTCAAGCGCCTGTGCACGTCGCACCAACGCTTTGCCGTACGTCTCCCTCAGGTTGACGTCCGCGAGCTCGGCAGGCAAGGCAGCCTCCTGACTCGCCCGATAGACTGCCACGCGCCCGCTTGCATCGCGCTGCGAACCGCCAAATAGCGAAAGCACAATGGCAAGCAGCTGGTCACAATCTGCAATGGTGCCCGGCGCATCGCCGTTCTTGAGGCGCGCATTTGCACGGTTGCTCAGCAGCGGCACCAGACGGATCGACTCCGACGAAGACGACGACTCCAGCGCCGAAATGCCGCGGGTGTAGCTCGCTTCAGCATCGCCATAGGCACCGCGTCGGAAGTGCTCGTTGCCTTCCTCCTTGTTGCGGTTGGCTGACGAGATGGAGTGCGACGCATCCGAGGGGATAGGACGGCGCTTGAGCGGAACTTTGGGTGGGATGGGCGATGGTGCTGCAGATCGTGCAGATGTACCGCCGCTGCGTCGATTAGGCGAGGCGTACGGAGCTTTGGCAGCCGCAGCCGCGCTGCTTCCAGCAGGTACATTGGGAGGTGGGTGAGAAGGGCTCTGCTGGCGAGAGGGCTTTTGGCCGACAGAGTCGGCTTTACTGCCGCCCCAGAGTGCGCTCGCAGCAGAGGACATGGCAGCAGCGGCTGCTGAGACACCGCCGCCACCACTGTTGTTGCTAGCAGGAGCAATAGGAGCAGCGGGTCGACGAGGAGCTCGGGTAGCTGGCTCTGGAGCAGACACTTCGCCCTCGTCGTCAGAATCTTTGAATCCGCCAAGGTCTGCAGGCTCGTCTTTGCTCTTGGTGAGCCCAGTATCGTTGGTTCCCTCGCCATTGGCCTGTGCCAGCTCAGCATCGATCATCCATTTGGGTTTACCCTCCCACTCCTTGTTACGGGAAGCCGCTGAGGAGGCGCCCCATCTGCGTGCTCGATGGCGTTCGCTGCCTGCATCCGAAGGAGTGGTGCTACGCTCAGCTGCGGCTCGGTTGCGCTCATCCAAGGCTTTTTGCGCTTGGGCTTTGGCAGTGGACCAGAATGCGCTGGCCTTGTTGAGCACCGAAGAACCGATCTCGGAGGCTTGAGCGTAGAGTTGATCGGCCTGCTGCTGCCAGTCGGCGCCTGCTTCCGCATCGAGCGCGTCCTCAGTAGGTCGAGTGCGATGCGGAGGTTGGACGGAGGCACTGTTGCTCTGTTGCCGCTCTCGCTGTTGCGGCTGACGGCGGCGGTGAGGTTGCTGCTGATTGTGGAAAGCCTCATCGTCATCCGAGTCGCGGAAGGCAGCGGACTGGGACTGAGCTTGTCGATGCTCCTTTGCTTGAAGCTTGCGTGCGAGTCGCTCATCTTCGTCGTCGTTGCCCTGGCCGACAAGCAACTCGAGTGCAGCCTCGACATTAAATCCCGTATCGGTGCGAGCTAGCGCCTGCCTGGCCTGCTGAGGGGAGAAGCCCATCTCGACAATCTGGCCGATGACATGCGGCGGAGGAGAGCCGGGGCGTGTCGAGGCAGAGCGAACACCGGTGAGACGACTGCCACTAGCAGGGGAGGGGACTCTGGAGCTGCCTGCCGAAGAAGTGGCGGCAGAGCCGGAGAGGGAAGCGATACGAGGATCGAGCGCTGTGAGAGGTTGCTTTGGTGCGTCTGAGACGGGCATGGCGAGTGCGCCGAGAATATCGTCTGCCTGTTCATCGTTGTCGGCGTGAACAGCCACTTCGGGAACATTAGTGGAAAAAGGCTGGTCGAAGCTGTCGAAATCGAACACGTCGTGGGTTTTGCTTTGAGGTTTTGATGGGGCCGTAGCCATGGACGATAATGTCGGCTTGGACGAGCTGGCATTCGACGCGGAGGACGCTGGCAATGTAGAAGAGAGTGCGTCGAAGTCCCACGGATCTTGAGCCTTCTTGACGGGGCTAACCACGGCGGGTGCGGGTGAGTCGAGACGCTGAAGAGCGAGAAAGGATGGCGACTGCGTTGCGGCTGCCTGGACGGGCCTGGTTGGAGCGGTGCTGCCTCGTCCAAAGCTAGACGATTCGATACCGGACCAGAGAGCGTCGTTGCGTCGTTTGTCGTCCTCGGCTTTCTTCAGCGCCTGTTGCCTGGCGAGGCTCTGACGCTCTGCCAGGCTCAAGCTGGCTTCCTGCTTGGCTGTGGACGAAGACGAGAAAAGCGAGGAGAAAGCATCATCGTTGGAAGCAGACATCGGTCTGGATGCAGTGGCGGGAGGGACCACCGATGCCGGTGGCTTGCCAGGAGAAGACGAAGCGAATGCGGACGAGGAGCCATAATAGTTGGGTTTGGTGCCGTTCGAGGTGGAAGAGAAGGCCGAGTTGGCGTTAGCATTGAGGCCTGGCGATGACGACGACGATGGTTTCGACTGAGCTTTCGCCACCGATGTGGGCTGCCAGCTGAGATCGAGAAGATCGTCCATCGCAACTGAGAACTGTGGCGTTGTGACAAGTAGGAAATGGGACGGTGATGACAGACAGATATCAAGGAAGGAAGGGCCGAAATGAGAGGAGAGCAACACCCAACTCTCACTCCGAGCCTTGCACGGTGCAGCCAAGCCTGTGTGCAAGTAGTCCTGTGCGTGTGTGTGTTTTTGGGAATGTACAACACCGCTCAGCCAAAGCAACACCTGGACAGTCCGTCACAAATCGGCCCTCCCGATTCTAGGATGAGCGGCCGATTTCGTTTTCTGGACCCTCAGCGAGGAATTGTCGTCGATCCTTCTGGGCGCCTTCGCCAGCGTTCGACGACTTCGCGTTTGCCGTCTCAACAGAACGCATTTCCATACATACATTCGCTGCCTCTTCCGACACCCCTCGTCGTCGTTCTGCGAAAAGACGTCCTGGCCTTGCTTCGTGGTGGCCATTCAGAACCGGACCCAGCCAGCCGTGTTGGTACTGGGCAGATGCCAAAGTGCAGGTACGTGTGCCTCCGTTCCGATAACACAGTGACTCGGGGGTGAAACTGCTACCAAACAATGACGCTTCCCGGAAAGCAGGACGCTGCAAATGCAGCATCGAACGCCTGCTGTACAAAGCCTGCAGTTCGCTAAAAACAAAACCGGTCTCGTGTGTCCCAAGGGTCTGCTGTGTCTTGAGCTCTCTTTGAGCTGTGCGCATCTTCGATCCTGATACTTTTCGCCGTTTCTGTCGGCTGAAACTGCAGAAATTAAACGCGCGCATTCATTGCTAGAGACTGGTCAAATGCGTTCTGTATCAAAAATAAAACAAGGTAACTCAATCGAGGTCTGCCAAGGTCGTGCGCTCATGACCCTGTTTCTTGATTGCTTTCCCTCGTGTACCATGTACCATGATATGGGAATTGCCTTCAGAGATGGGATGCTCGCTGGATTCGCATTCTTCGCATTCGAAAGCGAGCATCGCATGCGATACCGAAACAGACTCGACCGCCAGGTATGCAGGTCGGATTGGCCGCAACGAGAAGCAGGAAGCGCGCAGATCCATACTCCCCGCTAAACGACACACGAGCAACCAACCCCCTTAGTTAATTATTTATGTTGGACTGGTTCCTTTTTTCCCTTGGATGCCCCGGCTCTGGCTCAGTGTGACACTTAATTTTCCGAGCATACAGGAGAATGAAACAGAAAAGAAAAAAGAGGTTGGTCTCCGCTCAGCTGCGCAGTTCCTGTCCATGCGGAAGACTTCCGAGTGCCCTTTGTGTGTGACATTCTGCTCCTCACCCTCCCTCGTTCTCGTCACCGTCGTCGTCGCCGTCATCTTCATCATCACCATCTCCACCACACTCGCTGAAGGCTGCTCAGCTCTGTCAGTCTGTCATTGCTGTCACCTGGGCTATCTCTGTTTTGCCGCTCCTGTACAACCCACAAATTCCGCGCATTTCGACGGGGATTCGACCCTCTCTCTATACGATCTATCGCAATTCCACCGCACTTACTAGTCGGCAGTCAGAGTCGCTCCTCGATACCAACCGCGGTCCGTCTACCCTTCATTGCACCATGTCGATCCCGGAAGCAACCTCGAGCTCTGGTCCGCCCACTGAAGCTACGTCGCTGCCGGCAAAGTCAGACACCAAAGTAGCAGCCGCCGTCGAGCAAGCCCCAACTTCACCTCCACGCCTTTCGCACCTTGACAAGGTAGCTACTACGGTTGCAGCCAACGAGGCCTCCGCTGCTGCTTCCGCGTCTTCCCCTTCCAACGATTTGTCACCCCCTCATCAACATACAGAATCCAGTCGTCACTCCACTCCAGCTACCTCGACTGCAGGCTCGGACCGTGCCCAACCCACATTCGCCTCCGCAGAGCCTTCATCTTTATCCTCGAATCTCCTCCGAGATCGTGCATTCGAGCAATCAACGTTGGAGCATGCACCTCAACCGTCAACATCTTCATCCTCTTCACAGCCGCAGCAACCACATGATGATCATCCTCTCGCATCCGTCCAGCCTGCCTACTTCTATCCCAGTGATGGTTCCACTTCATCTGCTCACGACGGCATTCCCGTCTTTGAGCCGACCATGCAGCAATTCCAGGACTTTTACGCTTTCTGCCAGGCCGTCGATACCTGGGGAATGATCTATGGTCTCATCAAAGTGGTCCCTCCCAAGGAATGGCGAGACTCGCTACCTGATCTTCGTCCACTTGGAAAGCAGCCGGGCGCCGCAGACACATCACAGCCAGACACTGCAGAGCCAGATCAACACGCAAACATCTCCAAAGTTCGCATCCGCAACGCCATCGTGCAGCACTTCACCCCGGCTGGGTCCGGTGTCTGGCGTCAGATCAACACCACTCGGTCCGCCAAGATCTGGAACGCAAAGCAGTGGGCCGACATCTGCATCTCGCAAGATCAAAAAGGTCCCGAGATGAATCGCATGGAGAGGAAGGTCGAAGTCAACGGGGTCTCCAACGGCGGATGGGGTCCCAAGAACATTGGCACAAAGGACGGCACCAACTCCTCCATCCTCGAAGAAGACGGCGTCCGCACAAGGAGTGGCAAGGCTCGGCCCTCCATTGTTCCTGCTGCTGGTGACTCCAAATCTCACGGCAAACGCAAACGTAACGAGCCAGAGCAGGATAATGACAAGTCGACCGAAAGTGGAAACGCTGAAGAGCAAGCAACGACACCCGCGCCAGCCCCGACGTCTCCCTCGTCCCCTGAGCGTCGTTCCCAGCGAATCGGGCAAAACACAAACGTCAAATCGCCGCCCATGCCTGCTGTATCCCGCGACGCTTCGCCAGTCAAGCCAAAGAAGAACTGGGAAGCAGAGGCCACCACACATGAGGAGTGGTGCGAATTCGACTACAAAAACTGCTGGCGCAGGGAAGCGTTGTCCAGAGAAGAGCTCGCCCGACTCGATGCTCACCCTAGCGTATCCACAAGCGAGCTCGCCCAGACAGCACGGCACGGCGCATCATCAGCGGATGCCCCCGTCACCTTGCCATCTCTTTCCAACTGGACACCCGAAGTGTGTCGGGAGATCGAGAGCGAATACTGGCGCTCTCTCAACTTCGGCAAAGCGCCCATGTACGGCGCCGATCTCAGCGGCACTCTCTTCGACGCCCGTACCAAACACTGGAACGTCGGCAAGCTCGACAGCATCCTTACTCGTCTTCGTCTCAAACGCAAGCTGCCAGGTGTCAATACGCCCTACCTCTATTGGGGCATGTGGCGAGCCACCTTTGCATGGCACGTCGAAGATATGGACCTCTACTCGATCAATTACATTCACTTTGGTGCGCCTAAGCAATGGTACGCCATCCGACAGGCCGATCGACAGCGCTTCGAATCCGCCATGGCCGGTGCTTTCCCGGCCGATGCACGTCGCTGCCCTCACTTTATGCGCCACAAATCGTATCTCGCTTCGCCATCCTTCCTCGCCTCGCACGGCATCCGCCCACTCAAGCTCGTCCACAAGGCCGGCGAATTTGTCATCACCTACCCGTACGGCTATCACTCGGGCTTCAACATGGGGTACAACTGTGCAGAGAGTGTCAACTTCGCGCTCGAATCGTGGCTTGACATTGGTCGCAAGGCCAACTACTGCCATTGCGACATGTCGCAGAACAGCGTGCGTATCGACGTGGACGCCTTACTCGAAGAGAGCAAAGAGATGGAAGAGCTTGAACGCAAACGCGAGCTGCGCCGTGCCAAAGAGGAGGCGGTTAACGCCATCGAAGAGGAAGAGACGGAGAAGCGCAGGATCCGTAATGAAAAGGCTAAGGAGCGCAGAAAGCTCAAGAAGGAGGCAGACGAAGCAGCCGCTGCCACCGCCGGCCCAGCACTGCCCTTGCCCTTCCAGGGAGGTGCCAACTTTTACGTCGACCCCAAGCAGGCTGCCACGAGTCCTTGCGTCTTCTGCCCCGCCGACGTCGACACTGATTTGGTAGCCACGCCCGGCGAGATCGATTCCACCAACTCCAAGCTCGCCGCCATGGCTGGTCGTCACGCGCATCGTCTGTGCGCCAGTTTTGTGCCCGAGACTTGGGTGGGGAAGCACGGCAAAGCTGAGGTGGTGTGTGGAATCGAGGGCATTGACAAGGCGCGCTTCTCGCTCAAGTGCCAGATCTGCCCGAACCCGAGCCTGCAGAAGCTGTATCCCAAGATCCAATGCACGCGCGGCAAGTGTCCCCGCTCGGCACACGTCAGCTGCGCCTTGGTCGAGGAGCACGGTTGGTTCATCGACGTCTGCCCTGCAGAGACGGCAGATCGCCTGGAAGGCAAGAAAGCGACGACTGCCAACAGCAGCCAGCAAAATGACGGTCTGGAGGATGGCGAGCGTCTCGTCGTACTCTGCAAGACCCACAACCCGCTCTTCCGTGAAGCTGAGGAGGCGCGCAAAGCGGAAGAGTTGCGCGAGCGCATCTATGCCCTGCCGATCCCATCCATGGTCAAGATTAAGACTCCAGGAGGCATGTTCCAGGCTTTGATGGTCGAGATCCATGAAGAGGAGGACGAGATTGTGATTGAGGATGAGGGACGACCGAGCACAGTCAAGTTCCACCAAATCATCTTTGATCCGCCCGCTGCTGCTGCTGATGAAGTCAAGCCAGAGCCCGCAACACTTGCTCTTGTAGCACCCACCGATGCTGGAGCCAATGCCGACGACGCTCCGCAGCCGAACAAGCGTAGAAGGAAGGCCAGCGAAAAGGCAAGCGCCAATGCAAAGGCTGCGAGCGAGGAGGCTATCGAGGCCAGTCTGGCCACGTCCGATGCAGCCATGCTAGCGGCGTCGGTCAAGCGACCTCGCAAGAGTCGCAGCACCGCTGCTATCACCGCTGCCCCCGTCGAAACGCCTACAGTGCAGTCGATAGCAAACGATCAATTCCAGCGAAAGCCAAAGCCACAGCGACAGTCCAAGAAGAAAGCACAAGTAGCAGAAGCTCAGGAAGTCATGACGCCGCCCGAGATGCGTCATCAGGCTCCGTTTTCGTGGCCAGGTCATCCAATGCACCAAGGTGCGTCGCAGCAGCAGCAGCAGCAGCCACAACAGGTTCACGCTACTCCCGTGCCCTCAAAGCGTGGTCCACGAGCTACGTATGCCGCTCAGCCTCCTACTGCATCTCAGCCGTCGCAATACTCTGAGCACTACGCACAGATGCAACAGCATCAGCAACATCAGCAGCAGCATCATTCTGGTTCGGACTTTGGAGCGACGCAGCACCGCAGTCAGGTCTATCGGGTAAATGGTGATGCAGGGCAGTATGGATCCCAGTATGCACCTGGCCATCCCTCCGGGTACGGTCGTGGTGAATACACCGTTGGTGTCGCTTCTCCCAGCTACGCACATGCCCAGGCACACCCACACAGCACCCACCAGCAGCAGTCGCGCACAAGCAACGGCGATCATTCACACGGTGCCGCTTCCTCGCCTTACGCTCCCTACCAGCAAGCCAGCGTTGCTCATCCTTCCTATGTTTCCGGTGCAGACGGCGGCAGTCATGGTCGACACTCTGCAGCTGCTGCTTCTACTTCGACATCATCGTCTCCAGCTCCGCCTAGCGTCCTGTCATCATCGTCTCCCGGTATGACTTCCGCGTCACAGTACGGCTACTTGGCTGCGCCTCCACCAGGATATCCGGACCGCACACCGCCGCTGCCGACCTACGCCAAACCGGTGACGCACCAACCGCAATTGCCAGGAGGCGGTGACGTGTACGGAAAGGCATATCCGGATTACAGGCCGCCGTACCATCACGCCGCTCCCCCGGGCTTGCATCCGGGTTACTCGGCTCAGTACGCACAACAGCAGCAGAATCGGCCGCATCATTTGTCGCAGCAGACGCAACACCAGCAGGGACACCAGTATGCGAACGGTCAAGGGTACCCGTACCACTATTCGGCTCATCCTGCACCGTCACCGTACGATGGACAGGTGCATCCCCAACAGCATCGCCAGCAGCAGCATTCAATGATGTCGCAGTCGAACCATGGAGCGTACGGACATTATCCGGGACATCATCCGTATCACGTTCCGCAACAATCGCCGGCTCCGCAACCGACGCACCAGCAGCAGTAGCAGTAAATCAGTGTCAGCGGAACACGCTGGTGATCACTGGGCAGAGGCGGGGTGCGAAAAGGTCGGCGAGGATTCTTGTGGATGGTCGACATACTTGCTCGTCTACAAGATAGGGTAGAGTGGTTGTTGGTGCGACGGATTGTATAACGTTATGAGTTAGTTGACTTCGTACGAAACGGTTACTTGTTGGTTTCTGATACAATGCACTCACGTCGTTGAGGTGCGTCCCTGACACCTCTGAAGTCCATTCGCGCGTATGTAGGAAGTGTGTGAATCGGTCAAGACGCTCACTCAGGTGCGCCTTGATCGCGACGAACTGCGTCTGGGACTGCGAGCTGCGACGGACTGATGCTTGGATTGCCACGCTGAAATGCAGGAAGAAGCCAGGTTGGGCCGTTTCAACGTCGAGGGGGGGCGGACGAGGTGGTGCCTCCCCTCGTGGGCTCTCCTGCGCCAACACCACCACCGTCGCTTCGTCGTAGCCTACGTCTGGTGAGCTCGACGCCCAACACAAACGCTTCCATCCACCAGCTTGTCCTAGCAGGATCATCAATCCCGTCTGAACCTGCGGTGGGGCTGCAATCTGGAGGGCAGGAAAATTTCCTCAGTGCACTCAAACTGGCAGTTCACGAAAAGAAAACACGTTCGAAAATTGAGGATCCAAAAAGAAGTCAAGCCCCCCTTTCAGCCTCTTCCTCGAGCCTGCTCACATGGCGAATGACTGCAACCGCTGTTCCGGCTTTCTATTCGCAAAACACACACACTCTCGACCTCGCAATGTAGTTGTGGGAAAGCGATTCCATTCCGGTCTACAAAACAAACATGTCCACGTCTTCATCCACCTCCCTCCGCAGCATCTACAATTTGGGACGACCGCTGGTAACATTGATCGGACCTTTGGCATACACCGCCTCGATCTGGTCGGCAAAGTGCTTGACCGCCTCGTGACGCTTGACCTTGAACGTCGGGGTCAACAGGCCATTCTCGACCGAGAACGGCTCCATAGTGAGGAAAAGACCCTTAATGTACTCGTAGCCCTTGAGCTTGTTTTTGCGGGCGATCTTGGTGTACTGGTCCAAGTAGGCGGCGATCACTTTTTCGTCCTTGCACGCCTCGCTGAGCGCCGCCGTGTCCTCGGCGCTCACCTGTTTGCCCAGGATCTTGCTCACGAGCGGCGCGAACGTCGTGGGCTCGGGCACCGAGATGCCAATCAAATAATCGCGCAACGAGTCACCGTGCACGAGCAACTGAGCGGCGAGCGGGTTCTGACCGTAAAATTCGGACAAGTTGTCAATGGCAACATACTCGCCCTGAGACAGCTTGAGCAGCGACTTGACACGGTCGACAATCTTGACGCGGTTGAACTCGTCGATAGCAGCAATATCGCCGGTGCGCAAGAAGCCATCCTCGGTGAGCGTCTCCTTGGTCTTGGCCTCGTCCTTGTAGTAGCCGGCAAAGTTGCTCTGCGACTTGACGAGCACCTCACCACGGGGAAACGGCTTGTCGTCGGAGGTGTACCCCAAATCAGGCACATCGCGAAGCTTGAGCTCCATACCCGGGTAGATGGTACCCACGGATCCGAGGTTGTTGTCGTTGGAAGACATGATGGTGCAGAAGCCGTAGTTCTCGGTCTGGCCGTATCCCTCGCGCACATCGCACGAAAGCACAACTCGAAGTAGCTTGAGCACCTCGCCACGGATAGGAGCCGAACCCGAGACGACATACTCCACGTTGCCACCGAGCACCGCCTTGACCTTGCTGAAGATGAGTCGGTCGTAGACGGCGTGGGTCAGCGTACCGTCGCGGTCGTGGTTGGCAATCTTGGTGGCAAGCGCCTTGCGGAGGAGAGCACCCTTGAGACCGGGGGCCGACGCTTGCGCTTGCACCAAAGCGGCGACGCGGTTGAGCACGCGCGGCACCGAGGGGAACATCTGGGGCTTCAGGATGGCCATATCCTCCATAAGCCTGGTCGTATCTCCGCAAAAGTAGCCGACGCGGCCGCCTGCGCGCATGACGGCAATGTCGCAGAGACGCGCGTAGATGTGGGCAGTGGGGAGATACGAAATGAGGGTGACAGCGTCTCGTCGGATGAATGCCATGGTGGTGGTGACGTAACCACCCATACCTGCGGTGATGATGGCCGCCTTGGGGTTTCCTGTCGTACCTGAGGTGTAGCAAAAGCTGTGGATGGTGTCGAGCTTGGGCGGGATGTGAGCTGCCAAATTCTTGCGACCGAAGTCGAGGATCTCGAACCAGTTGAAGACCTCGATGCCGCAAGTCTTTGCCCACTCTTTGGCGAGTAGGTCGCGCTGGGGATCGACAATGCCAGCCTTGACGCTCTCCTTGCTGGGGCGGAAAGGATCGAGCATGACGATGGCTTTGAGCAGAGGAAGCTTGCCATCTTGGGCGGCAGCGAGCACGACGCCGACGTGGTTGGGGGTGGTGAACAGGATGCGTGTCTCTCCGTGGTTGAGAATGTACTGGGCCGAGGCGGCATCGTAGGTCTCGTAGAGCGAGATGGTGCGACGGCTGTAGGCCAAGTTGGCGAGATCGACAATCATGAATTCAGGCCGGTTGAGCGTCCAGAGACCGGCGGTCCATCCGGAGGCGCCAACGTCGTCGCCGAGACGACCCTGCTTGGCGAGGTAGCCGAGACCCGAGCCGATAGCGGTTCGCTCCTCCTCGACCTCTTCGTAGGTGTACCACTCGTAGAACTTTTCAAAGTCCTTGGTGACGGGATTCCAAGGTCTCCAACCGGCCAAATCGTTCTTGAGGTTTTCGTTCTTGGCGCGGAGGAGCCCGTCGTAGAGGGTGCTTTCGGTCTTGAATTCTGGCTGAGCGGCGCTCTTGTAGATGTGGGAGAATCCAGGCTGCTTGGTCCCGGGGACAGGGAGCATCTGCTTGTCCAAAGGGAAAGGGATCTCGGGGGGCAAGTCGGTCGACATGGTTGCGCAGGAAAGACGGTCTTGAGCAGCGAGCGACTTCGGTAGGAGGAGGTGATTGGAAGCCACGAGATGGTGTCAGGATGCGTGACAGTGACAGTGAAAAGAGAGAGAGAGGGAGGGAGGAAGAGTGAGAAGGAGAGAGAGAGATAGAGGAAGAGGGGAGCAGGCGACTAGTCAAGCAGAAGAGGGATCGGAAGGCTAGCGAAGAGGCGGCACACAATGCTGCGGAGTAATGATCAAGGCGAGCAAGGATCGCTGCAAAGGTGACCACCACCAAGTAACGCACATCCGGCATCCGAATAAGCGGAACTCAAGCGGATGAGCGTGATTTTGGCGGTGACTTTGGCTGGCCAGGCATCGCTGGCTGCTGTGCGCGCAGCTGAGTCGCCCAAGCGAATCAATTATATTATACCATTGAAACAAGAAAGAAAGCCGGGGAGGCCGTATGCGCTTTCAGCACACGCACGCAGCTCCAGCGTACACAAGCAAGCGAGCAAGAGGCTTGGCTCCCGGGGTCTCCGCGTTTTCGCTTTCCTAGTTCGGAGCCGCTGCTGCCCTCTTTCCCCTCTTTCGCCTCCAGCAGAACCGGAGGAATCATCTCGCCCAGTCCTGTGCTCCTCCCTTTCCATAGTTGACGTGGTGAGAAGAGAAAACTGCGGCTGGTGCTTCCAAGTAGAGACCGGAAGAGCCGACAGATGAGGAAATTCCTGAGTGCAGCAAACAAGCCACAAAAACACACCGAAGAGACAAGCGGTCGTCGGTTGCCTTGTGTCTGATCGCAAGGCGGGTTTCATTTGGGCGAAAAAGGACGGGCTGTTGAAACAGATGCGCAAAACCTGCCAGCCAGCCAGCCAGCCAGCCAGCCCTTTGTGTGTCCGGAAGAGCCAAGCCGGATCGGAGTCTCCGCCTGTTCTCGCCCAGTGAGCGCCATCCACGGGCCCGCAAATGTCACGCACATCAACTCACTGCAAATCGGTTGTCCCCTTGAGCTGGGATCCTTTTCGCACCTCACAGCTACCGCCGAGAGAGGGCGGCGATCATGACCATGCTGATTGTGCGAATAGCCAAGTCTTGCAGACGGCAATTGGAAGCTTGTTGTGTTTGCTCGTCATAGCAGGGCTAACGTTATGAAATGAACAGAAGACGGCAAACAGTCCATCCCACACCAACCCACACGCGCGCCTCTTTCTGGACCAAGAGTCTCCAGTCGACGATCCGGATTTCGGTGCTACTGTATTCTGTTGCCTCTTGGAGTCTCACATTGGATAGAAATGAAAAAACTAGGCTGTCGGGACCTTGCATCCTTCTTCCTCATCGCATCCGACGACTTTTCAAGGATCGGGCAATCTATGCCTGCGCTTCAGATCGCTGCTGAGGCCGATGCACTGATACAGCAGTAACTGGCTGCACAAAGCTACTTGCTGCAACATATGGCGAGCTCTCGTGTCCCCCGAGCTGGTTGTCTAACAAACACAAATGACCGGGAGCAGCTTTGATGCAAATAGATCGAGGCATCGGCAAAGTGAAAGGGATTTGGCCTCAGTCGGAAGCTCACTAATCGACAGCACCCTTCGCAAACTCATTGAAGCACGGTTTCACTTCCCATCGTGTCAGAGCGCGATCGAGTCTCGACTTGTAACGAGAACCGGTGGGAACATGAAGTAGCGCTCGACGAGCAGTCTCTCCACGCTGCTCCAAGCCCATCGATCTTGTCGAGGTCTCTCCCTCAAATACTGACCCGCGAAAGGGTTGTTGCCTCCGGTCTGTGTCGTTCGTGCGCTATCTCCAGTAATTGCCGCTGCATGTCGAGGTGAGTGCTTCTCGCAAGTCTGTCTGTGTATGTGTGTTTTGGATTCTAGTGTTGGATTGCGCAGAAACGAGGTCCTTGGTTCAAAGACGGCAAATACGGTTGCGACTGTCGAGACGACTGTGATCGATGACTGACTACCCAAGCGTTGATCCACACGATGCTACCGTGTGTGGAAGCCTAAAATTTGCCGAGTGACCGTATTGCGGACCAAGAAGTTCACGTCTTGCTGCGTCGTTTAGTGGTGAGCCTCCTTAAGCACCTTCTGGCCTGTAGTGTGCAAAGCAGCAGCAGTGATCGAGAAAAACATCAAATGCAAATGGATTCAGTAATCGTTGTTCCCGAAGTTAGGCAGGAGATAGACACAGTGTGCGTCCAAAGCAGAACAGCTTCGATCCGAGTGCATCGTTCCGAGGGTAATGCTTCGTGGCGTATTCGATGCTGGGTCTACACTCATCCGTCCAGCACACGATGCGTCGCTACCCTCGAATGATGTCTTCGACACTAACCATAAGGGTTGCGAGGGTCCTTGGAAGCCTCCTCGGTGGAGACGGCAATAGCCTGTAGCTTGTTGACACCGACAAACACCACACCGGCGGCGATGAAGAAGGGCCACATGGGCTTCAAGACGGGAGTCGGGTAAGCGCGGAAGCCGAAGAAAGCCATTGTAACGAAGTAGCGGATGCGAATAAAGGTGGAGGATGAGAGATGTGGTGGAAGAGGATAGTCGATATTGACTAGGAGCAGAAAGCGATGATGGCGTTCAGCGCACTGTCGCAAATTGCAGCGCTGCTTCTCGCACCAGAGAAATTCGCAGATAATCGCTTCCGATGCCTTTCTACGCTCTACTGCCTTGCACCCGCAAATTCGTGATCGATTCGCAGTTGGAACGGCGCGCTTCGGAATCGTTTTACGGGAATCGAGATCGGGCTTCCCTTCCAGTTTCACATCGGATGATTTTCAAAAATGCAGGGTCCAAAGCGATTCTTGCTGCAGTCGTGATTCTTCGGCACTTCCGTCGATCTTGCTCATCCCACCAGGATCGAGCCCATGTGCTTGCGAAGCTTCCGACAAGATCGCACAGCTCGACAATGATCAACAAGGAAATGTTTGGGTAATCACCCGCTCTTTCATCCTGGCGTGGGAAGAAATAGCGATGAAGCAGAGTCGGTGATTCCGACACCTGCGCGGCTCTGGCTCAGTTGAAGCGGAATGGCAGTGAGGCGACGAAGTAATATATAGTGGTGAAACCCACCAAGGCGGCCTCGTCCTATCGCTACCACTATGTCTCCACGTCAAAGTCGACCCTATATCCCAATCGAGCTCAGCATGTCTTTTTCCGAGCCCGAAGTTGCTTCAAACGGTCATCTGGGCGATGGCAGACTGTCCTCAAGGGAAACCACGCATTCTCGATGGCTCGATGGTCGGTGCATGCCTCTCCCTCGTCCCATTCTGGATTCTGCCTTTGAAGTTCCTTCCTCTCGAACAGAACCAATGACCATGACGCCGCGAGCTCGTCATCCAATTGCAGCCGCCGAGAACTCAACATGCTCTCCGAGCTCATCTTCGCCAGACAAGCAGTTCAATGCTACGCAGCTGCCATCGCGATTGGACCCGCAAACCTGCTTCACGGTCATCGTTGGGCAGGTGGCTAATCTCTATGATGCCGCACAAACCAAATCAAACGTTTCTGACCAGGCGACCCTCGCAAACGAGGCGGCACTTTTGCATCCACCCAGAACTGCAGTTGAACCGACGGCTTGGTCGACTCGTCGGAAGTGGATTCTTATCTCTCTCGTGGGACTAACTATGTTCAACGGCTCGTTTGCATCCACTGCGCCCAACGGAGCGGGTATCCACCTGGCTCAGCAGTTTGGTCTCTCAAATGAGGAGATGGTCTTCATCGCCACTTCGTTTGTTGGCGGCTGCGTTGCGGGTCCTATCATCTGGGCTCCCTTGTCCGAAATACACGGAAGGCGACTTGTCTTTCTCATCTCGACACTGCTGTATTCGCTCACCAACATAGGATGCGCCCTCGCCCCTACCAAAGCTGTTCTGTTCTCGTGTCGTTCCCTCGCTGGCATCTGCGCCTCTTCTGCCTTTTCAAACGCTGCGGCCGTCATCACGGACCTCTTCGCTCCTCCAGACCGCAACGGACCCTTAATCGTCGCTTCACTAGCGCCTCTGTTGGGCCCTTGCTTCGGACCCCTTTTTGGTGCTGGAGTCGGTCTGAATCTCCGATGGCCGTTTGTGTTTTGGCTGCTCGGTGCTATCGGCTTGGCATTGGACGTGATGCTTCTCTGCGTACCTGAGACCTACGCCCCCGTCATCGCTGTCAGCATCAGGCCAAAGGAGAGCATCCGTTCGCAGGCCACGTCGTGGCGAGGAAAGTCGCGGACCTTCTTTTTGGTCAACCTCGGTAGACCAGTGAGCAGTTGGAGGAGCGCTTTTAAAAGACTTGGGGACTATCAGCTGACCACGCAACTCTCCCCGCCGTACTCTCAGATCAAGATGATGTGCAGAGAGCCAATCGTCATGTGTGCTACATTCTATCTGTCTTTTTTCTTCGCTCTCATGTGAGTCGAGTCTGCAAACTGCTTGACGCAAGCGAATCGCGCTGACTTGCATTTCAAGAGCACCTGCATCAGGTACATCTTCTTCGCCAGCTGGCCGTTGATCTTTGGGCCGCCAGGCATCTACCGGCTCGACGCGATGCACAGTGAGTCGCCTTTATAACCTTTGCACCATTGTGAGGCAAATTTGACGAGCTCTTTGGGGTTCGAACGTCTGTTCTTGCACCAGCTGGAATCACCTTCTTGCCAATAGGTGCTGGTGGAGCGTTTGCGGCCATCTGGCTCGCAACACGGGAGCACTCCAGTACCAAAGCAAGCAGTCCAGCAAATGGGCCAATGCCCGAGGCCAAGCTGTTTCCTACCTTCTTTGTCGCGCCTCTCGTGGCTATTGGACTTCTGTAAGGCTTCCTCCTTAGAATGAGCTTCTCACGATGGCAGCTGACCAGGCTTCATATGAGTTGGACATTTAGTTGGGCAGGGTGGCTAGCGCGAACGAGCATTCCGTACCAAGTCACCATGCTAGCAGGAATTCCGATCGGCGCTGCTATGGTGCTATGCTTCCACGGCTGGATCGGCTTCCTTGGGGATTGCTATCGACTCTACTCGTCATCCGCCGTGAGTTCAGTCGCGGCTTCGTAAACGCAACACTCTGGCATGCGCTGACACGGAGCCTCGACGATCGCTTCTCTCTTCATACAACAGATTGCGGCCACGGTCATTGGTCGCTCCATCTCTGGCGCTACGTGAGTTTGTGTGCCGGAAGCGGGCGGCGTTATGCAATTGCAACTGGAGCTTACATTTCTTTGCCTCGACCTGCAGCATCCCCCTCTGCACACATCGACTGCACGAGAGGCTCGGTGGTATCGCCTTTCTGTACACCATGCTCGCTGGTCTGGTGGTGCTGACCGTTCCGATGCCGTTGCTTGTGTTTCGGTTCGGGGCCAAGCTACGCGCCCGGTCCATGTACAAGCCCGGCAGAGGCTGAGCTGCTATTCCACCGTTTTGTGTAACGCTCGTGGTGTGTGACGAATGCAATTTGCGACCTAGGATCGAGTGTGGGTTCGACTGGGAGGTTGAGAGATGGTGTCTGCACGCAAACGTCACGATAACGGTAAGTGTGTTGTGGAAGCGTGGCTCGTGCCTGAAACGCCGCTTTCTCCTTTTCACGATTACGCCGAAACCGGCAAAATCGACTGTCATTCACAAACGTAAGGCCTTTCTTCCATATACCTTCAACCTCCTCGACCGCTCGCTACAACCCACTACTTGATTGCTGTTCAACATGCTCTAAACAGTCCTTTGACAACTTTCGCAACCTCTCGCCGAAGCTTCTCTTCAAGAGCAGCAGCAGGCAGCTGGCGCTGTGCTAGCAGCGCGCAGCAAAGATGGACGAGGTGCTTCCAGGATTGTGGGTGGGAGGGGTACGAGCTGCCATGGACGTCGACTATCTCTCTCGCGCCGGCGTCACACATATCATCACGTGTATGAAGCAGCAAATTCCTGTGCCGCCACCACTTGCCGATGGACGGAGCATCACTCGGAAGGAGATGAAGCATGTGCGGATCGACGATGACGAAAAGGCGCCGATTCTCGTGCATTTCGCAGGATGCTACGAGTTGATCTCCAGCCAGCTACAGGAAGAGTGGGTGGCCGACGAAGAGGAAGACGGCCCAGTAGTAACAGGTGATACAGTGGAGCACTTAGTGCAAGGACGACAGCAACGCAACGGTCGATGGGGCACCTGGCAGACCACTGGATCCGGCACAGTCTTGGTGCACTGTCAGGCGGGCTGTTCACGCTCCGTCGCCATCGTAGCAGCATACCTCATGCACACCCGCCACATCTCGGCCTCCACCGCCATCGCGATGATACAACGCCGTCGAACGAACGCCGAGCCCAATCGTGGCTTTGTCGCACAGCTCGAGCTCTACCACCATGTTGGATTCGAGGTCGACATGAAGTGGCAGGCTGTACGCAGGTTCCTGATGAGCAAGACGGATATCTTGAACGGGGACAGTATGGACGACATGCTGCTAAGCTACTATCCCAGTCCGTATCCCAGTCCGGCGTTGAATGCGGCGACTGGCATGAAGGGTTTCACGTCCTTGAGGCCTCGGGGTGAAGATGGTGTCGCAGCCTCCACACTAGAAGACGCTTCGACCGCGGAGAAGAATTTTGGCGCCCACGATGCGCAAAATGAAAATATTTCGCAAACCACCAACACAAGCTCATCTTTCTCAAAACCACCACCACCAACACCATCACCGCATCTGACCAACGACTCAGGCGTGTCTACGCTGGTCAACTCGCTCTCCAACATGTCCACACCCTCCTCCAGCACCGCTCTCTCCAGCGAGTCGGGATCAGCTAAGGAAGTCAAAGTGACAGCCAACTCGTCTGGCCGTTTACCGGGAGGAGTTGAGCACGTACGTGGACACGAAGGCGTGCTGAACCGCGGTCTGCTAGCGCAACCGAGCTTCAAGGGGCCCAAACTGAGGTGTAAAGGGTGCAGAAGGGAGTTGGTGGCGTTGGATCATGTCGTGATCCACGAACCGGGCAAAGGGCAGATGGCGTTCGAGCACCGGAGGAGAGATGTTGGTCATTCGGGGCAGAATGTTGCGACCAACAGCTCGGGTGATACGGGAGTGGCGGAGGGGAAAGAGTCGACGGTAGAGAAAATGACCGAGGCGGAGGGCGCGAATGGTCAAGTGCAATCACAGGCGCCAGCAAGCGATCCAATGACCGCTACCGATGCTCGAGGCGATATCAGTTCGACATCTTCGACCACACCATCCACAGCCGCAACACCACAGGTTCCGACCAAACCACGCATCCAAACCGCCGCATCCCTCGCTTCCCAATTGCCCCCGCATCTAGCCGCCCTTCGAGCGGGTCGACCCACCATTCCCCGTCCATCCTCCACCTCATCCACCAACCCGTCGTCCACCCCTTCCACCCAACCTCCATCCTCTGCGTCTTCAGCAGTATCGATGCTCAAACATCCTTCGTGCTCATCCTACTTTATCGAGCCCATGGCGTGGATGACGGATCTCAGCAGCGGCGAGGTCACGGGCCGACTGAATTGCCCCTCGGCCAAGTGTGGGCAGAAGCTGGGCAGCTGGGACTGGGCGGGCATGCAGTGCGGATGTGGGGCGTGGGTTACTCCGGCGTTCTCGTTGCATCGCAGCAAGGTCGATGAGGTGTAAAGGCTTCCGCTTCTCATCACTGTTCTCACGTCATACACACACAACGGGCCGCACATTGTAGAAAGACTGCTTCAATTGCATCTCCTCTTTCTACGCCTGCCTACGATTGGACCGTCTCTCGGCGTCGTCTCGCTGCCTCTTCTCCCTCTCGCTTTGCAACTGTGCTCTCACTTCGGCCACGTCTTCACCCTCCTGCGCATACCTGAACCGCTGAGCAGACTGCTGTCTGCGTTGCACATCGTACTGCTCCTGATCGACATGCACGCCGTCGTGCTGGACTAGCTCGTCCGGGTTGAGACACATTGCCACCGAGTCGGCGGCAGGTCGTTTGGTGCCGCGCGCTGTCTCGGCGCCAAGGACAGGTGCGGAAGGATCGGGTTGGTGGGCGGAAGAGAAATCGTAGGTTCGTTCCGAAGACATGAATTGGCCAGCTGTTGCAGGAGCGGCCGCGCGTTCGGGGAGGACAGTGTAGAGCGATCGTGGCGTCGACTCGATGCGTGCATCTTTGCGCAGTTCAGTGAAAGACGGGGTTTGGAGACCGGTGCCGATGGACGAGACGGATTGCACGCCGGACATGTCGACGTCTTGCTGTTCTGACGCTTCGTCTTCGGCTGGTTGTTCAGCTTCGCCGTCGTCGTCCTCCTCCTCTTCGGGATCGGATTCTTCGGGTTCAAGTTGGCCCCAGTGCTCCTTTTCCACTGTATCGACCAAATCTGCATCCATCTGCTCCTCTACTCCGCCCAACACATTGCCGTAGAGCGGGTTGCCATACTCATCCACGGGTGGTCTGCCCCATCCTCCTGGGTGGAACCCCCAACTCGCACCCTGGGGGATTGGCGCGTTCAACCCTGCGATCGGCAAGTGCGGATAACTGGGAGGCGGGCCGTATCTCTGCATCGCAATGAGCCATGGCGGTGGCGCCAGCGGTGGAATGGACAAGGCTTCGATGAGCTCCTTACTCAACTGCCCCGGTCGCTTCTCCTTGTACTTGGTCTCGTACTCCTTGCCCTCGTAGTACGTATCGCCGTATCCACTTAGCTGCGGTTTGTGCTGGAACTTGAAAAATGCATCGTACAACTTCTGATAATCGATGTCCATCTTCCCCATCTTTGGCTGCACCCTTTCGCGCGTCTTTTGTTTCAGCGACTGGTCCGCCTCTTTCTCCTTGAGCGCATCCTTCATGGTGGCGATGCCGGTGTCGGCGATGTAGGCGGGGAGCTGGTACTGGGGCTTTTCGATGCCTCGCTTGTTCTGGAGGTAGTCGCGTTTGGTGGCCCAGTGAGGGGGAATGGGGACGCTGTTGCGCACGCACTTGAGATGTACGAGCAAGCGTGGATCGGTAGAGGTGACATCGGTCCATTCGACCACTTCGGGTTTGGGTACGAGTTGTTTGAGTTCGGCTACAGTGAGACGTTGGAGCTTCTTCTGTTTGCGTTTGGAGAGGTGCGCGGCAGCAGCGCCAGTCTCATCAGCGTCGGAATCGCCGTCGTGTTCGGACTCGACATCGTCGTCTGAATAGATGATCTCGCCTTTTGAGGGCTGCTGTTGTGCAGAGAGCGTGTCGGGCTGATAGCGCGAGAGTACGTTCGAGAAGGCTTTGTATGCTTCTGAGTTGGGATCGATGCGGAAGTCAGCGGCTTCATCGATAAGTGCGGCGCGATGGGAAGCATCGTCATTGTCGTCGTATTCGGCTCTAGTATCTTGCTTTGCAGCTGAGGTGGATGCGGCAGGTCGAGCTATTGATGATGATGATGATGATGTCGATGCTAGCCGTTGTTGCGACTCTTGCTGCTGCTGTTGCTTCTTCTTGAGCCTGCGCTTGGCATTCTTTGTGAGAGGCGCACTGCCATTGGATGGACCTGCGACGGCGTTGGCCTCCATGACCGACTTAGCACGATGCTTGTCGCCAGTAGTAGTCGTCGCTACTGTTGCTACATACAGAAGAGCAGCGATGGAGCAGAGTAACAACAAAGTCGGAAGATGTTCCGAGTGCCAAGGTGGAGCTGCTCAGCTGCCGCCCAAAACGATGGCTGAATAATCATGACTTTGCCAATTAGAATATCCGCACGGATTGACGCGCTCGCCCTGTGTGACTGCGGGCGTTTCGCTCTCTTTGCTCTCACAGCTTCATTTTGATTCTGTCACTCTGTCACCGGTGAGAATCAACCATCGGATCATCCTTCTCCGTTGGCAAGGTGCTGCTTCCAAGAGCGACAGCATCGGTGCAACCTCCGATCCGATCGTAATTCCCAGCAGTGAGCCTGTTCGAATGCGTGATTGTTGCCGTGAGAATGCTTTCGTGTCGTGTGGGAAGGAGCGCAGGACGGACAGGACACTTTTAATTGGAGTGATTCAAAAGTGAAGCAGGCAATTTCAGCTTGAATGAAATTTTGTATTTGGCTGAAAGAATAGCGAGAAGAAAACGAAAAAACTGCACACGCAGAAAGAGAACAGACAGAGAGAAAGGGCGAAGAGGAGAGGGACAAGTTCGCGCGCGCTGTTGTTACAGAAGAGAAGGAGAAACGACTCTGAAGCTGAGTTGACTGACGCGCTGCCTCGTTCGTTTAGGCCGTGGATTTGGCTTGCTCGTCGTCGTCCTCGTTTGCTGCCGTCACTACCACCATCTCACTCTCACTCTCCGCCTTCTCTGCTACTCCTTTGCTCTACTAAACCAAGGAGGATTTCGTGTCTCGACTCACCCCAAGTCGATACCAAAGTTTTCCCCCTTGCCTCGCCCCATCGGCTTCCTAGTGTGCGAAGTTTTTCTCTCCAGGAAAACCGGCTAGTGAACTCCAGGGCGTACCCGTTTTTCCCATCATCGTTCTAGCAGACGGCACTCCCTCCCCCTGGTTGCAATCTCGCCCAACATGCCTCCCTTCGCCAAACCTGAAACCGTCCTCAAACGGTCCGAGGAACTCATCAATGTCGGTCAGCACCAGGCCGCCTTGGCCGCTCTCAACGAGATCTTCACCTCTCGCCGATTCAAGCAGACTCCCCTCCAGTCGCTCGAGCCCATCATGATCCGCTTCGTCGATCTCTGTGTCGATCTGAAAAAGGGCAGGATGGCCAAGGAAGGTCTCATGCAGTACAAGAACGTATCGCAAAACACCAACGCCCAGTCTATCGAACTCGTCATCAAGCACTTTATCAAGCTTGCCGATGCCAAGGTCGTCGAGGCTCAGTCTAAAGCCGATGCCGCTGTCGGTGAGGTCGACGTCGACGATCTCGAGGAGTCCGAGACCCCCGAGAGTATGCTCCTCGGCTCCGTCAGCGCCGACCAGAGCAAGGACCGTACCGACCGCGTTCTTGTCACTCCTTGGCTCAAGTTCCTCTGGGAGGCTTACCGCACCGCTCTCGACATTCTTCGCAACAATGCTCGTCTCGAGGTGCCTTACCAGCAGATCGCCAACCAGGCGCTCAAGTTTTGCTTGCAGTACGAGCGCAAGACCGAGTTCCGTCGTCTTTGCGAAGTGCTCCGACAGCATCTTCAGAACGTCGCCCGCTACTCGCACCACGCCCACGCCATCAACCTCACCGACCAGGACACTCTCCAGCGTCATCTTGACACCCGTTTCGCCCAACTCAACTCTGCCGTCGAGCTTGAGCTCTGGCAAGAGGCTTTCCGCTCCGTCGAGGACATCCACAACCTCCTCACCATGGCGAAGAAAGCTCCTCGCCCTGCCATGATGGCCAACTACTACGAGAAGCTCGCTCGTATCTTTATGGTCTCGGACAACAACCTCTTCCACGCCGCCGCCTGGAACCGATACTACGCCCTCGCCCGTTCCATCGCCAAGTCTGACGAGGAGCACACCCGCATGGCTTCGTACGTCCTCATCAGTGCCCTTGCAGTGCCCGTGATTTCCTCCAACGCTCCCGGCACCGGCAACCTCAACAAGACCAAGTCCGACTTCCTTCAGGGTGACCAGGAGGGTCGAAGCCGCACGGGTCGTCTCACTTCGCTCCTGGGACTCAGCCGCACCCCGACGCGTGCCGGCCTGCTCAAGGAAGCGCTCAACCGCGACATCCTCAAGAAGGCACGCCCCGAACTGCGTGAGCTCTACAACATCCTCGAGGTCGAGTTCCACCCTCTTTCGATTTGCGCCAAGATTGAGCCCATCCTTGCCTCCATCTCCCAGGACCCCGAGATGGCCAAGTACGTCGAGCCGCTCCACTCGGTCGTCCTGACACGTCTCTTCCAGCAGCTCAGCCAGGTCTACGATGCTGTCAAGCTCTCCAAGGTCATGCAGCTCGTCTCTGCTTTCAAGGCTCCTCACAGCTACACCCCCGCTGAAATCGAGAAGTTCTGCTTGAACGCTTGCAAGAAGGGTCACCTTAACATTCGCATCGACCACGTGGCTCAGGCCATCACGTTCCAGGATGACGTCTTCTCCACCGATGCTCACCCCGCTGCTTCCACCTCGTCTGAGGCCGACAATGTCCGATTGCAAGCTACTCCGTCCGAGTTGGTTCGCACGCAGCTCAGCCGTCTGGCGACGTGCCTTGACACTACGCTTAAGACCATCGACCCCAGCATCCTCGCGAATGCCGAGGCTGCCAAGCGCGACGTGTTTGCCCGTGCCATTGCTGCTGCCGAGGATGAGCACAAGGCTGCCATCGCACGCAAGGCCATCTTGGCCCGTCGCAAGGAACTGCTCGAGGAGATGGCTACACGCAAGGAGCGCGAAGAGGCTGCTGCCCGCGCCGAGCGTGCCCGTGCCGCTGCCGAGGCCGAGCAGAAGCGTATCGCCGAGGAAGCCAAGAAGCGCGAGCAGGACCGCATCAACAAGGAGCTCGAGGCAGTGCGCATCGAGGAAGCTAAAAAGATGGCCAAGTCGCTCCAGGAGCGCGGTGGTCTCAAGCTTAGCGAGGAGGAGCTGGCCAACATGGATACCAACAAGCTGGTGCAGATGCAGGTCGAGCAAATCGAAAAGGAGAAGAAGGAGTTGACTGAGCGTTTGCGTCTGATCCACCGCAAGATGGACCACCTGGAGCGTGCCTACCGTCGCGAAGAGGCTCCATTGCTGTCAGCTGACTACGAGCGACAGAAGGAGGAGGATCTCAAGTACCACAAAGCGGCACGCATCACGCTGCTGCAGACTTCCAAGGAAAAGCACGCTGCCGACTTGGAGATCAAGAAGCGTCTCACCAGGATTCTTCCGGATTATCAGCAGTTGCGTTCGATCATCGAGGACAAGCGACGTGGCGAATTTGAGGAGCGAAGGAGGAAGGCGACCGAGCAGATCGAATTGGAGAAGGAGAAGCGCCGTCAGCAGGTTCGCGAGGAGAGGCGACGCGAGCGACAGGAAGCCGAGGAAGCCGAGCTTCGTCGTGCGCAGGAAGAGGAGGAGGCGCGCGTTCGTGCTGAAGAGGAGGAGCGTCTCGCGGAGCAGCGTCGTGTCGAAGATGCTCAGCGTACTGAGCTCGAGGCCAAGAAGCGCGCCGAGATCGAGGAGCGCATGGCCAAGTTGCAGGCTACTGCCGACAAGCAGCGACAGCGTGAAGAGGAGGCTGAGGCCAACCGCCGTGCTCGTGCTGCTGGTGGGGCTGCGCCTACTGCTCCTGCAGCTCGACAGGACTCGCCCTCCGCCGCTGCCGGCGGTGAAAGTGGATGGCGCCGTGCTGGTGGAAGCCCCGCCCCCGCCGCCGCTGCTCCTGCTCAAGCCGAGTCGCAGCGTCCTTCCATCTTTGGCGCTGCCCGTGCCGGTGCCGGTGCCGGTGGAGGATGGCGTGAACGCGAGGCTGCCAGGGCGGCTACTGGAGGCGACTCTGCTGCTGCCCCTAAGGCCACTCCTGCTGCTGCCCCCGCCGGTGCTCCTGCTTCCTCGGGCGCTTACCGACCCGGTATGCTGCGGGGTGCGGCTGCTGCCGGTACCGGTGGCAGCTGGCGTGAGCGTGAGGCGGCTAAGAAGGCTGCTGGCGGAAGCCCTGCTGGCGGAAGCCCTGCCCCCGCTTCCCCTGCTGCTCCTGCTGCTGCTTCCCCGGCTGCTGCTCCGGCTACTGCCGCTGACAACGACGGCTTCACCGAGGTCAAGAAGAGCGTCTACCGTCCTCCCGGTCGTCGTGCCTAAGCGTTTTAGCTGCATTCTCTTTCCTCCAACCCAAAAAAACACAGCATCCTTACAGCGCATGCCGTGACTTTCTCTATGTGTAGATTCCTCTTCATGATCATTCTTCCATTCCTATGTCCTATGTCTTTTACGTTTGCATGAGTCGTGCTGATCCAGTGATATATGAGGAAGCGGCGGTGGTGACACGGCGAACAGGGAATCTAACAACTGGAGAAAGGGCGTAAGCGCGCGTGTTCAACAGCGCTGTCATGGACATTTGATCCTCTTCCTCCACCGCCACCATCGCCATCGACATCACCGTCGTCATCCTCACGAATACCTGACCCGACCTCGTTGATCGACAGACATTGCACATCGGGCACCGATCTTTCGTGGCTGCCCCTGCGGCGTAATTTACAACACGCCGAGTCTCCCTTCGACTCACTCTTCTGCGGACTGGCGGTGTGACGACATCCTACCACCACCATCCCGGGAGAACCACCTTTACCACCGTGTGAGCTGGTGAACAAACTTTGAATCTCAATAGCGGCTATCTATATCGACAAGGGAAGGAGGAACACGCAACAATGAGCCGAATCACCGATCCAGCAATAACACGACAGGCGGTGTCCGCTCTGTACTCAGACGCTGACGTCGACGAAGCTGCCTCACGCACCACTGCAGCAGCACGAGTAGCGGCGCCCAAGGACAGCGACAGCATCTCGATCCGCTCGCGACACACGCTCCGAGCCTTTTCCTCTGCAGACGAAGACGAGGATCCATGGTCAGCGATCCCGCGTCGACCGGCCAACCCGTCGCACCCGGCGCCTGAGGATGTGGTGACGATGCCCCGCGCGCAACGCAACCAGCTGCTGCTCCGGGCGCTTTTGCAGCTGCTCGCGCTATTCGTGGTGTGCTTGATCGGGCTAGCGGGCACGCTTTGGCTCGCACTGCCCGTGATCTCGCCCGAGGACAAAGCGCACTTGAAGATTCCGCGCAATTTCGAGGACCTGCAACAGCTGAACACGATCCTGCAGCACTACAAGTCGGCGCACTTCTTCCGTGTGCTTCTCTGCTGGGTGGTTGTGTACATGTTCCTTCAGGCTTTCAGCATCCCGGGCAGCATGTACATGTCAATCCTGGCGGGAGCGTTGTTTGGTGTACCCGTGGCGCTGCCGCTCGTGTGCGTCAGTGTGGCAACGGGCGCCAGCATCTGCTACCTCATCAGCAAGTTCTTGGGTGTGGTGCTGATTGCGCTGCCGACGTGGCAAAGGCGGGTGGACGAGTGGAAGGCCAAGCTGGCGGAACACGATGACAATTTGTTGAGCTACTTGGTGGTCATCCGGATGATGCCGCTGCCACCGCATAATGTGGTCAACATCCTCTCCCCGCACCTCGGCATCAACTTGGGAATTTTCTGGCTAAGTACAGCAGGTGGGATCTTCGCCGTCAGCGTGATCCACACAACGATCGGCGAGAAGCTCGACCAGATGACGAGCGCCGACGATTTCGGCTTGCTCAGCTGGCGCAACGCCGTGCTGCTCGGTGGCGTGTGTGTCGCCGTGCTCATCCCCGTGGCGGTGAAGCGGTGGGGCAAGGGCAAAGGGCTCGAGGGCGACGACGAGCGCGGCCAAGTGTACCTGGAAGAGGGAGAGGGCGAGGAGGACGCACAGAGGCTGCCGGACAGCTTCCGACGCAATCTCGTCGCATTCAACGACAGCGACGACGACGACGAGCTGCCCCCGCACAGATCGCTCGATACCACTCATATTACCACTAGCCCGCCTACACTAGGCACAGCGGGACTAGGAGGGGGCGAGATCGAAGATGCCAGTGAGAGCTTCCCCAATTGGTCCGCCCGTGGCGAGGATCTGGAGGAAGACGGCGAGGACGACGACGGCAGGAACAGCAGCGATTATGGAAGAGGCGGCATCTTTAGCGATCGTCACACCAGCGCGAGGCAGAGCGCGATTGGTGCAGGCAGTGCGGGCAACGCCGGAAAGCTGAAACAGTGGATCGCAGGGTCGACGGGGATCCGGTTGTAGATAACTTAGAAGGCTCTCACAATGCCATGCTGTTACCTGTTGCACTGGACAAGTTTTGCGAATGCCTGTCGCTCTTAGGTCTTTGAATTTCTGTCCCCACCGCGCGGCACTTGGGGTGGTTTTCTTGCTGGCCCGTTCTGAAACAGAGAGGGGGGGAAAGCGAGCGGTTTGCAGTACAGGTCACGTACACGACTTTGGCAGACTGAGCTCTAAGAGTGACCAGAACAGCTCAATCGTCAACAAGGACAACTTAACGTTATTTTGAACGCAGACCCTTTGATCACCTTTGTCGTGTCTCGCTTGGCAACGCCCCCGTTCGTGCGAGTCCCACGTCACCCAGCCTATGTAGCGGCGACGCAAATGATCCCGCTGCGGCCCGAAACTGATCTGTTTGTTGTTGGGAACGTCTCCCATGCGAGAGAGGGAGTGGATTGCATCTCGTCCTCTCGCGTGTTTCGTGCGCAAATCACACGCAAAGATGGCTTGCCCTCGCACGCACAGTCTCTCGCATCCCTTCTCTCCAATAACCTGCACAAACCGAGCTTTCAATGTGCACAAATGCTGTCTCTGATATTACTAACTTACTTGAAATCGTTGCAAGAGGTGATCCCGCTCCTACGACATGGAAGCTTGTGCACCGGCAGTAGCGGCTAGACGGTTTCTCCTCCTCTCTGCTTCGACCTCCTTTTCTGCGTTGATCTCTTCGACGAACTTCTCGATTTCGGCGAGTTCAACGTTCTGTGACATCACAACAAGAAGAGCGGGTCAGTATTGGATCTGAGACGCTGTATACTTTGGCAGTCGCGGTGGCTACTCACCCTAACTTTTCCGTGACCTTCCATGAGGGCGATTTCGATGTTCTTGGCACCAGTCTGGACCACCTCGAGCAGACTCTTGATGGCGAGTTTGATGGTCTCCTCCTTGCTCAAGTCGTCCTTGTGGTTCTTCTCCAAAAACTCGCGAACCGTCTTGGAGCTTCGACCGATGGCGTTTGCCTTCCACGCCGAGTACATTCCACTAGGCTCAGTCTGGTACAGCTTTGGCTTGGCGTCGTTGGCATCGAAGCCGATTATGAGCGTCGAAATGCCAAAGGGACGAACACCACCAGACTGCGTGTATTTCTGTTGGATTCCAGCAATGTGTCGGGTAATATAGTCGACGGTGACGGGATCTTCGACGGTCAAGCGATGCGATTGGCACTCGGTTCGTGCCTTGTCGATGAGGATGCGTGCGTCGGCGGTGAGTCCAGCGAAAGCGAGGCAGATGTGTTCGTCGAGCATGGCGGTTTTTCGGATGGTTCGCGCATCTTGCAGCTGCAGCACAGACTTCTTTTCTACGCCGAGAACGACGACATCCTTGCCTCGAACACCCACGGCGCAGGTTCCTTTCCGTACGGCTTCGAGAGCGTACTCGACCTGGAAGAGGTGTCCATCGGGGGAGAATACGGTGAGTGCTCGATCGTAAGACATATTGTTTGTTTGGAAGAGAGCGGAATAGATGTGATCGAGTGATGGTGATGAGGAGGAGGAGGGTGAAGAAGGTGGTTGTCGAGCATGGCCCAGGCTCGAGCAGAGTGGAGAAAAGCACTACGCAACGCAACAAAAGGAACGCGTCAGTTGGCTCGGAATGATCAATTCGCAGCTTACTAACATTCACCTAATTGGAAAGCAAATGTTAGGATAGCTCTACTGACAATATAATGCCGAAAAGCGTACTACTCCACATCATGCACGGTGAATGAAACACGCACGCACGCCGCACTGCCACCGAACCTTGCTCGGCCTTTTTCTTTGATTTGCGTTGCTCTTGCTCACCGAGCATTCACGGCCGCATTCCCACGCCCAATTCGTAGAAAGCTGGTGAGACCACCAAGTCACCCACCGCAACCACCAAAAGTGAACCACCAGGTGCCCGGCCGAGTGAATACAGTCATGCAGACGATTCGAGCCGACACGCAGTTCCGATGACGGAAAAATTTCAGCAGCAGGACAGCGTCCCACGGATAAGGTTTTTTTAGATGTTTCTTTTTCTTGGCGCTTACAAGGTGTGTGGATTCTCGGAAATTTTGGCCACCGCGAAAGCAGCAAAACGAACGAGGGAAGCTCAGGGTTCGTGCGTGCGTTCAATTGCAAGGAACGCGATGCTTACACGCTCTTCGGTAACCAAGCCGACTTGCGAGCAACATCCGACGAGATCACCATCACACCTCCGTCAGCATCACCACGGAAGCGCCGAGCTGAGTTGAAGCAATCGTTGCCTTTCATCACCTTTCTCGACCACCACCATCTCAGCTGGGCAAGAAAAGAGAGATGCACTCGACGACGACGACGAAGCTGCTGCTACAACTACAACCATGAGTCTGCCTTCCAAGGACGAGGCCGTCGCCGACTCGGATTCTCAGCTGCATCCACAGCATAACAACTTGCAGCCTCCTTCTGCCGATCCAATTCGATCGCCCACTTCTCATGCTCGCGATTCATTCAGCGCAAGCAGTATACCCTCTCACAATTCGGATATCTACATCAACAGCTACTACTATGGCAACACCGACATGCCAGATCTGGCGGCAGCCACGTCCAACGCCCCACTCCCAGCTTGGACATCCGCTTTTGCACACAGCCCAATCAACTCACCAGGCATCTCTCAAGGCTTCTCTCCAGGCTTCTCGCCAGGCTTTTCCAATTCCAATGACGAGCGACTCTTCAGGCGACTCAGCTGGAATAGCGCTCACGACGAACACGGGAACGAAGCGGGTCCGTCATCCACACATGCTCGCTCTCATCAGCGCAACGTCTCTTCCGTCGATGCAGGCGTCCTCAGAGGTCCACTCGAGCTCTCTCCTCAGCCCCAGTCCGACAGCTTTCCTCCTCCCCGACGCAGCTCATCCTTACCACTAGGCAATCAAGCCATGGCCTTCGCTCAGAGTCGCGAATCCGATGCTACGTACACCACTGAAGATGACAGAGCCTTTCTTACATTACATCATCAGCATGGCGCGACACACCCACCACCCTCGATCCGATACCAAGAGCCAGACGAGCATCAATTTCAACGCACTACTTCACCAGACGCAATCGAAGAAGCAGATCATGCCACCAGACTCAAGTCCAGCGCAGACATATACGCCCCCTCCAATCTAGACAGGGCCAAGTCCGGTCTCAACCGTTTCAGCAAGTCGATTCGCAGAATGAGCCGTCGCGTCGTCCATCATCAAAACCAAGGTCACGTCCCGCTCACGGATCAAGAAGCAGAAGAGAGTGACTCATCCGGCACCGCTCACCCCCCTCGACACCCAACGACGACTATACTTGATGGCATCAGTCCTAGTACCCACCAACTCCAGCTACTCAGGGGTAAGAGTTTGGGCGTATGGGGTCCCAATAGTCGCCTGCGCAAGTCGCTCGCCAATCTCTTGGCCCAATGGTGGATGGAGCCGCTCATCTTGCTACTGATCCTCGCCAACACCGTCACGTTGGTGGTGCAGTCCGCCCAGAGCGTCTACACGCATCCTCGGCCAGCTCACTACTTTGGCGACGTGACCGACTTCATCCTGCTCGTCATTTTCGCTCTCTACTCTGTCGAGATCGTAGCCCGTATCGTCGTCTCGGGTCTCATCATAAATCCGCCTCCGCTCTACGCTGCTCCCATCCCAGTGGCCCAACACGACCAGCCAGATCCAGATTCGACCGAATCAAAGCACGAAGTCCCCAACCTTTCCTACCACAGAAAGCAAATGTCCAGATCCAACACGCTCGACACGCTCGGCTTCTTTGGCGACAAGGTCAAGCACAAAGCACAGCGAGTGCTGGCTGGAGAACAGGCTTTCACCGCTTCCCGGTCAGATCCGCAGCGTCGCTCACCCAGCCCCATCCGAGGCAGCACCAACACAGGGAAACACGAGCGAGACACGTCTATTCCAGATACCCAAATCCGCCATCCTGGCCGACGTCTCAATCAGAGCGAAACCAGCATGTTTCTCTCCGAATCCACCACGCGCTCCTTTTGGTACAACGCCAAGACTCCTTTTGCTGAAGCCTTTGAACGCCAGCGTGTTCAGGCAGTCCACCATGCTTTCCTGCGCCACTCGTGGAATCGCGTCGACTTTGTCGCCGTCGTCGCCTTTTGGATCACCTTTGCCCTCGCGCTAGGCGGCCAAGAGTCGACCAACAATCACCACATTTATATCTTCCGAGCTCTCAGCGTGCTTCGTTGCGCCCGACTGCTCACCGCCACCAGCGGCACCACCACCATCTTGCAGTCTCTCAAATCGTCTGCCTTCATTTTGCTCAGCGTCACCTTTTTCACAGGTTTTGCCATGCTTCTCTTTGGCATTATTGGCATTCAGAGCTTCGAAGGTTCTTACCGCAGAAACTGTATATGGGTCGGTGATCTCAACGGTCAGCCGGGTAGCAACAATACTCTCACCCAGCTGTGCGGAGGCTACATCAGCTCCACCACCGGTCAAAAGCTTGGACATGTTCTCGTCGATGGCACTCCTTCTGCTACCCTGCCTAAAGGGTTTATCTGCCCGCGAGGTCAAGTGTGTCAGGAGCAATCCACAAATCCAGAGTCCAACACGCAGTCTTTCGACAACATTCTCACCTCGCTCCTCGAAGTCGTCATCGTCATCTCGTCCAACAATTGGTCCCAGACCATGTACGACATGATCGACGCAGACTACTACGCTTCCTGCCTTTACTTTATCATCGGTATCATCATCCTCAACTTTTGGCTCGCCAACTTGTTCGTCGCGGTCATCACCAATAGCTTTGCTACCCTCACGGCACGCACCCACCGCAGTGCTTTTGCCGACCAAAAGTTGGAGGACAAATCTGCTGACGACGAAAAGCAGCCCTTGGCCAAAGGAAGACTCAAAAGCCTTGCTGTCGGATTCAAGCGCGTATGGGGCTACACAAAGTATCTTTGGATCCTTGCCATCATCTTCGACGTTGCTTCTCAGGCATCCCGAGCCACCTATCTCCCGCCTGCAGAGCTGCAGAAGCGATCCGACATCGAGCTTTACTTTACTCTCGCATTCGACTTTGAGATTTCGATGCGCTTTCTTGCTTTCGTGCTCGACGGTGATTGGCGTGGCTTTCTCGCCTCGAAGCAGAATCGCGCCGATTTCTTCTTGGCTTTGGTCACCAGCATCATCCAGATCCCCGCCATCAAGCACTCGCAAGTCTACCCGTGGCTCACCTTCTTCCAGCTCGCCCGATTCTACCGTGTTATCGCGGCTATCCCACGAATGCGTGTTCTGCTTGTCCGTGCCTTTGGCTTGCTCAACAAGATGCTCAACATGGTTCTCTTCCTCTTGCTCATGGTCGGTCTCGCTTCCTTGATCGCCACCCAGCTGTTTCGCGGAGACGTTCCGCAGGAGAGCGAGGGTCAGTGGACAGAGATGACGTTCAAGCACTCTTACAACTCGTTCCTCGCCATGTACCAGATTTTCACCTCGGAAAACTGGACCGATGTGCTCTTCAGCGCCACCTCAAACGAGGTCGAGTTCAAGCAGGCCGTCATTGCCGCTATCTTCCTCTCTGGTTGGTTTCTTTTCGCCAACTTTATCGTACTGCAGATGTTCATTGCCGTCATCAACGAGAATTTCGGCGTCGCCGAGCATGAAAAGCGCCAGCAGCAGTTGGAACAGTATCTGCGTCGCAACGAGCCGCCGCCCTTGTCGTTCACTGCTCGTCTGCTCAACAAACTCAGTCCCTATCGATGGCTCAAGCGACGCAACGCTGCTCTCGCTGGATCTGTGCCTTCGGAACACGGCCGGAGCGACCATGGTGGCAGCGCCAGCGGTCAGACAAGCAAAATTGTCGGTGGGTCGAGATCGGATCAACGCGCGGAACAGGAAAAAAAGCCGCGACCCATGTCCATCCATCATGTGGTGGACAGCTCGACGGCCACGGCACATCGCACGGTACAGACTGTGAGGAAGATGCTGCGTCTTGATCAGCCGGACGAGGTGGTACCGCTTGACAATCTCCACGCCCGCAGATTACGCAGCAGTATGGATGCAGACGGTTTGCTCAATTCTGCCGGTCAAAGCTCCGTCTACGACGCCGACCCGTCCGACCAAGCAGCTTATCTGTTTGCTAGCGAGCGCAGGCTGCAGAGGATGAGATCGGACCTCGGGCTGGCTTCGCAAGGTGGGGCGGGCAATGCTTCCAACGCATTCTCACCCCGCTCTTACAGCGATGCCCGCATCCAGCAAGCTCGCTTCATCGCCACCCATCCATCGTACGACAAGTCGTACTTTCTTTTCTCGAATCACAACCGATTCCGTCGCTTCTGTCAGAGTTTGGTACCCTCTTCTCATGGAGAGCGTCTCTTCGGCAGACCCGTTTCGCCGTTTCGACACAAGCTCTTCCAGATCGCTGTGTTTCTTGGTATTGTCGGTTCGGTGGTGTCTGCAGCCATTGCTACGCCTGTCTATCGACGCGACTACTATGCCAAGTACGGTCTCATCCGTGCTTCGTGGTTCTCAATTCTCGAGATCAGTCTCTCGTCGCTGTTCTTGACGGAATTCCTCGTCAAAACCATTGCCGATGGTCTCGCCTTCACACCTAATGCGTATGCGCTCAGCATCTGGAACTCGCTTGATCTCTTCGTTCTGACGACGCTGCTGGTCAACGTCATCACCGAGCTTGCCGTGATTGGAGGTGTCTCCAGATTCACGCGAGCTTTGAAAGCCTTCCGTGCGCTGCGGCTCATCAACCTGTCGTCGCTCATGCGTGACACGTTCCACGCCGTCATGATCGCGGGTGCAGGACGTATCCTCGACGCTTCCATCCTGTCGATTCTCTACATCATCCCGTACGCTGTGTGGGGTCAGAATCTGTTTGCAGGCTTGCTCTATTCGTGCAACGACGGATCCAACGCCATCCAGACCAAGTTTGACTGTTCCGGGGAGTATCTCAGCTCGCCGGGCAACTTTAACTTTCTGGCTCCTCGCGTGTGGAGCAACCCAACTGAAGGCAGTGTCTACTCTTTCGACGACTTCAAAGGGGCGATGCTGATCCTGTTCGAGATTATATCGCTCGAAGGCTGGATCGACGTCATGACGACCGCTATGAGCGTGGCAGGTAAGGATCAGCAGCTCCAGAACGACAATCGACAGGTCAACGCGTTGTTCTTCCTCATCTACAACTTGGTCGGTAGTACTACAGTCTTGACGCTGTTCGTGTCGGTCATCATCGAAAACTTCCAGACCTTCTCTGGAGCTGCTTTCCAGACGGCGGGACAGAGACAGTGGGTGGATCTGCGTAGATTGATCTTACGTCAACGACCATCGAAACGGCCCAAGCGTCGGCCGTCGCAGGCGATGCGCGCGTGGTGCTACGACCGCATGCTCAACAAGAACGGCTGGTGGAGTCGCACCATGACCTTGGTCTATCTGGCAACGCTCGTGACGCTCATGACGCAGCAGTACTCGGATCCTGCGTGGGCCAACCAGCTTCGCGACGCGCTCTATTTGGGCTACACCGCAATCTACGCTTTAGATATCATCGCGCGTCTGCTGGGTCTGGGATGGCGGAGCTACAGGGAGAATCCGTGGAACCTATACGACCTGTTTGTCGTGACAGGTACGCTGGCTACGACGCTTCCGCTTCTGACCAACAGTGGCGACAGCGGAGTGGTGCTTCAGTTCCAGAAACTGTTCTTGACGTGTGTGGCGCTCAAGCTGGTGCAGAAGAATCACTCGCTCAACCAGCTCTTCAAGACGGCGTTTGCCTCGTTACCCGCTATCCTCAGTCTTTTCCTGCTTTGGCTCACCATGTTTTTGGTGTGGGCGATCATGCTGCTCGAGGTGTTTGGCCTGACGAAGTGGGGTCCCAACGAGACGCATTCGAAGAACTTTTCGACCTTTATTGGGTCGATGGTTTTCCTCAGTATGATTTCGACGGGCGAAGGATGGAACTCGTTCATGCATGACTATACGATTTCGCCACCACAGTGCACGCCCGCCGCGAGCTATCTGATGACCGACTGCGGAAGCCAACCCTGGGCGTACGCGCTATTTATCGGATGGAACGTCATCTCGATGTACATCTTCCTCAACATGTTTACAGGTACCGTCGTCGAGAACTTCTCGTACATTTTCGACTTGGGAAGTAAAGCCATCCTTACTCCGGCGGACATTCGACACTTCAAGAGCAGCTGGGCGAGGCTGGATCGCAACAGGAAAGGGTATATCCAGAAGGACCAAATTGTGCCTTTCCTTGCGAGTGTCAAAGGTGCGCTAGAGGTCGGGCTGTATCCGCCTGAATGTAGCTTGCGCGTGCTCAAGGCGGTGTTAGCGGACGAAGGCGGTGCGAAGAGTCCGACGACGACGGATGCAAAGGGCAAAGGCGCTTTCGACTTTTTCAGGAGTGCATCGTCGCCGCTGCGGTCGCCTGTGCGCGATGGCAAGGATAAGGATACGAGTGGGCTGCTTGCCTGGCCGCTGCCGTCGCCGTCATCGGCATCGGCAGGAGCACAGATGCCGCATGCACCCCGCACCGAAGCCGAAAGGCTCGCTCGCGCTCTGGCCGCAGTCGACGCGAACGAACTCCGCATGCGTAGACGTCGCTTCGAAAGACTATACCACGAAGCGATCATGCTGATGCATCCTCGCAAAGGCATTTCATTCACCGACATGTTCTTGCTGCTCGCTCGCACCAAGCTCGTCGACGAAATCGAAGCATTGAATGTCGAAGAGCTGATCGAGCGGAAGGAGGTGCAGGAGCAGATCGAGCATCGCATTCGGCTGGATCGGGTGAAGGGCTTGCTGCAAGTGGGGTATTGGCGACGCAGGTTCCTCGCGTTGAGGGACGAGATGCATAAGGAGCAGGAAGGGGAGGCGCTGCCGACAATTCTTGTGCACGAGAGTCCCAGAAGGCCATCGTCGTCGTCTCGGCCCGTGTTGGCTGCGCTGGATATTCCTGAATCTGGCTCCGGCTCGTCGATGGGTGGAGTGAAGCCGAGTCTGACATTGACTCCGACACAACCGTCGTTGCATGAGTTGGAGTTGCGCGCTTCGCCCGTCATCGAGTCGTTTGAGGCGACGGCGTGGGGGGATCTGATGAAGCGGATCGATGGACAGGAGTCGGGTCACGGTCATGAGCCTGCAGGGTCGAGTAGCGGGCAGCAGCAGCAGCAGAGGACGGACAGACGGAGGTCGAGGAGCCAAGATGGGTCGCGCGAGGGATGACTGAGGTAAGAGCTTGCGACAAATTCACCCTTAGATGTGCTATAGAAGGGTTCAGTAAGAAAATGGACATTTGTTAACATCCCATTGCCCTATTGTTTCAGGTAGTCACCGTGCTTGAGTTGCGGTCGCTAACATGGAACGATGTGTGGTCGCTTGGTGAAACCTCAGACCGACAAGTGTAGACGGTTCGTGTTCGATAAGCTACTGGTCTGTCCCCGCTTATATGCGCAAGAGGTCCTCTCTATAGGCTCGTGTCCTCCATCGTCTAAAACGAGCATTTTTCGATCAGTCGTGCACATGCTTGAGGTGCGAATCCAGTGAGAGGACTTCCTAGTGCGCTGTGCTGCGCTGGCTGGTCTATAGTATGAACATATCTATAACACCCACCGCCAGCATCTGCTCACCAGGAAGTGAGTTTGATCCGAGGACGTCGACCCGGGAGTTGCAGCGCAGCGCATCAAACGCCCGTCCCCTCTACCCTTGGCCTGACTTTGATCGCTCGCGGCTGTGCGGCTTCCATGAATTCTAGGCTCTCCCATGACGAAGCTCGTCGGTCGGCGCCTCTCTGATCAACGCTGTCCTCGCATGCCTTGCGCGTGAGGGGAGGACGCTTCCCTAGAGCTTGATTTCGTAGCGGCTCTCCCTGAAGCTGGACCCCATAGTCCGAACTTCCCTTCCCCGCCTCTCGAGGCTGCATTCACGGTGCTAACAGCATAGTTCGCGTTTGGAGTCACAGCCATATAGGTGTGGGATGGATGAGCTTGTCCCTCTGACTTACCACCCTGCACAGGAAGTGGACGTATCGCTCGTGCTGCCATTCTTGACTTGATTAATACGACAATGTTATCCAATTCGGAAACCTTTGGTAGGCGACCGATGTCAAAAAAAAATCAAATCTTAGTGTTGACCCACTTTTCTTCCAACCACTTCTTTTGAAACGTTTCGTGATTTTTGTGGTGGATAGGACAACACCAGCTATTTGAGGCGCGAAAAGCCAATGAAGACTGACTAGCGAACAATTTCAGGCTAGACCCCGCAAGGTCCGCAAATGTAGCTAGATATCCTAATCAGCTATTTAATCAGGGATTCAAAGTGTTTGCTAACTCTTTCGTACTTGATTGAAGGGCAGCAGGAGATAAACAAGTTGGCCTGGTCACACAATCATAACAAGTCTCGTTCCATTCACGATATCTAAATCGAACGAAACGGAGATGCAGTGGAATTCCCGTCGTGTGAAGATGGTCGAACAAAGCCAACGTGAAACAGGGGAATATGAGAAAGAGTAAGGAGCAGAACAGAGATTCGGGTGAACAAAAGCTATTGCCACATAATGCCCTTTGACTTCCATGAATTCGCAACTTCGCTCATGCTCTTTGCAGGTTTTGGAGTAGATCATGGGCATCATACGTCTACACCACTGCTCTGAACAACTTTACGAAATCAAATTACAACATTGTGGGGTTCATCGTTGTGATGTAATGATGCACAAACGGAAACAAATGGAAGTTAAATTTTTTTTGGAAAAGAGCGATTCTTCGTGATTGTTCTTTTTACGGTGACAAAAGTTGTTTTGACTAGCAAAGTTGTGCATAGGTTTCCAAAAGGATTGAGAAAGCTGTGCCTTGTTGTCGCAACAATAGCGCCACTTAATCAAAGTGCAGGCTTGACGCTTTTGAAAGTGAGTTTGTTAAAATGTTTAGTTGTTCGAGTCACTCTAGAGAATGATATTCATACAATCGCAGCAACGATGTTTTCGATTAGAGTTACAACCTAACTACAGAAGTCACGGAGCCTTTCGGCAACTGATGTGTAACGTCTGGCAATAAATTTATGATTTGCGTTTTCCTGGCTCCTTTCCCATATGAGCTTCCACAAAGTAACGGATCGACAAGATATGTTTGGCTTCTTGGAATTGCTGCACATTCCGCGCGCCACACACAGCATCTTTAGTTTCTCGAGTCGATGAGATACCGTCTGCGCTATTGTGTGGCAGCTAGCCGCTAGCGGAAGCGCAGAGGCCACCTCGGTCGCACTGCCGGACCCGGGGGCTTGCGAGGCAGCGGTCCGACAATAGATCGCAAAGGAGTTCCTCTTTGGCTCCGAAACGTTCGCCGAGAGGCACAACTGGAATCGTGCTCTGAGAAGACACGCATCTCCTGGCATATTTACCGGCTTGTGGTATTTCAACCTAGCCGACATCCGGATTGACAGGACCACACCAGCTTCCCCACACTCGTATCTCCATTATCTCCCACCACGGTCAAACACTCATTGATCTCAGGACATTCACACGTGTCTATCGACGGCAGCATCGTCTGTAAGACAGGAACTTGCAATGACATTGAAGGCTGTCATCTTTGATATCGGCGGAGTGGTGGTCGGGAGCCCACTGTTCGCTATCAACAGGTGAGTCGAAGCACATAGGCTTTGGTCGATTTATTCAGGTCGCTGACAGATGCTTTACTGCGGCTCTTTTGTCAGGTATGAGAAGGATCACGGCCTGCCTTTCGAATACCTCAACGTGGCCATCACCGCTCAAGGTCATGGCGGTGCTTTCCAGGTGAGTTTCACACGAGCCAGCTCTTTCGTCGCAGGCATGCTGATTGCAGCTCGGCGATCCTTTTCTTTTACAACATTGAATGACAGCAATTCGAACGGAGCGAGCTAGACTTGTATACATTCTACCGTCGGTTCGGAGAGGAGTTGAGCAATGTCGAGAAGAACAACGAAGCATACATCAAGTTTTGCAAGAGCCGAGGCCAGGGTAAGTTGACCGACGGCTTGATTCTTGTCACTAGCAACCCAGAAGCTGAAGATTGTCTCGGCGTTGCCGAAAATCAACACGACGCAGAGGTTCCGGAGCTGCCCTCGAAGCTTCAGGTTGATGGACGCGAGGTAAGCACCCTTTCATTGTTCTGATTGTCTTATATGCAATGCTTGAGCCACTTCATCCGAACTGACCCAAGCTTCTGCTTGCTCGATGCGCTTCTGTAGTTGTTTGGACGAATGATGAAAGAGTCGACCAAAGTCGATCCAAAGATGCGCAATGCCATCATGCGCTTAAAAGGTGGGTCCATCATAAGCAAAGCCCTCGTTCCGGGCAAACAATCGCTGACCCGAGCTTGAGCTTGCTTGCCTCTTTTCAACAGCGTCTGGCAAATTCAAGATCGCCGCATTGACTAACAACTTTGCACCTCCAACCGAGATTCCAAACACTCTTCAAGACGGCGCAAGCAAAGCGCCTTCGCTCGAAGAAGAGCTGGAACGCCTTGGATTTGGAGCATCTCAGAGCGATCTGAAGAGCTTATTTGACTTTTACATCGAGAGCGCTGTCGTGGGGAAGAGGTATGTCCGCGGACGTCGCTAGTCTATCTTGTCTTGACTCGACCGCTGACCTGTTGCGTCAACTCTTGGCCGGCTCGCTCTGTCTCACTAGGAAACCGGATCCAGAGTTTTACAAGTACGCGTTGGATCTTCTCAAGGTGCAAGCGACCGAAGTGGTGTTCCTGGACGATATCGGACCGAATCTCAAGTCTGCGCAGAAGCTTGGCATCACCACGATCCGTAAGTATCCGTCCCGCTTGCAAGTCCTGCGTGCTTCCAGCAGCGCGTAGCATCCCCCGTTGTTCGAGCACGAAGCTGACTGACTGCCATTCTACTTCCAACGCATTCCCTTGCGTCAAATGTGTCGATGGGCAGGTGTGAACTCCAACGACTGTACACCAGCGCTTGCGCAGCTGAGCACGCTGACTGGCTTACAGTTGCTCGATGATGGTTCCAGCCCTTGTTCCAAATTGTGATGCCGCAATGCCAAGCCCAGCGCATCCTTCTGAGATTCTCGAATGGGAAAGCAAGCTGAACTGTTGTGCGCCGCGGGTGTCGAAATGCTGAAAGGAAACGAAACCCAGCTGGCAGAGCATTCGGACAGTGCAAGAGATGCTTTGCGAAATCGATCTAGATTGTCTTTCCTCCCTGTGAAAGACGGCGCACGTAAGACAGGGACAAGTTTGTGCAGGTGTGCATGTGCGTGTGGGAGATGGATTGGAATGATATTTTGGCAGATGCGGATGTGTCGAGTGATTAAACAGCTTATGCGGACTGAACGTGACCCGGGCCCTTGTAGTTTTCGCTGGCGATACCAGTGATGGGGTTCTGCTTCTGTTCGAGGGCAATCTCGTTGGAGGCCTCTTGCCACTCCTTGGTCATGGTCTTGATGGGGGCACCACCTGTGGATGACAAAAAGAGAAGACGATGAGTCAACGGAGTCTGGAGGAGCGCTGTGACAATGTCGCGGAAGGACTTACCGTTGGCGCGCATAAGGTAGAAGACACCAGTGGTGATACCGAGGGCAATGAGGACACCGGCAAAGGTCTTGGCACCCTGACCGGAAGCAGTGAGGGGCTTACGGGGGCCGTGAGGACCAAAGGAAACGAAGTAGGCTGTGTGAGGTTGGTGATGAAAACAAGGATGCGGATTACGATCAGCGGGATGTTACGATCCAGTGTTGATTGGATCCGAGTCGGCAAAAGTAAGGCAGAGGGAGGATGCAAAGCTTGGAGTTGCTCGTCACCAGCAATGGTCGATTTGGCTGGTTGACCAGCGGGTTCCAAAAGCGACCGAGATTGAACCGCTGCGAGAAGTCGAGCCCATGTTACGGCGCTCTGAATTGCTGATCATCCAGCCAGCTTAACTCCATCCTGTGCAAATACTGACGCCCAGGTCGATGTGCGAGTTTAGAGAGCATACTTACCAGCCTTCTTCTCGTTGAGGCTAAGCTCCTTCCAGTCCTTCCTCTGAAGCTCTTCCAACTGACGGAAGACGCCATACTGCTCCTCCTTCGAAAGCGACTTCCAGCTGGCCTCAATGTTGGGGACGACGTGGCTGAGCTGGACCTTGTTGGGGCCCTCAATGAAGGCGCCGGCGTTGCGAGCGGTCTCGAGAGTCCATCGCTCCTCCTGGGTGACCATGGTTCGTCGGCCAAGGAGGGTAGCAGCGCGGAGGCCGCTTCGGGAAGCGCGAGCGACGTTCTGGCCAATCATGGTGTGTATGAGGTGATGCGGATGATCAAGAAGGGTTGGTGGAGGAGGTGGTGGTGATAGGCTGAGATGGTGATCAACGCAGAGATAGCAGCGAACTGTGACCAACTTAGAAGAAAATCCCGAAATCGTCGCCAGAGAGAGAGAAATCCAAAAGGAGAAACTGCGAGGCACGTCCGTCGTCCGTCACTCGTTTCGGCTTTGTCAATTCGATGATCTCAATTTTCCTGTTGGTTGCTGGTTGCTCGGTCAGAGTTCGAGATCCAGAGAGAAGAGAGACTCGGCCTGGCCTGGCCGGACGAGGAGGCGGATTTCACATCAGTCTCGAAAATTGGCGGTTGAATTTCTAAGCATTCGGGTCAACTGCAGCACAGCGCCATGGCGAGTATTCTCGTTCCATATTGGCCCCGAGTGCTTCAAGTCGGACGTGCAGCAGAGCCATTTGAATTTTCAGATTCGGCTTGGAGCCTCGTAGTCCCAAATCAGGAATTTTTCCAAATCGCTCCCTTGGATTGGTAATCGGAGAGCCATGTGCTGCCTCGTTCGTGGGAGAGGCGTGTCGGATTTGCAATGCGGTCCGCTCGACTCGGACCTCGACAGGAAGGAAGCAAGAGTGAGAAATCCACGTCCCGATCCGTTCCATTCTGGCCTTGGACTCGGACAGATCGGAACCGAGTCGCGTCGTGCTGCGTTGTTAACTTTGTCGTCCGAGACTGTGTTCTTCTCGCTTGTAGGGTTCAGTGTTGCGTGTGGAGTGTCCTGCAGCAGCTATCTACGCACGGCCCTTGGCCCACGCCCAGCTAAGCTGCTCAAGTCGGACAATATGCAGTGTGCAGCTGAACTAGGCTTTGAATCTGGTCGTTGTCGAGAGGACCTCAGCGATCTAGGCCGAACTGCAATCCATCATCATCATCAGTTACACACTGGCCAGCGACCCGCTTAGCTAGCAGAGTCGGGACGGCAGCGGCCCTCGACAAGATGGTGGGTCCTACCATCGAGCTGTTCAGCACTTCGATATTGTCCAACGTCAAGGTGCGCACCCGTCATGAGCGTTATACCTCGGTGCTGGCCATCAAGAAGATTGACTACGTGTACCACGATCTCGCCTCGGACGACGATGCCAAGAGCAGATGGCGACGCAAGGCCAAGGATCCGCAGCTTCCCGGTCTCTTGGTCAACAACGAATGGGTTGGCTCGTACGACGAGTTTGAGGAGGCGGTCGAGTTTGGCGAGCTCGAGCTCTTCCTCGGCGTGTCTCCAACATTGTCGCAGACGGAACCGCCAGCACGCCATCCAGCACAATCTGCGGTGAGCTCCAAAGATCCCAGCTTATACCCCACGCTCCCCTACGCAGCAGAAGGCGCTGGACGCTGGAAGGAGCCCGACGCAGATCAATTCATCTCGACGCTCAACATCAAAGAGGACGACCTCACGGATGCCGACGTCGACGCACTGCTGGCAGACATTGGCAAACTTCCCCCTGCGCCCGCCTCTACCTCGGAGAAAAAGTATGTGCCTTCAAAGGAAGCCACCATCAAGCCTTTGCGCCTGGCCAAGATGGGCCCGACCACGTCGCATCAAAGGATGCCGTCCAGCTCTCCAAGTCCAGCATCTGCAGCTTCGAGTGCAGGCACGCGAGGCTCACCGATGGCTCGATACTCAGCGACGCAAAGATCCACTAAAGCGCTGGCTGCCGAGGCCTCGGCGCTCACTTCGAATCGAAAAACGTCCGGGGCGCTGTTGCGCGATGCTGTATCTCAGGGTAAGACGCTCGACGATGCGATGGAAGAGAGCCGCATGAAGCACATTGTCAGCCAGGACAACATCGACGATTTGTTCGCTTCGCTCGGTCTGAGCAATGTCAACATCGGTGATGACGAGGTGGACCAGTTCCTCGAGCAAGGTGCCATCCCACAAGGCCTTCGTCTTGGCGGTGGTCGTGTGCATCGTCCGACGTCATTAGCGGACAGGGCCAGGGACGAAGCGGTGGCGAGGGACTTGGCGCAAAAGGCTAAGGGAAAAGGTCACGGCTCTGCCCGAGGCAGTCTCAGCAGTGGGAGCACAAAGGTGGCAGCTCTCGAACCTGCTGTCTTGGTCGGATCGACCGTCGACGACAAATCCATCGAGCAGTCATCGACACAAACACTGAGCCTTTCTGCTGTGACTGGGGCCACTTCGGATGCTCCCGAGAAGTCAGTCGAGCTGGTCAAGGTGGAGGAACCCAAAGCAGGCTTGCTCGATGCGCACGTTACGACCGAAGATGGCGATGTTTCCAATGATGCGTCTATCGCAGAGCCCAAGCTGACGAAGACGGTGAAGACGCTAGATACTCCGCTCGACCCGATTGAGACTGCAGCCGAGCAACCCAAGACGGACACCGCCTCTTCCACCACGGAGCCCACCGCAATTGGCAGAGCTACAGAGCCGGTTGTGGTCACAAAAGACGTGGAACAAGACTCTGACGCGAATTCCAAGACCAGCGTGACTCTCGACAAAATGCAGGATTTATCAGAGCGGGTTGAGGATGAAGACAAGCCGACTGCAGACGACTCGATTGCTTCTGGGCAAAGCATTGGGGCACCGAAGGAGGCAGTAGCAACTGCGTCAAGTTCCAGCCAGCGTCTTTCAAGCAAGGATGATGATAAGAGCAAGCCTGCTGTCACGGGAGTCGATAACTCGTCTACGTCGCTGTCAAGGGAGAAAGAGATGTTCGATTCTCTGGCGACAACAGCAGCAGCAGAGGAAAGACCAGAATTGCCGAGCATCCCGGCAGGCTCAACTGATGTTCAAAAAGGGAAGCCTATCTCCAGCGACGATGGCGAGGAAAGTAGCAACCGCAGCATCAACAGGACCGGCTCTGCACAAGTCGATGAGGAGCGAACCCCGACCAAAGAGACAGCAAAAGATCCAATCGCAGTTCAAGTGTCACCACCACCGCCTGCACCGGCGTCCTCAACCACAGCCACAACAGCCATTCCAGCCTCAGCACAGGAGCAAGACAACGCTGAAGCAAGCTTTGAGCTCGAATTGGCTCAAGCGGCTCTGATCGCATCACGATACGAAGATCACAAGTCATCGGCCATTCCCAAGTCGGAAGAGTCAGTCGAGAAGAGCCCGGTCGCTGTGCCGACCAGAGATGAAGACTCGGCGATACGCGAGGAGACGCCTAGGAAACAAGCTGGATCGGACGCAGCAGCAGCAGGATACAGGGGGCCTTTGTCTGTGCGTCAGGTATCGTCGCGCAGAGCCATTGACGTCTCGAGGCCTATCGATCCGGCCGCAGCGTCGCCATCATCAACATCATCGCCACCTGCACGGCTGCACTTCAACCACGCAGATCTTTCCACGTCACCAGACACGTCTGCCAAGAAGAAGAAAATAGGAATTCGTGGATTTGGACTTGGTAGGGAGAAGGACAAAGACAAAGAAAGCGACAGGAGAAAGGAGGTGGGAAGCAGCCACAAGCAGCCCCCAACTTCACGGCACGAGAGGACGATTTCGCAGATCCTCAGGGAAGCCGACGCGGTGCTACAGGACGACTTGGTCGGCGGTGGCCCGGACGGTGAAGAGGAGGAGGAAGATCCAACCATGTTTGGTGCTTCGAGCCACGACACGGACACTGCTGCTCCGACTCGAGCGCGAGCCTTGCCAAGCGCTTGACGTTCGACTCGAGACCGTTCCTCTGCACTGGCACTATGATGGTGGCTTTGGTTTGTACTTTCCCTGCTTCTCTCCGTGGCTACGCAAAGCGCGTTGCACACCGCATATATACAGCACTGCGCGGCAATCTCGTTGGCGCGTGTTGTTGTTCGATCTCCCAGGAGGATCAGCATTCCGACCTGGGCCAGCAAGGTTGAAGCTGAGTCTTCGAGTGTGGCTGTCCGCATGCGAGATGTAACCCCGGTGGCAGCCTTGGTTGTGATTGATGCGCTGCAACCTCTCGAGAGGGGCCGGGGGCCTTGGTTGGAAATTGTTTCGATCGAAGAGGTCTAGCAACCGAGGGGGAAGAGGAAGACGCAACGTCGAAATTCGATTCTTCTCTGAAATCACACGTAAGCGGGACGACGGTTTGAAATCTCCTTTCAGTGAATCCCGCGCGGTGTCTGACACATCTGGAGCACCAGTGTGCGACAGCCACCCGCAAGTTAGACGCCGCTGTCGCCAGGCTTCCCACGGTCAAGTGGCTGCGCCCCTTCCTCCCACCCTGCTTTCACAGTCTTGCATCGTAAACCCAGGTGTAACTACGCGCGCCCCTCTCTCTTTGGTATCAAGTCTGCGAGTTGTGCTTTTGCGGTCTAAGTCTTGCTCCGACTCGGCCTACAGTAGCCAAGCGGGTCAATTGCACCAGCTGAGCTGAACCGAGACCATCGCTCTAGACCACGCATCTCGGTCGACTTGGGCTAGCCTTGCGCGCGCTCCGATGCTCGCGGATGACTGGGTCAGCGCCTTGCTCGAGAAACTGCTCAGCAACCTGACTCAGCTCGAATCGCAAATTGACTGGATGGCGCGGCTGGCATACAACGACGACGCAGAGAGGAGACTGGTGGGATGGGCAAAAAAGCCGACGGAGCTTTTCTTCTGACTTAGCAATCACGAACGGCTGTCAGGCTGCAAGAAGTGCATTGGAACAAGGTGAAACGGTTCGTGTCCTCTCTCATCAAGAAAGCTCGTCTGCTTTCTTACCTGGAGAGTCGAGAATTGCCAAATGGATGGCTATATGCGCCTTCGGAAGTGCCGTCGCTGACAGTTCCTCGGCGGAGCGCTCTGAAAGAGATATAAAAGGTTGACTCGATGTGCGCTGTGGGAGAGACAGGCTCGCTCCACCCCTCCACCCCCTTGCAGAGCGTTCATTCGCCTCGCCTCGCTCTGCCTTCGTATCACCTGACTGCCTGTGGCTGTCTTCTTCTCCATCATTGCAGGATTTCCCAGAACCCCTTGATCTATTTACTTACTTGGTCGTTGCCCTTTCTGTCCCCCCTCATCGATTGCTTCGGTGGGGCCGACTCATCTACCGAGGCTGCTTCCCCTATTCGTTGTTGCCGTGCTCGAGCTAGGCTCGAACTCCTTCCTTCCTTTCAACCTCAAGCCGGATCTCATCCTTAATTTAAAAGCCGAGACCTGAGACCAACACAGACGGATCGACGACCATGACGACGCAAGGCAGACGCGCACACGATCAAACGTACCCTCGCGACATGCTCGGTCACCCTCCCGCTTCAGACTTTTGGCCCGATGCCACCTTCCCCGCCTCGCGCTCTGCTTTCGCTGTAGACTCGTGTAAGAGCAATGTTCAGCTCCCCCGGCCTGCAAGTCACACAGCCAATCTTTCACAGAAGCCATCCTTCGATCTACCTCAGCCAATCCAGCTGGCTAAAAACACAGTTTCGGGCAGCGGCAGAGCTGCCTACGGTCTGCATCACAATTCGACCTGGAACGTAGACAACCAGCCAGTGCGTCGACCAAGCGCTTATGATGCGAACGCATGGCCGCAGGAACTCAAGCGAGCCGCAGCGACTCCTGCTCCCGTTTCTGGCTACAGCCCCTACTCCTTGACAAATATGCCTTCCTTGCACCAGCGGTTTACTTCCACATCCTCCTCGGGCATCGGCAGCGAGGATCGTAATCTGCCAACCTCCGACCATGGCTCTGATCTCAGCTCCGACTATTCGGACCTCTTCCAGCACTCGAGCCTTTCCTTTGCTCCTGTCTGTCAAAGCGATGCCAGGGAGCAAACCCAGCTCAGCACCCCATACTCGGAGCCGCAGCAGAGGTGTTTGCCAGACTACGTTATGGAGGAGCTTAAGCGGCTGAAGCTCGAGAACATGGCTCTTAAACGCATGGCACACGAAGTCGTCCGCAGCAACATTATCCCCGGCTCAACAGTGCACTGCATCCACCATTCAGCTTTGGCGACGACGACGACGACTACTCCCCCTTACCGGCTCCAGCGCGTCTTTGATGGGGCAGACCCCGTGCAGGTCTACAGCGATGCGAGTCGCCACAACGTAGCTTCGACGCCATGCTCAAAGGCGCCAGAACGCGGTGCCGCAGCCTCCATGTGGGCTCCAGCTCGACAAAATAGCGCCCCGCTCACGACCGGCGAGACGACCGAGCCTGCTCGCGGAGGCATCGAACCGTTCAAGGCCAGCGATGTTTCGGCCGCAGAGCTTAGTCGACGCGTCGCGATGGACGAGAGCAGCCCATCTCCCTTTCCGACCTACCACCACTTCGCTGGCACCAGTAGCCCGTTCGACCCGACCCTGCCCAGCCTGGTTCGTCCTCGGACTTCATCAAAGACCTCGCCTCCTACTTCGCCGGTGCCTGTTTCTCTCGTGACGCCGTCGAAGCTGGAGAATGCACCCGCCTCCTCGCTCGTTGCCATGATTCTCGAAAAGCGTGGACAGGAAGCGAGCCTGCTGCTCCAGCAACAACTCAAGAGCAGACATCCTGAGCGACGGGCAGAGATCATCGACGCCATTTGCGCAAGCATTGTTCCACTGTCGCACGATCGACATGGCAACTTCCTTGTCCAGGGCGCAATCGAGGCACGTCCTGAGACGGCCGGGCACCTCAAAGGAGCTTTCGTTGAACTCACCATGTCTCAATTCGCATGCCACGTCGTTCAGAAAGCGCTGGAAGGCGGAGAAGACATGCGAGAAGCCGTTACGGAAGAGCTGCTCGGCTCTCGGATCGACCAGACGCTCACGTCGCGACACTCGATCCACGTCTGGCAGCGCATCCTCGAGACAGAATGGAGTCGCCCGCAACTACGCGACCAAATTTTTGCCGCCATCAACCGACAGCTCAAGGGACGATGGGCTCGCACCGCGCGACAGGAGACCGGTAGCATCATCTGCCAAAACATCTTTGAGTCAGCTCAGCCCGACGAAAAGGCGCAGTGTGTTAAGGAGGTGCTCGAGGAGCTGGACGACTGCGCCACGAACCAATGGGGCGTCTGGGTTGTGCAGCACATTATTGAACACGGCGCCGAGGACGAGCGCCGAGCTGCACTTCAGGGGTTGGTTCGCTCCGCCTCCAAGCTGACCCTGTCTCAGTATGGTGAGTTCTGCCCAAGCTTGCTCATTGCACTAGCGCTGGGGAGCGATGGCCCTTTCGAAGATGCAAGAATACACGTAGTGACTCTGTTCCTCCAATTCTGATACGCACAATCCAGGTCAAAAAGCGGTGATGAGCGGTCTCAAGACGGGCGACCGGCAGTTCCTCCAGGACTATGTCGATGTCATGTGCCACAGTTCGCAGCCTCGTCGTCCACCTCTGATTGATGTCTGCCTCGCAGCGCACGGCATCCAGATTGTCACGCAGCTGCTGACGACGGTGGACCAAAAGACGCGCGTTCGCATCATTTCGACGGTGCGACGCAACTCGGTTTTCCTCAAGGGCAGTAAGGCGGGGATGAAGGTGCACCAGCTGTGCGAACGTGCGCGCGCCTTTGCCGGTTACTAAGACATCCCAGCCGACGTGGACCCATACCGACCACCAACTCACAAATCCTCAGTTCGGTGGCCAAACTTTCATTTGCGCTCGGTCTGATTTCTCTGCCAGGATGGAATGGCTTGTTTGACCCAATTTGATGCGGATTAGGAATGCAATCGTGTCGAATACAAATACACGGGTGCTCATGGAGCTGCGCTGCCGAAGGCGAGTGGAATTAGGTGGCTAAGATTGTTGGGATTGAGCGTCGCGCAAGAGAGAGGCCAACTGTCTTGCTCGCGAGGTTGCTCTGTCTATGCAGGCCTGGAGATTTTGCTGATCGCTCGCAGTGCTGGACTGGTCTGCACTGGTGGTGGACAAACGACCTGATTGATGGAGGAAGGTAACGGTCGGCTTTGTCTTTGAGGATTGTTTGGGAACAGATGCCGGGTTAAGCGAGATAGCGATGGTGAGGTGGGAAGAGGAGAGGGCCGACTCAAATGCGGTGGGGTCGCTGAGCAGATGCTGGTCCTCAAAGATGGAGAAGGACGAGGCGAGAGGGACGTCTTCGAGATGCAAAGCGGTGCGGCTCGAAGAGCAGCGCACCTGTTCAGTATCCGGGTCGTAAGTGGCTTTGGCGAGGTTCGTATTTGAAAGTGCTGCAACAGCAGCGAGCACGGCGGCATCCATGGCGTTACCATCAAAGCAGACGAAGCTGATATCAAGGTAGAGGCACCAAACTGCCTTTGCTTCCTGAATGCAGAGCTGCTCCCTGTCGAGCACGTTGGAGCTGTTGAGCAGCGCCAGGAGTCTGCTGGTCAGCACCTGCGCCTCTTCACCAGGTGCGCCTGGTTTAAATTTGGACGATGAGACGGCAGGCAGCTCGACGTTGGGGATGAGATAGCCTTCGCGTGAACGAGAGAGCTGAGGCGCTGCGACTTCTGCCTTGATGGCTGCGATGCACGACGTGTTGCCGATACGGACAAACGAAGAACCGTCTGCTGTCGAAATTGAGCCGACGGTGAGACTGGCATCGCGGAAGGCGGTGAGGGCACGGCCATCCTCGCGAATGGAAGCGTCGAGGAAACGCGAAAGATACGAGATGGGATGAAGACGTTTGAAGGTCGTGGCAACGAGATCTGCGTTTCCTGAAGACGATGATGACGCCGCTGCCGTATTTGTCAATGTTGACGCAGACGTTGCTGCCGCTGATGCCGTCGACATTGTTGAGTGAGCGTATGGTCGAGAAAGGAGGACGAGATTGTGACAGTCGAGAAGAAAAGTGAGGTCTCAATCAAAAAACTGTAATTCGCTTGATAAAAAAATAGATCAACCTCTGCGAGACCGACTTGGAAGAAAAAGTGGAGTCGGAAATGCCGAGCACAGACCGTGGGAAGCAACAGAGCCTGGCCTTGTTCCAATCTCTCAACTCCTAGTTACATCGTTTTACTATCATCATTGGCAGCGCTCTTGAAACGGTATTGCTCCGTCAGCAGCTGATCGCACAACATGGCGTTGCCACCATCCGCTGCGGCTGAGCAGAACTGTCCATCCGATCATAGCAGCAGCAGCAGCTCAGCGACGCCATCGGATGCGATCGGCGCACTCCGGACCACTCATGGATCGACACAGCTTGCTGCTTGGCTCGATCACCACGTCGTCACTGCCACTTCCAATGCCAATATTGATTCCACTGTGACAACCTCGAATCTGGACGCCACTGCTGCAGCACTGCGCCAACTCTCCCAGTCCTTGTCCTCAGTCCGCGACGCATCCCGCACCGAGCTGGATCAAAGCATCACCTCGCTCGTGTCTACCATACCCAAAATTGGCATCGAGCTCAGACTTATGTCAGATGCAGCAACCGCCCTTCGATCTCGAGTCGACTCGCTCCAAAGCCAAACTTCCGCCAAGGACACTTCTACTGACCTTATGCTAGCTCGCATCGCAGCGCTGTCCAAAGCCAAAGCGGGCCTCATTGATGCACGCCATACACTCCGAGAGGCGCAAGCATGGTCGACGCTCGAAAGTCAAATCACAATGCTGTTGAGCGAATCAAGATGGCAGGAAGCTGTCGAGAGAATAACGAAAGCCACCGACTCGTTGCGTCTGTTCAGTGGCTCCGCAAAGTCGAATCAAGAAAGGAGTCATCTGCTTCACACTTTGACCAAAAGGTTGCAAGATGAGCTGATCCCTGTTCTACAACAGGCCATCGTCGATCGCGATCGGGACAAGGTGGCTCAGATGGCCAAGTTGCTCGCGTCCACACACAATGGAGCGCCTACCTTCTTTCAGGTTTACATCAAGACTCGATCGCAGAATCTGCTCTCCAGGTGGGAGCAGACGGCATCCGAAACGAGCGAAAAGAGTCTGCCGGCACGGCTCACTTCCCTCTTCGGGGACCTTCTTGCGCTGCTTGGAGAAGAACGCGTCGCGGCGTCTTTGCTCTTCACCGATCCTAACGTTGCAGCACAGCTCCTCATCGCTGATATCCTCGTCAGGCTCGACCCACCTATCCACGCATGCATACAGCAAGCCACACTTGCTCCCGATCTCGAAGCTTTCTTGGCGGCGCTGACAGATGCATACAAGGCTACTGAAGACGCCGTTCGCGCCGTCAAGTCGATTCTACCAGAAGCAAAAGCTAGGCAGGACAGCCAACAGGATGATGACGCAGGTGGTGCACCATCGCCCATCGACAGCCAATTGCTGACCCTCGATACAACGGACAAGCCATGGCTTCAGCTCATGATCGAGCCCTTCCTTCCGTATCAGACTCGTCTCGCCACGTTCGAAACCGAAGCTATGCAGTCTCGCTTGCAGGCCCTCCAATCTTCAGACCTAGCTTCCACTACACCCATCGCCACGGCATCCTCGCAGGCACTCCAAGTCGCCAAGGCAGCACTCCGTCGCTCGACTGCCTTGACAAAATCGTTTGCAACGCCATCACTACTCGCATCGCTCGACGGCGTCCTTGAATCCGCAAGTGCACGCGCCCACATGGAGCTGAAATCGGATCTGCAGAGGCTGTTGAACGAGGTGCAAACCCGCATTCGCAGACTGCATCTCTCCGAAAACACGAGGCAAGCTGCTCTGACTTACGATGAGCGGGGTGAGGTGTTGACCCCGAGTGACTGGGACGAGTTCCGCAAAGCAACAGAAAAACTATCTGCTTGCCGAGAGAGTGTAGATGCCATAAACAGTTTGGAAGAGACGATCGCTTACCAGATTTCCGAGCTTGCAGCGTCGGCCAAATTACCCCCAGTGACAGCAGCAGGAGCGAGTTCTGGTCACAGCACGGTCGACTTCACGAGCCCACTGTCGGCTCTGGCAACGTCTTCGCTCAATACAACCACTCTGCACGAGCTCATCTCGAAATCCAAGCGGCTCCTCTCCACTGCTTCCTGGCGATCATCTTCGGTGGGGCCACTCTTGCTTCCTCAAGCACGCGCATCGGTCATGTCGACTGCATCTACAGTGCAAGCATTCCAACATGATTTGGTCCTCTCGCAGTTCCTACCAGAGTTGGAGCTGTATGCTTCGCTGCCGATCTGGACGTCGAACAAACATCCGAGCATCGTCAACGAGTACGACCTCGCCATGCCCAAATTCAGTCTCAGTCCGACGGAGGCGATGGCGAGAATTGGTGAGGCAATGTTGAACTTGCCTAGGCTGTTTGAAGGATATGCGGACGAGGTATTATTGTTTTGTCTCGACGCGGCCAAGGGGACCGGAAAGGAGGCGAAGGCTGCGGATAGGGAAGAGGCGAATCCCGCGCATGCTAGGCATCCGACTATGGCGGGGACACTCTCAGCGACAGATCCAACCGAAAGGTCGACCATGCATCGTCAGGCGTTCTCCACCACCACTGTCCCCTCTTCGCACTCGCCAGCTGACTCTCTAACTCCAGCCCAAGAAGCCGACGGCGAAAGCGACGCTAGCGTCCTCTCGACATACCTGCATTCCTTGCTCACGCTCTTCCTCACCCGCTTCCTCACTTCCACCTTACCCTCCCTGCCGCGGCTCACCGAAATCGGCGCCGCACAGCTCGCGGCCGATCTCGACTACCTCAGCAACATCTCATCCGTTATTTATTCGGAGAGCGAAGGTATCCTGCGGTTTTGGAAGAAGGCTGCCGAACTGAGCGGCGATATAGGGAGGCTGCTGGTGGCGGAGTATGTGGTCGGCGTGGGTAGAGGTGGTGTGGAGAGTAGACTGGACGAGAGTTGGAAAGTGGGGCTGGAGGAGTGGGGGGATGATCAGGTGGAAGCGCTGGTGAGATCGGAGGCGTTTAGGAGCGTGGCTAGGTTGAGAGGATGGATGTAGAACGCTGAGAGATGCTTCACCTTTCGAATGCCGTTCGTGAAGGAATTCGCTCATCAAGGGTGTGTCGGTGTTCATTGTTGATGCGTGTGTTTGAGAGCGACCGTTGAACTCGATCACGACGGAGAACAAGGCTTGCTGAACTCAATGCTCACGACACACACACGACTCGCACACAAGTGCCGAACCTGCAACGGTCACTGAGCTGCATTCATGGACCGCAGTTGTGAGCTATCTCCCTCCCCTCATCGACCGGTTTCGTCCCTGACCTCGGAGCTTGAAAAATTTAAAATGCCCGCCTGGTCGAGCAAACCTACGACCTCTTCGGCTTGCTCAACCTTCATGTTACCTAGGACTTTGTTGACCTTTGTCAAGTCCTTGCTCTTCAATGCGTCCTGAAAGTCTGCCGGGAAAGCCGTGAAGATGTCCCATCGCTTCTGCAACCACGCCTTGACAGCTTCCGGATCCAACTTCTCAGCCTCACCTTCCAGCTCGATCACCTCCGGAGGCGGTCCGTCGGGGATTTCAAAGCCAATGACGGTGTTTTCGTCCTCGGCAACGAGCTGGATCTGTTCCTCACCCGCCCCCGCCGACGACTGCTGCTGTTCAGAAAGCGCTTTGGATCGGTCCCGAATCCTAGAGTAGGTGGCCAGCACGTCGTTGAGGTAGACAACGCTGGCACGGCCGTCTTTGGATCCAACCATGCGGCGGAAGAAGAGGTTGACGCCGTCGGGACCGAGCTTGTTACAGTACTGGATCATGAGCGCCTTTTCCACGCATCGACGGGCGAGCGACGCGTTGGAGGCGATCTGCGCATTGAATGCTTCCAAGAGCAGAGAGTCGGTGGTATTGTTGTTGGCCGAGAGAAGGATTTTGTGCTTGGAGAGGAATTGAAGCGCGGCTTCAAAGGCGGCGGTGTTGAGCGATTTGGCCGTGTCAAAGTTGGATGGGAGGGCGGAAGCTGAGAGAGGGATAGAAGAGGGGACACAAGAAGGGAGATTGGCGAATTGACGCATCACATCGTCTGCTTCGGCGATGTTGTCGTCTTCATCATCTTCGCCATCGCCGTCGTCCGTGTCGGCAGCCTTGCTTGTAGAGGCCGAGGGAGAATTGAGTGTCTCAATGACGGTCTGTTCCTTCTTCTTGCCCTTGTCTGCCGCCGCCGCCGGTTTGGGTTGTGGTTCAGGCTCAGCCTTGGCAACATAACCAGAGTTCCAACCTTCCCTGATACCATCGCTTGTAATCTTCTTAGAGTCTTCCTTTTCCATCTGTTCCAGCTCAAAGTGGATCTGTGTCTGCCTCGCAGCTAGCTTTGCCTTGTGACCCTCAAGCTCGCTTACCAAGAGCTGATCGAGTTCGTCGCCGGTCTTGCCCTTGATGTTCTCCTGCTGCTGAATTTGGAGTAAAAGGCTCAAAATCATGTCGTCTGTGGTCGGACCGTTGGGACCGTCCTTGTTGCCTCTCTCCTGTCTTCCTGCACTGAGCTTTGCCACCTCTCTTGAGTAGTACGTGGAGCCTTCCTTCTTGGTTTGCTGGACTAGCTCATCGAGGCGAGGTGTGAGGGCACTATTGGTATCAATCTCTGCACGGAGAGCGTCCTTTTCGGCTTTGCGTTGGTCTCGCTTCTCGTGGATGTCGCGCTGCTTCCATCGGATGAAGGATTTCTTGTCGATATTAGGGTGGACCTCGATATCCGAGTCGTCGGAGAGCTCGAGGTTGTCCCACTTTGAGTAGTTGAGCGGCATATTGAGCGGCTCTTACAACGACGATGTGTTGTTGGTGTCGATGGTGGTGGTGGTGGTGATGGTAAGAGATGACGTTGAGGCAAAAGTGTTGGTCTCTGAATTTGAACCGACTGAGCCTTCAAATGTGATTTCAGGCAAAGAGCTGAGGGTCCGTGTGACATTTCCAAAGGAACGCGTTTTGCGAAGATTCTCGAAGTTGCCTGCATATCCACTAGTCTGTCAGCCTCTCCGCCAAATCACGCTTGCATTACCAATCACAATTTTGCCCATCGACCACTCTGCATCAAGCCTCTTGATGCTATCCTCTCGAGTCATATACAGAGCAGACATCACAAGCAGTCATCTGGAGACTAGCGGATTCGCACAAGAAGGGATGAAGAATAGAGTGCAGGTCTGAAGAGAGGGTGAGGATGAGGTACATCAAATGACAGGTTCCCAACTGACACCGCAGCCGCATCCTGCGCCCTTAGCCTGCGGATTATCCTTGATTGCAAATTGAGAGCCGATGAGCTCGGTGACATAGTCGATAGTGCTGCCTCGCACAAGGGCTAGACTGATGCTGTCGACCAAAATGGAGACACCAGGGTGTACCTCGAATTGGAAGTCGTCCTCTTCAACCTCTTCGGTGATCTCCATCTTGTACTGATAGCCATGGCATCCTCCCGGTTCGACGGCGACTCGAAGTGCTAGAGACGGATTGTTCTCTCGCTCTGCCACTTTTTGAAGCTGAGCGATGGCACGGTCGGTGGCGATAATGGTGGGTTCGCCGTCGCGATACACTTCGGGTTCCTCTGGTTCATCGGGTTTGCGCAACAGTGTCGTAGCAAGTCTTGCTTGTGATGCAAACACTGAAGAAGTTTGCACGAGCGGTGAGAGCCGAAGTGTTTGACCCGGATTTGGCATCAGCGAGGAGGTGCGAGACGGTGAATGAGACAGCAAGGTAGCCAGCCCTCGTGATGTTGTAGGTGGTCGGGAAGAAGGCAGCGTGGCTACTGAGGTTGAAGCAAGTGCTTGTGAACGGCACAAGGCCGTTCTTGCCGAACCCGACCGGAGTATTGATCGCATCATTGCTGCGTTGGTGATGGTGGTGCTCGGGAAAGGTATGCTGCAGGGTCCTCTGCAAACTGGAGATCCTGCTCAGCCTTTCGTCAGCTTTGTAGTGGAGGTGAGATCTCCCAATTGTTTGCGGAATTCAATTTAGAATGTGCATTTGAATAAGCTAACAGATGAAAAATTTCGGAAAAGGAAGAGCTGCGGTGAGTGTGTAGTTGAAGAACTGAATAGTCTCAAGACCCAATACAAACTCTTTTCAAAATTGAAATGTGCGCGGGGCAAGTGAAAGCGAGACTTGAAGCGCTTTGGAAGAAGAAGAAAGAGTAGAAGGCGTCAGAAGCAAAGTCGGTCAGTGCAGCTTTGACTGTATCGGTCGACTGGAGCTCAGAGCTCTCAGCGCTTGAATCAGCTGCTCCGACTGCTGCATCAGTGTGTTGGCTCTCGTAGTCGTCGTTGTCAACGTTGAGCATTGTATCACCGCTTTCCTCTCTTCCTTCTCGTATCTTGATATCCTTTCCGATTCATCTACATAACAGTACGCATCTTGACAGCAGCATCGACGTTATTGCGCGCAGCTCGGCACACACATAGCAGCACCTCGGCATACCGAACATCGATCATTGACTCTTTTCGACCGCTTGTATCATTTCTACTCTAGACAAAGACAAAAATGTCTGCTACCATTGAAGAGATCGCCGACGACGTTCAGGACGTAAGTCTCAAGTTTCAACGCAGCCCTTTCGACTGCAACTCTCCAAATCGCTATATAAACCACAGAAGCTGACCCTTTGCGCTCGCATTCAAACACACACCTTGACTCGACTTTGTGGTCACCATTTGACTTCAACTCGATAGCTCAATGTCCACGACGTCGAATCCGATGACGCCGGTGCCGATGTCCACGCCTCCGACAAGGTGTCTTCGCGCGCCGAGCGCAAGTCTCGCAAGGCCCTCCAGGGTCTCGGTCTCAAGAAGGTCGGCGGTATCACCCGTGTTACCATGCGCCGCCCCCGTGGTGTAAGTCACTCATCCCTGGATGACCATTCATACTTGCTGCGATACTTCGACTGACCTCTTTTCGTCGACATTGGGGTTTTCTCTGACACTGCCGACCGCACAGCACCTCTACGTGATCGCCCAGCCCGAAGTTTACAAGTCGTCGCACTCGGACGTCTACATCGTGTTCGGCGAGGCCAAGACTGAGGACATGTCGCAGCTCGCCCAGGCTCAGGCTGCCCAGCAGATGGCTCAGGCCGAGGCTCAGGAGCGCCTGCTCGCCGAGTCGCTCCAGAACTCGGGTGCCGGTGCCGGTGCCGAGAAGAAGGTCGAGGAAGAGGAGGAGGACGACGACTCGCCCATCGACGAGGAGGGTGTCGACGCCAAGGACATTGACCTCGTCATGCAGCAGGTCAGCTGCTCGCGAAGGAAGGCCGTCAAGGCCCTCAAGGAGTCCAACGGTGACTTGATCAACGCCATCATGAACGCCAGCTAAATGTTGGGCTCATTTCCTTTTTTGCGTTAAAAGAGGGAGCAGCAAGTCTCCCAGTTAACTAGCGTCACGACTCTCTTGTGGGCCGAAGTACTGCTAGATGATGACAATACTGATGCGCAACGGCGTCAAGTTTGGTCTTGTCGGTATCATCATGTCTCGAGGCACCTTTCCCGCCAAAAATAAAAATCGTTTCCACGCTTGCTTTCGTTAATCATTTGACCAATACAGTATGGGTGTACTTGATGCTTCTGGCTAGCCCTGAGTCCGGCAATGACCAATGCGCTCAACATCGAACTGGATCAAAGTGAGATGCGAAGAGAGCTGAATAGGTCGGCAGGCGAACATGCTGCCCTGCAAGGTACGCTGGTCTTCGATGTAACATCCTTACAAAGAAAAAGAAGGCCAAAATTCGCGGACGACACCCTCCCCACTCTTGCGCGGAACGGCGTGTTGCGAAGATCCGATTGCAAAAGCACGCGATGTCAACCGCCAAAAAGGGTTCTTCCTGCATGAAAAACTGAGCATGCCGTGAATTAGTCTTTAGCAGGCTGACAGATATGCTCTCCCTATCTCTCTATTATTGTCACCCTCTTGCCCACCATCACGATCATCACTTTCCCGTCGGCTTGCTCCCCAACACGCTGACTCACAAAAGAGGCCCAACCTCGCGAGCCAAAGCCAAAACTAGAGCCGTCGGATCGAAAGCCGAATCTTAGCTGCCGTCGCCGAGCTTCGACGTTATCGCCGTCTACTACCATCATCTGGGCACCAGGCGTCGACGATCATGGTCGACAACACCAGCGCATACATTGCTGCAGGTCAGCCATCCGGCTCTCGCTCTGGTACGGACGACACGCAATCGCACCGCCGACGCAAGTCCTACATGCAAGGCCTCTTGCTGCTGCTTATCGTCGTCGTCCTGTGGACCGCCTCGAATTTCTTGACCAACGCACTCCTCACGACGGGTGGATACGATAAGCCCTTCTTCGTGACGTATGCGAACACATCATCGTTTGCGCTTTATCTGGTGCCGTATCTGGTGAGCAGCAGGCTGCGCAGGAGATGGAGCAATGCTTCTGCTGTGAAGCAAAAGTACACGAGATTACCGCAGCACGATTTGGAAGGGTCGGCAGCAGCGAGCCAAGCGGCTGATATTGCGAGTGATAAGGACGAGCTTCCGAAGTGGCTCAAGACGCTTGGATTCGATGTGCCGACCGTCACGGCTGACGAAACGACCGAACGGGTGGTGGCGACTACAACAGCGACAGCGCCGGCGATCAAGCCGTTTGCACTTCTCGCCGAGGAGCAGCAGCGACAACAACACCGCGGGCGAGGTGGTTCGAACTTGAAGCAAAAACCGATCCGACTTACCCGCTCCTTCTCGCACGCACAACAACAAGACGACTCTTCCACAGCATCCACACCCTTGCTCGCGCCCTCTCCTCCCGCATCCCGGCCTACCTCGCCCGTCCGCCCCTACCTCGTGTCTACCTCTGTCGCGCGCCCCTCCTCCATCGACGGCAGACGGCCCCGCACCTCGATCAGCATCGTTCGGCCCTCAGCAGCCGCAGTAGCGGAGGCAGCAGCAGCACCGGTAGTACCCCTCCCGCTGCCGCCGCTGACGTTGAAGGAAACAGCGGTGTTGGCGTCGCAGTTCACGCTCGTTTGGTTTGGGGCCAATTGGGCGATCAACGCCGGACTTGGGTTGACGTCTGTTGCGAGTGGGACGACGATCGGATCTGCGAGTGGGTTTTTCACTCTGGCGTTGGGGGCAGCACTGGGAGTGGACAGGTTTACGCTGCCGCGCTTGGGGGCGGTGTGCATCTCGGCGCTGGGCGTGGCAGCGGTTACGTTTGCGGATAGGGATACTGCGACTTCGACGATCTCGGCTGCAGCTGACACCGGGGCGGTGGTGCTGAATGGACTGCGGAAGCGCTCCTCTTCCTCCGAGCCGATGTTGAAGCCGATGCTGATGGCGGCGGCAGCGGCGGGCAAACCACCAAACGCGCCGTTGGGCGACATGCTCGCTTTGCTCTCGGCATTCCTCTACTCGCTCTATGTGATGCTGCTCAAGACACGCATCGGCTCGGAAGACCGCATCTCGATGCCGCTCATGTTCGGCATTGTTGGCGCCATCAACATTCTCTGCCTCTGGCCCATGCTGCCCCTGCTCCACTTCTCCGGGATTGAATCCTTTTCATTACCTCCCTCACCGCAGATCTGGGCCGGAGTAGTGGTGAACATGTGCATCACGTTCGTCAGCGATTTCATCTACCTGTTGGCGATGTTGAAGAGCTCGCCGTTGATCACGACGTTGGGGTTGTCGTTGACGATCCCGCTGGCGGTGGTGATCGATGCGATCAAGGGAAGTCATACAGGTGGGTTGGTGGCGGTTGTGGGCTCGACGGCGGTGCTGAGCAGTTTTGGGTTTATCGGCTGGGACGATCATCGCTGTTTCCAGGAGGAGAAGCGCAAAGCTGCGCGGGCCTTGGCATTGCAGGTGCAATTGGAGAGCGAGGCGTCGGCGGCGTCAGCGGGAGAGCAAGAGCAGGTGCAGCACGATGGCAGTGACAGTAGGATGCAGCCAAGAGCGGGACACAGTCGGAACTCGTCCGCCATCTCGCTCGCCTCGGACTCTTCATCGGCATCGTAGAAGTCTCGTCAATCTCTGTACTTTTTTGCGACGAATAGACATTGTTTTCTTGCAAACGATAAATTGCGCTGCACGTATCAGGTCTGATCTCGATTGTCAGGATTGGCACGTTCGTGAAGATTGCTAGCGACGAGGGAAGAGAGAGAGATTGGAGGATATCTCAACCTCAACATGTTAGTCCTTTTTATGTCTCTCACGGAGCCGGTCGCTCAATGGCGCACATCTGCATCTCGAAGATGCCACTTCCCCCTTGACCACATTTTTCCAATGAGAGAAGGCCTGGTCGCACAGCTGGCGAATACACACGCATACGCATGCAACATTCCAAAAGAGCTATCGAATTGCACGTCGTAAAGCTTTTTCTTTACCCTCGACATCTTTGCGCCGTCCCGCAGTAACCCACTGCCAGTGCAGAGCTCGTTTTGCCCGGGAGCACACCATCATCAATCCCGATCTCAGTAGATGTTCCAGCTCTTGCGCCACTTCAAGCCCTTGTGCTTGTTAATGTCGCCTTGGAAACCGTATGCGTTGCCCTTGAACCACCAGAAGCCCCCGAACACCGCTACGACACTGCCGACAAACACGAGATCCTTGACGGCATTCGACAGCGGTTTGCGCTGCTTCCTGCCCATGTAGTACACCGCGGTGGTCGGTCTCCAGACAAAGTGGTCGATCAAATGGACGAGCATCAGCACTGCAAAGTACAAGATTGGCAGGTAGTGGTGCAGGTAGCACACGCGGGCCATGATGAGGAAAGGCAGGTAGTGCAGGAACCACCCGAACCCAGCGATCTTGCCGACGTACAGGAAGTGCGACCAGTCCGCAGGCGAGAGATCCTGGATCCTCCGTTGACGGCGCATCATGTACCACAACCACGTCACCCCGAACGCCATGAGCGACAGCGAAGACGTCCACCAAATCACCGGGTTGCCCAACAGATAAAACTTGATCGAGTTGTCGTCCCACGAATTCATCCTCAGACCGTTCCAGAGGAAGGGCCAGTCGAACGGCTTGCTCGCCAAGATGTCCTCCTTGTCCGCGTCGGGGATGAGCGCGTTGTTGGACGTCATCATGGCGACGTTGAGGTGGATAAAGTCGCGAAGGAAGGGCGAGCGGTAGAGCTGCGAGTCTCCTGGTGGCAGACGGTCGTTCCAGTGATTTTCGATGTTCCACCAGGTGTGTTGGTCCTTGGGGTTGTTTTCCTTGTCGCACGACACTTCGACCTGCTTCCAACCCCACTGCGGAAGGACAGCGTTGGCAGCACGCATGTAGCAGCCGATGTTCTTGTGTCGCAGTCTCAACTTCGTCGTCAGCGATCGTACGGGACCACCGGGTGGGACTTTGCCATGCACCAGGTCGTCGACCACCTCGACCACCCAGTGATCATTGTCATCGCCCGTACTGTCGTCGCCATACCCGGAAACTTCGAGATTCTCCTTTGTGACGGGAGCAGCGACGTTGTGCGAGTGAATGTTGCGCTTGGTCTGATCGTGGACGATGCGGATAACATCGTTGTTCTTGAGCATGCGGATGGGTTCGGTTGAAGACGAATAGTTAGCGGGCAGCTGCGGCTCGTTCCAAGGTGGAGTGATGATGAACTCGTTGTTGTTGTCACGGTAATGGTAACAAGTGACTTGCTGCTGACCCGATCCGACAGGGTAGGTCTGCACATGCGAGTGGAGCAAGCCACCTCCGTAACCCATGTTCTTGAGCGTGATCTTGGAACCAAAGGCAGCTTCGGGAGGCGACAGTGCAAAATCGTTGCCGCGCAGATGGCTCTGGAAGAGACTGCTCATTTGGGCATCGCCTGGACCGGAGCGGCTGAGGATCAAGAAATGCGCCTTGAAGCTGAGCATGTAGATGGTCAAGGGCAAAAAGATGAGGCAGAGGATGCGCGCACACCAATGACGGGCATAGGCGCGAACGGGCATTCGAAGATCGCCAAACTTCTCCCAGAGGTCTTCCACCGTAAAGACACCGACGAGAGCTGTGACGAAGAGACCGACCCACTTGACGGAAGAGACGCAGCCGATGGAGGCGCCAGTGAAGGTAAGCCAGAACCACCAGCCCTTAGTGAAAGGAGTCGACTTGTACTGCATAAACTTGACGAGGCCATGTACGGTGGTGAAAGTAAAGCAGAGGAGCATCGAGTCGAGCAAGATGAAACGGGAGATGACGAGCCAGCCATTGTCGAGCAGCACCATCAACGTCAAAAGATGGCGAGAGCGCCAGTTCCAGTTGAGTCCGCCACTGGTGAACCAAGCAAGCGGGACCATGGCGACACCAAACAAGGCGAGGATGACTCGCATGCCAATGTAGTTGACGTCGGCCGGATAGGTTTCGCCTGATTTGAACTCGAACTGACCTCGGTAGCCGCTGATGAGACCGGCGAGGCCTACGAGCATCTTGCCCAGAGGTGGATGGACGTCGAAGTAGAATTCTTGCTGGAGGTAGTGAGAGCCGAACTTGCCAAAATGGGCCTCGTCCCATACGACCACATTGCTCTTTCCAATACCCCAAAGACGAGTGATGAGCGAGAGGATAGTGTAGATGAGACCGACGACTTCGTCCTGACGCAATGTCCAGGTGATGAGCTCGAAATTGGGAGCGCGTCGCTGCTTGTGGACCGGGATGAGGTGGGCATACTTATTGACCTTGGCGCTGCTCTGATGCGCTTGTGGTGGAGAAAAGCCAGCCTCTCTCGCCTTGAGCGCTGCCGAGTCCGAGGGCGAGTCGAATTGGCCAGCACGGCCCGAAGTGACAGGGCTTGCAGCATATGGATCAAAGCCGGCGGCAAAGCGTCGACTGCTGTTGGGAGCTGGACTGCTCATTCTACTGGGCGTTTCGTGAGCGAGGTAGGTGGTAGCGGGTGGAGAATAGGTGGGGAGGAGCGTGTCGTGGTTATCAATGTAGCGCTTGCGGTAAGGCGCAGGGATGTCGTGGGATGAATCGATGGCGGATGAGGTGGAAGCGGAAGACGAGTAGCCTGTAGGGACGTGAGGCGAGGAAGGCGACGACGAAGACGCTGCTGCTGCCCTTTGGTGATCGAAGTCGACGTTGGTTTGGGAAGACCTTTTTTCGGCGTCGATGCGCGAGGTGGGTAGCATGGAGTGCAAACTTCAAATATCTGCTGCGCCTTGAGGAGCCAAAGGGGGATTTTGCTTGCAGGACGACTGCGGGCAATGTGCGGAATCAATTGCGCTTTGAATCAAAAAGTAGAGGGTGATGGTCACGATGGTGATACTGGCTAAGGCCGATGCTTTCGTCGACGGATGCGGTTCCGATGCTTCCTGACAAAGCCACGCTGCTGTTGGGAACAGATGATCGGCCTGCCGAATCTGATGCTGAGGGTACACTGTACAATCACACACCAGCGTTAAATGGAGGTGACAATCGAGGTGTTTGGTTGAAAGAGGAGAAAGCAAGCCTCAAAGACGAGGAAAGAGCAGACTCACAACCGCTTGGCAACGCTCGACAACCCGTGGAAGGCAACGCGCGCTCGGGCTGTGTGTTGCTTCGGCCTTGCCGGAAGCCAAAGCCAGTCAAAAAATTCCACCGCGTGCTATTTCGCCGAGAAGAAGCAAGATGCTCGTTTGCTGTCATTACGCGTGGTCCAAGCACATCACAAGGCTGTCTGGGAAATCACATTTGAATGTAGCAAGCAGGCGGCGATTTGCAGCATTATACATACCCCTGCAAAGAAGTTCGCAGCTTCTGGAACCACAAAGCTAACACACGCATGCCACAAGCAGGCCAGAAAGCAAACGGAAGCAAGCAGACTTTCTGAAGCGAGAGCGTTTTGTAGAAGCGCGATCGAAACGTGTCATCCGGTCTTCAAGTATGTTAGATCTAATTGATGAGAATGGATCTCGATCCGTCTTGGAAATACACGTTCACTCCTCCACCACCATCGTCCTCTGATCGGCAACAGCAGCAAGGGCGAACAATCATCATGTCGGACGCCTCTACGCCTCAAGGGTCGTTCACCGCCGACGTGGAACAAGCAGAGGCATCTCCCATCGCTTCCACTGCCACCCCGGACGTAGATGCAGCCGAAGCAGCTCGACTGAAACGTGAAGCCCGCAAAGCACGTATCCTCAGCAAAGGTTCCGACCGCCTCGCACGCATCACCAACACCGGTCGTGGCGAAGGCGCTTCCGCCTATCTCAAGGACAACACCCCTTCTCTGCCTACTACACCCAAGTCCACTGCTACGACAACGGTTACACCTGCACCAGCCCCACCGCTAAGCGTGGTGGCCGATGACGACGATCCGCTTGAAGTCGACATTTCGACCCTGCCCCGACGCGGTCCACCTCGGGGAGAGGAGGCGACCAACCCTTTTGCAATGTTCGGAGGAGATGCGGGCCAGGGTCAGGGACAGCAGAACCCAATGGAGGCGCTTATGGCCATGATGCAAGGAGGGGGCGGATTCGGTGGTCCCAACGGGCCCGGCTTCGGACCAGGACCAGGGGAGGGTGGCCAGCCAGACATGTCTGGACTACCACCGCAACTCGCAGCAATGATGCAGCAGTTCGGCGGTGCCGCTGGCGGTGGTCCCGGTGGAGCAGCTAACGTCGCTCCTACAACAACGCAAACCAAGCCTATCGCAGAACGAGCTTTCGATTTGCTTCAAGCATTGCTCGTCCTCGCCCTCGCTGTGCTCGCCGCTAAGTCTTCGCTGTTCGACTTTGACCGATCCTCCTTCGTTCCTGAAGCCGTCAGCGAGAAACTCGACAGCATCGTCTCTCCCACGTCCTCTGCCTTGAGCGCCTCGAACACGCTACGTCGATGGGCCCGACTCGGCTACCAAAAGCCAACCATCGACGAATGGTCGTCCATCAACCCACTCTCCTCCCCGCTTCTACCAGCCCTGCCAGCTCTACCACTGTTCTGGATCTTTCTCTCGCTCGAATTCGTGCTTCAAGCAGTACGGATTGTCATCTTCTCACGCAAGACTCCCGCCCCGCCTTCGCTACTCTCTACGTTGACGGCGATGCTGCCCATTCCGAACCTGCATCTGGCCATTCGGCTAGTCGGAAAGTACCTGGCGCTGGTCAATGCGCTTGTGAATGATCTGGCGCTGTTGGTCTTTGTGTTTGGCGTGGCCGTGTTGTGGAGCGGTCACAAGTTGGGTGGGGTGGGCATGTTGGAGAGTGGGAGTGTGCCCGGGTTTGTTCATGACGAGTTGTAGTGCGCTTTCAAACATGAAACTCCGATGATCATCTGACTGTCTTATCCTGATTGTGTTGTACTGGTATCGGAGCTTCTGCCTCTGCGTTGTGTGCAACATGAGATGCAAGTTGGTCCTTCCTCGGTTTGCGTGTAACTCTACAACAATGCTGCCTCACGTCGAACCAGTCGACGCCGCCTTCCCCTTCTCCTCTCCACGCACCGCTCTGTCTCCCTCCCCTCCGCTACCACCCTCACCAGCCCTCGCCTCTTGCCCCTCCCTCCTCGCCTCCGAGCCATGGATCCTAAACAGCTTCACATCCGTATCGCTCCACAGCCCAAACGGCAACAGCGCCGAAACATAAATCGTGCCCCACAGGTAGCTCCTCAACCACACACTTGCATGTTCGGTCCACGTCCATGCCCTCGCATGAATGCCTCCCACCGGCGGCGGGAGATACTCCTCCATCTTCTGCACCCTGAGATACGCCAGCACACGCGCATCCGTGTCGCCACCCGTGATTTCAACCTGGCTGCCCGTGGCACTGGCCGCTGCGATGCGCTCGATTTCGGGGAGCAGCTTGTCGATCACCAAGCGAGGCGTCGAAAGCGGTAGACCGAGGTGCCACGACTCGACCCAGTCTTGGGTCGGGCGGAAGCCGCGTTTGCCTATGTAATGTGCCGCGACCTCTTCGACGACATCGAGCGGGTACTTGGAGAGCTCGCCTTGCCATTCTGTCGCTGATCTTGAATTGCGAAGATCAATGGACGAGGTCGAGATGCGGCGCATTTTTCCCTTGTCTACTGCTGTTGGCATTACTTCCCCGTCCTCGCTCGTAGTCACCTCTTTCCCCGCAGCAGCACTCGATTCAGGCAAAGAAGGCGACGCAGGCAGAAGTGGCACCTTCTCCAACCTCGGCTTACCCTCGAACCAATCCCTCGTCTCCGTCCCCACCGCCCTTCTCCTCTTCCACACCTCCTCCACTCCCTTCCTCAGAGAGAAACCTTCCAGCCCCTCCACCACCGCCCTCGCCAACACCAGCGAGTACACCAGATTCACATTGGCATTGTATCCAAACGTCAACACCGCATTCACGGTCTCCAACACATAGAACAACAATCTCGGATGCCCTTCGTCGGACAACAAGAACGACGGCTGTGAAAATGACCGGAGCAGATGTATCACGCGACTCGACGCTGTAATGGACAACGACCTCCACGCAGGGGCCGTGTTGCTGAGCGAGATGACGAGGGGTGCATAGAGCGATGCGAGCTGACCTTTCGTGGTAGCGATGAGCGCGTAGACTCCTTGCACGAGGAAATCAATCGCCGTATTGCCTCCCAGCAGCCCCAATCTGCTCGGCAGATGTACTTTGGCCGCACTCCCAGGCTTGGCGAGATGCACAGCAAAGGCATGCTCGCTCGACACATCCTGCAGCATAAACGCACAGAGGCGCACCAGGCCCTGCAGAGCCACATTATCCTTGTACGTGAGCGCAAAATAGAGCAGTACTGTCAACAGCTCCGGCGCACGCTTGGAATCGTCAAGCACATACAGCCGAAACTTGTTATTGTGCTCAAGCAGGCGCCAGAGCAGGACCATGCGCTCGGCGACCTGGCTCAGCTGCCAACTGGATTCTGCGGCTCTCCTGCCCTGACCGCCTGTGGGGATGGGGATGGCAAGGATCTGAATCGTCGAGTTGATGTGTTCGTTGAAAGACCTCAAAAGGCCGGTCCAAACAAAGTCAAAGTCGGCAGTGCGGTGCAGCTTGCTGAGGTAAAAGCGGAAGACGTTGCGACCCCCTGGACCCGGTAGAGGTCGCCCAATCGTGCTCAAGCTCACAGCATCCGCCTCGCCGGGCAGCGGTGCATCGTAGGTGAGCAGCACGTCCAGGATCTGTAGCGAAGTAGTAACCAAGCTGGTGCGCACTTCGTCGTTGGATCCTCCCACCAAACCGCTGACGCTAGGCAAGCCGAGCCAGGCTGAGGTGGAATTGCGCGCATTGGTGATGCACGTGTTGAGGAGGCTGCAGAGCAGCGGCAGCACGATTCCTCGATCCAAGTCCTGGACGGTAAATTTGAGAGCAGGATCGACTTGGGTGCTTTGCTTGTTGGCGGGGATGTAGACGCTTTTGGACAGAACGACAAGCAGCAAGCGCAACACCTCGACTCGGTTCGAGACGTGGAAGCGCGTAGTGCCAGGTAAAGTGACCGAGCTTCCCACGCCGGCCTCCCAGATGGCGTAGTTGATGCGCTTTGGTAGTACACTGCTGGCGGAATCTTCGAGCTGATCTTCCGTCCACGGGAGGGTGAAGCCAGAGCAAAAGAGCAGATCGACTACGAGCCTGACCAAGCGCTCTCCCAGAGCTACGGGTATTGGCTCATCTTCGTGATGCGATTCTACCTTGTTGTCGGTCTTTTCTCCGCTGAGAGGATGATCAAAAGCGCCGGATTCGTTTGACGCTTCGTCCCCCTCCTCATCATCGATGACGAATTGCGCCGAGGTGTCAGCCTTGTCACTGGGAGCGTTGAGAGCAGTGTTGGAGGCTGTGCTTTGGGAAGAAGGACTCGGATCTGCATATGCTTCGGGTGCCTGGGTCCAGAGCACCTCGTGCTCAAATGCAGCATCGTCCGACTCCATGACAGCGGGCAAGGTTCTGGTGAGGATGCGAACGACGTTCAGGGCCTCCTTTGCGCGATCCCTCTGTACAGAGCCTGGCGCGGTCTGCGCCGAGTCGAAGCCCATAAGCGAGGCACCTGGGACCTTCCATTTCGAGATGTCAGCAATGCCATTGAATGTAGATGCCAAGACGCCCTGATCGAGAGATGCGCCATAGGTGGGAGCTGGCGGTTCAAAGAGGGGGTCGACGAGAAGGCTTTCGAGGTGGGCTACCATGACCCTGACCAGGGTGACCACGTTTTCGGGAGCATCTTTGCGGGCGCGTCGAAGGTCCGCCAAAGACAGCAAAGAAAAGACATCGGAGGGTGTATCGAGCTGGAGATAGCGTGACCAGTATTTGCTGTCGTGGTAGGGGATATGCCGTTCCGAGTAGAGCCGGGCGATTCCGTCGAGCTGGGAGAGCTTGAAGTCGAACTTGGTCTGGCTGCCATAGATGAGCCTTCTGGGTAGTGAGAGCATCGTGCCACGGTTCGACACAGCAGTGTCCGGATTTAGGATAATGATGAGAATGGGAGAGCGGGAAAGAGATTGACGGCTTGAATGCTGCTGAACAGTATCCTTCGGATGAAGCGAAACAGCAATTTCAGGGTTCAATCAACACTTTCCAGTCACACGTTTCTCAGCAGGAGCAGCGGCCTGTGCGCCAAACGCGCCCGATTTCACTCAAATCGGTTGCCTCCTCCACACGACGAAAAGGCTGAGCTCGAGAACATCACATTGATACACTCAGCAACTTGTTCTTCTCGGTTCACATCATCCATCGGCACCATCTCATCGCTCTCGGCCAGGTCGTAAAATAGGCCGGAACGAGTCCGTGTCTGAAGCTGTACCGCGCGGATCAAATGACTCGTTTCCTGCCACAGAACCACAGCGGCTGCCACCTGACGATTGACACTCTCGAAAACGACTCGGCCATCGATACTTTGCCACCATGTCGACAGCGTCCTCATATATGCATGCTGCCGTTGCCCACAACAGGGTAGCCGGCACACTCTCCCTCCACTCTGATCAGACCGTTCATTGGGTGCCATCCTCCGCCTCGTCAAGTGTCAGCGCATTCCAAATCAAGTTCGCAGACATTGCTGGACTTCAAACGTCCAAAGCCGGCGCGGCTCAGATCGCGCTCATGCTCGTATTGGCCAATGGCGTGCAAGTCTTGTCCAAGCCCAAGGTGCTTCTGGTGTTCAACGCAGCCCAGCAGACGGCGCTGGAGGATCGCGAAAAGTTCAAGACTGAGCTAGCTGCGGCGGTAGGCAGGAACAGAGCGAATGCAGATGGCGGCTCTGCAGCACCATCTGCTCCCGCTAGTCCTGCGTCCGTGCCCTCTTCACCTTCTGCTGCAACACGCGCTGCAACGCCAGATACCAGAGCTGTCACACCCACGCTCACTAGACCCACCTCCTCGACCGACTCTCCCGCACCTTCCTCACAGCGTTCAAGGGCGAAAGACGTCCCCGCACCCAAGACCGACATCGAGCTGCGCATCAGCGTCATCAAGTCCAACCCGCAACTCAGAGCACTCCACAAAGATATCGTCATCTCGGGTCAAATGTCTGATGCTGAGTTCTGGTCGCATCCGCAGCGTCAGCGTCTCATCCGTGCAGAACGGGCCAAACTCGAGCAGCGTGCTGGTCGCAATGCGCGGCTTGCCGATCCCAAACCCACACCCAATGAAGCCGGGGAGCTCAAGCTTAGTATTACACCGGAACTTATCCGCGACCTGTTCGAGCAGTTCCCCGTCGTAGCCAGGGCATACGAGGAGAATGTTCCCTCCAAGCTTGACGAGGGCTCCTTCTGGACACGATACTTCCAGTCGAAACTTTACCACCGCTTGAGAACAAGTGCGCGTTCCGCCGCGTCGGAACACATTGTGCAGGACGATCCCATTTTCGACCCGTACTTGACCGAGGAGGACAATCAGCTCGAACCGCGGCGCATATTTAACCCGCACGATCGGCTTCTCGATCTGCAAGCGACCGAAGAGGACCACGGGGAGACGGGCAATGAGAAAGACTGGACCATGCGTGCTGGTGCCGAGCGACGCACGTTGCCGCTCATGCGACGGTTCAACGATCATTCGCAGTCGTTGCTGGATTCGGCGCTAGGCGATCAGGAGGAGCAGGATCGGCGGAAGCGCAGACGCATCGTGGGTGGTGTAGGGGAAGAGTATCCCGTTAGCTCGACCGTGCCTGCTTCGGTGGAGCAGGGCGAGTCTGGTAATCCGCCCAAGCTCGGCGGGTCGGCGGAGGACGATGCAATGGATGATACCAACGACTCGGTCGACTGGATCAAGAATCATTACTACAAGGAAATCGTCATTGACGATCTCAATGAAACCGCGAAAAGCGACAAGGTCAGGTTGAACATGGCCAACTTGGAGGGGTACTTTTCGGGCTCTCAAGCCGAGGGGTCGACCAACGGCACAGCGGCGAAGCAGGTGCTTTCTACCTCGGCGTCGTCATCGTTTGAAGTTGTGCCGACATCCATGTCCGACTACCTGTCGTACGTTGAGCGGTTCAACGAGCAGGTGCAGGATGCTGTTATCGTTCTGGGCAGTTTCAAACCTAACCCTACGGGGACGGAACGCTCCATGTCACGGATGCTGTCCAATCTGCGCTCGCGATCGCTCAACCCGCGCTCGGCAGCCGACTTGAAAACGCTCCCCGATCACATCCAGAAATCGCTCATCTCACTGCAGGCGTCGATGACAGAGTTCCTGAGGCAATTTTGGAACGCGATCGCTCCCGCTGCCGATGAGCTGGATGAACCTGGTCTGTGGGCCGCCAGATCGTCTACTTCAGCAGCAACGGAGGAAGAGAGGCGCAAGAGGGTAGAGCGCGAACGGGAGGCGGAGGAGAATCGGCTGGTGGCCGCGCGCAAGATGGCCATGAACCTGAACAAGTTTGCCGCGAGACTCGAGACCTTGTTCGCTGAGGCGACGACAGGGTTAGATGAAGTGTTGGAGGAAAAGGTGGTGTCGTTGTTGGGCCCCACGCAGAGGGCTGTGGATAAGGCATTGCTCATTGCACGCACCAAGGGGTTGATTGGCGCTTAGACGCCATCACTGCTCTCGACTTAACTTATATCGACAGGAAAATACTGTCTTGTGTCATCCACAAACTTAAGAATGCAAGAGCGCAGACGCAAGATCTGCTTTCAATGTTGTTGATGCTCGGTGTTTGTAACTTATAAAGACTGCCGAATCGATGCTGATGATAAAAATGAGAACCTCGATCAAGACGAAGAGCTGTCATACGAAGCCTTGAGCCGTTCCTGACGGTGCAAAAACGTGACATACTCGACTAGGAATCGCACCTGTTCGGCCGTTTCGATCGCTTTGGGGCTGCGCCTTCTACGAATCGTGTCGATCAGACAGCTGACCGTGTCTAGGATGGTCTCGCATTCCGACTCTTCCTGTTCCTGCTGCTTTCCGTCACTGCCCGTCGAATTGACGATAGCACCGTGAGAATGCGCACTGGTCGATCGCTCCACAATCTCGCGACTCGACCCGTGCCCGTCCAGCTTCTCCGCTTCAAGATCCACATCCATTTCCAGACCCCGCTTGCTCTGCTCACCAACAAAGCCCATCTTGAGCAACCACGAACACGCGATCAACCCTGCTCGGCCGACGCCGCCTCGACAGTGCACCAGCACATTGGTGCCCTTCATCGTGCAATCCGTCACGATCGACGTCATGGCTGCGTCCATTTCCTGCACGTTGGTAGGCGCAAACCCTTCGGCCATCGGAAGCCGGTAGACATCCAACCCCAAACGGTCGGCTTCGCGCTCGTACTCGTCCCAAGGCGCACCGAGGTACGACAGCTCCTCGTCGTTCAGACAGCAGACAACCGCACGGACGCCGATGCTGTAGATGCGCGCGAGGTCCAACCCGAGATCGCGACAGATGGCGCCTCGACCACGTACAGGCCCGGACAGCCGTACTTTCTTTCCGGGACAAGACGAAAGCAGTAGGTTGCCGATCGTAGGCCCGCGACTTTCGCCGGGATCGCTAACGGAGGACAAGGCCAATGTGTTCTCCTTGGACGCTTGCTCGGCGAGCTGCGATTGCGACAGGTAGTTGGCGCTTGGATCAGTGGCTGTGACCGAGGTAAGATCGAGCATGTTGCGCAGCCGAATCAGACGTTCGCCTTGCACCTGTTCGCGCGCGTGCTCTTCAAAGTAGCGTCGTGACAAGGCGGTGAGCTGTTGCTGCTTTGCAGCATCGCCCTTGTCGGCGCTGCTGTTGCCAACAATTGAGCCCAGCCGGAGCAACTGCGGTTCAGCAATAGAGTAGATGCGACGACCGACTTCTGCCAGCAGATCGTCCGGAAGAATGGGGCTGATGTGAATTGGATGGGTGTCCGACGTCTTCATTGCGAGCTGGTTCTGAAGTTGCTCGTGGTTCGAACGGCTGTGCGACTCAGCGCCATTGTTGGTGGCAGAACCGCACGAGTTGCCGTTTGCATGTGCCAGGGATCCGAGCGAAGCGTCCTTGCTGGCGTCGGGATGAGCAGGCTTGTCCGAGGGAGTGGCATTCTCCATCTCCTGAGCCATGATGCGCTCCTCGTCCATGGGTCCCCCCACTTCGACGCTGCTACCCGCCTGCGAGCTGGTCATCAATTCGTCCGCGATGCCGTCCTGGGCGCCATCGTCTTTCGCCGCTAGCTGCTGCTGATGCGTGCTTGCAATCGCAGCCTTGGGTTCGTTGCTGGTACCGACCTCGACCATCCTGGTGGAACGATCGAAGCGCGAGAGGTCTACTTGATCTGCATTGGCCGGAGTGACCGACAAGTCTTCTTCGGACGACGATGCCGCGCTCGAGGCAGGCGCCAGAACTTGCATGGGCGGCGAACGAGAAGCATCGATCGAGTCGGCCATGGCCTCGCTGAGATCGCGCTCCACCTTCTTGGCCTCATCAGTGTCGACGGGGTCGGTGCGGAAGACGCTTCTAGCGCGCGTTTCTGGAGGTGTCGTGAGCGAGGCGGGTCGTTTTGTCCCGATGCTCTGCGGCGGTGCTGTTCCGTTGGCCTGTTTGCCATTGATCGGTTTGAACATTTCGGAAGGCAACGTGAGCACGGGCAGGTCGTTGTTGCTGTCCAAGGGCACATGACCATCGGGGACAAGCCCGAGCTTCTTCTGTCGCTTCGTAATGAGCCACGCCTTGGCCAGCACCTCTTCCTGCCTCTGTCGGAGCATGGTCTTTTCGACCACCTGGGGCTGCTGCAGCGTGATGGGGATGTAGGCGAAGGGCGAACCGCGAGGGCCAAACTTCAGGGCGCTGTAAGGGCTCAAGTGATGCTGAGAGGCAAGATGAGCGAGATCCATGAGTGCGACCCAGTAGAAGTTGCCGGAGCGGATGGCCGACTCTTGGGCGCTTGCTACGAGCTTGTCGCGCTGCATGTAGTTGTACTCGCTGGCCGGGATGCGGCCATTGTGATCGAGCTGATAGCTGCCCAACCCGTCGAACCCTTTCTGCTGCGGTGGTTGACGCAGGAGGCTGGGATCTCGATCTTGTGGCTTGGTGGCGATGGAAAAGCTAGCACCAGGCGCCTTGGCGATAGATGGGTCTTTTGCAGCCTCGACGCCTCCAAAGTGCTGCTGCTGATGCTGGCGCGATGGAGCGCCGTTGGTATGTGGCTGAGATCCATTGATGCTGCCAGATCTACTGGAAGAGGGACGCGGACGAGACTTGTGGCGATGATGCGATTGGGAGCCGTTGCTCTCCTTAAGAGTCTTGTTGACACCGTTTGACAGTGCATTGTTGGCAGTTGAATTGCCGTTGGCAAAAATGGCGGCTTTGGCACTGAGTTCAGAACTGGGCGATCTGACCAACGAGGCTAGACCGACGCCAGAGGGCGAAAGCGGCGGCGAGAGAGTAGGCTGCTGTACGACGGGTTGCGCCATACTTGTTGCTGCAATTGATGTTGAAAGGCTGTATAAAATGCCGGGACGCAGAAGCTTTTTCTACGCAGGACGATTCCGCGTATGGTGATATCCGTGACGGTGCGGGAAGGGAGCGGGCGTTTGAGGTTGCGTTCGGTGAAAAGACAGATCAGGTAGAATCCGAGGGAGGAAAGCGGTGGGACGGTATGCTAACAATGACCTTATTGCACCATTCTTTGTGCGTGTATGTTGTGCGATGCGTTCCAACTTTTCTTGGAAGAGAACGAAGGGTCAAGTGGGTCCTAATTTGCTCTTTGAAGGCGATATCGAGTATATGCTAGTCTTGCAAAAAGCGTCGAGCTACGTCAATAAGATGGATCCCAGGAGCTGAACTGAGAAGGGGCGATATATTGGCTGGCGGAAAAAAGAGGTAGTACCTTTCAGTAATAAGAGAGGAGGAGCGAGAAGTGGCGGATCCCGGGAAGTGGGCGGGTACCAATGCGAAAGGTGTGGGGCGCGTAGAAGGACGAGATGAAGCGCAAGCAGGCAGGTCGAGACCGAGATGAGGCGAGGGGAAGAAATGATTCCAGGGCGGCCGAGATGCTGCAAGGAAGGGATGTGCGTGTATCGAGACAGTCGTACCGCGAGTGAAGGGGTCCAAGGAGGGTGTGGAGAGGAACGAGAGGCACCAGCGACGCAGAAAAAGGAGGTTGCGCGGTGTTGGTGGTCGAGATGGTGGGTTGAAGAGAAGCAAGTAGACAAGGGAAGGGATGCACTTGGCGGTGATGATGTCGGAAGGAGTGCGACAAGGGTGAGTGAGATACTGTCAAGAAGAGCGAAGTCCACCAAATGGGCGGCATCAAGTGACTTCGGACCAAGCGAAACAATGAGAGCAAGCAAGGCAGTGGACGAGAGAGGCGGTCGAAATGGAAAGGCGGCGGGTTGGAGTGCATTGTGCAGCAGCAGCAGCAGCAGCAGCAAAACCAACATCGGCAACGGCACCTAGGGCACACGAGCTGTCACCCTCGTGCTCGAAAAGATTGCCACACACAGACGCTCACCCCCCACCCCCATCCCCCGGGTACAGTCTCCATCCCACTCAATCACGCTTCCATGCTCGCATAGACTGCACGTTCCTTCACCCTTCGCTCTTGGCCACTCGGCCTCAAAGCAAACCATCCAAAGGCAGGACAGAAAACCGTAGATTCATTAAAGGAGTGCAGGCGAAAGACAAGGAAAGGGAAAAAGGAACAATGATGCAGAGCAACACCGCTCTTCACGCACCAGGACCCTGTTTTCGACTTGACCAAGCCCGTACGCCTGCGCCAGATCGGACCCTCGTCGGACCCTGAGCTCGTCCTTGCACCTTTTTGGCGTGTCGCTTTTCGCCTGTGGCCCCCCCTCTCTCGCTTGTCGCCTTTCCTGCAGACCGTGTGTGGCTTGTTCCGTTCTTCCACTCTTCTACCAAAAAGGCGCCAGACGTTTCCATGCTTCTTCACAAAGCGCATGCAACTGCTACAGCACATGAGCTACTGCCACAAAAAGACACCTGCGCAGGTTCCAGTCACCGTCGAACAACAAGGATGAAAGGCATGGTGTCATCGTGCCATGATTTGGGTTTTGCCGGCAGCCGCAACCGAGGAGGCAGGAAAGTAGGTGGCGATCGAGACGGCTCAGACACACACGACATACCACCATACGTACGCTCTTATGGTCTTTCTTTGCTTTCTTCCGCCTTCGTCTCGCTGCGCGCGGTCGCACAAGAAGCGAAGAAACCTGAAGACAAATCGAGAATGCTTTCCTTCTTCAGGGTCTACCGAAACGTCATTAACAAATTTTGTAATCCCAAGGTCCGTAACTGAATTCAAGGCTAAAAAGAAAACGTGTGGAGGCGTACAGTGTCAACCTGTCGGTCACGATCGAGACTTGAGAAGAAATCGAGTAACCAAAAAAGTCCGCCCCACCTGCCCAAAATGCCAATCGAGCTCGGTCTTGAAGGCGCCTAATTAATGATACGGTCAGTCGCACAGCTCGATCTCGGCAGACAATTGCTTGATTTCGTTGTCCGTCGTCCTTCGTCAGTCAAAGGCACGGACGGACATGACGAGCAAGCACACGATTCTCTGCATCCTTCTCTCTCTCTCTCTCTCTCTTTGGATGCTGGTCGTCGCGTCAAGCCCACCGAGTGTTCGGCCTGGCTTGGCGCGGCTGGACGACATCTTAGGTGCTCACAAGTTGATCATGGCCTTCAGCTAGCGAGAGGTGGCCTTCAGCGGGTTGAAGGTGAGCAGCGAGGCAAAATCGAGTCGTACAAGGCTGCCAAGCTCGTGGCTTCCTTCTGCCCCGATTTGAAAAATCGGGTAAAACTTCCTGAGGTCTAACACAACGAAAAATTATACGCTTGGAACGCGTCGTTCGCGTCTCAATCTTTTCGCTCGGAACTGTCGTAGCGCATTCTTGGATGCGCTGGCAAAGCCAAGAAATTCGAGGATCGACAAATGACATCTGCTATTGCCCATAAGCGAGAGCCAGCCCGCTGCAAGTTCCGCTTCGTGTCGCTCGACCCGGACGGCTTCGTGCAAGAGCAAACGATGACCTCGAGAGCGAAGAGCTGTGAATCTTTTCCAAACTGCAGGTTGCTCGCTGTGCCTCGGCGATTTCTACGAATTCCAGTGTCAGCGAGACTCGAGTTGGTATCTGTCTGCAAGTTCGCTCGGAGCAAACGATAAATTGACTTAAGGCCTGAAACGCCGCTCCAGAGCAGAGGGAGAAGAGCCGCTGGCCTTGTTGGTGTGCTGCGCTCCTTGTTCTGTCGCTGTCCGCAACGCCCGAAGGTCAGGTCTTGCACACGCACGGAGAGGCTCCAGTGACGTACTGTTCCACGCAGCTTGCGCTTGGCTGTCCAAGCTGTCAAATTGCTCGTAGAGACGGGCACGCACCTCTTTTTCCACTCCGTCCCGGCGTTTCAAGCAAGTGGGGAGCAGTCTCTGCATGCCACTGGTCCGCTGGCTTGCCGTATGGCTCCGTTGCTTCCCAGTGACCGACCGTTGATCGACATCGATTGCCTCTGTCTCTCTGCCTCTCCCTTTCCTCTCTCATGTAAGTTCAGGTGCTATTTTTATCGTCAACGCTGGAGCAAGCGACCCCCTACGACACTCGAAACACCTTTTATTCAAATGTGCACTCTAGTTGCTGATCAACATTTGGCTTGAGGCCATGAAACGGAATCAACGCATCCCTTCCAGCCAGCAGCTCAGCCCTTCCTCGGCGTCTTGCTGCAAGTGAGAGGCGACGAGTGTGTTGGTTCGTAACCTTGCTGTTCTCGCCAGTGTCGCTTCGACACTCGGACAGACCAGTGCACACGCCTCGGTTGCATCCGGCGGTTCTGAATCTGCGTATGTATTCTTCTTGCCCCCTTTTTTGGAGCAGACGATAGGCGCGTGTCGACCTCGAATGATGGGTTGATGGCCTGTGGGATAAGCGAGGGGCGTGTCCTGCGTGTGCGTGTGTGATTTCTGAAGAAAAAAAAAGAGACTCCGAAGCCTCGTCGCTTGCTGGCAAAGGGAAAGGGAAAGCTTTTAGGCAGACTGCAGCTTCGAGTTGTTCTTGGAGACAGCTGAGACAGACAGCTCGGTCAATGCACTTTTTTTGTGGCTCGGCATGCAACCAACCCGCCTTTGACAGACTCTGTCGGCGGCTTCCGTTGCTGCTGGCCGGCCTTTCCTTTCCCTTTGATTCGACTTTGTCGACATCGTGCTTTCCTTTCATCCCTTCCCTCCCCTTCTCACCATCCGACCTATTCTCACTCCATCCGCTCCTTGCAAGACGCTGATTTGATCTGCTCAGTTCTGCTTGGCTCCGGCAGCAACTTCACAGAAAAGGATCGCAGGCGATCAGTTCCTTTCTCCCTTCTCGCTCGCAGCAACTGCATCGTGATCCTCCTTTCCCACGGTCATCCCAGCATTCGCCGTCGTCGTCCTCGTCGCCACAGACTACGCACAGTCCTAGGCGAAAGTCTTCTGGGCTAGACGCCAACACAAGGCTTAACTGGCTACCCCACCTCAACCTTTCCATCTTTGTCACCACTGCATTGCATCTCTTACGCATCGGCATCGGCATCGGCCGCGCACGTTGCTCATCGCCTACACTCCAATCTAATCTCGCGGCCCGCCTCGAAGATCCTCACAGCACCCTCTTTAATCTGCCTTCCGCTTCCATATCCGACACGGACTCTCCTCTCAACCCCTGCAACACGCTCATTGGTCCCTTTCTCTTTTCCCTTGGACGCTCATTTTGCTAGCACGAATCAACCTCCCTTGATTTACTCTAGACTAGCTCGTGGCGCACCCCAGGACTTCTCGGATTCGCATCGAGCTTGATTCGCAGCTTGGTCAACTCTCAAAGCGAAAAGCACCGTACTCGCCGAACGCGAGCACTCTTTGCTTTTGCCTTTCATTGCGCATGTTCTATTGAACGACAACGCGACCACTCCTGTCACACATTGACACCATGCCGGCCGTTCAGCGCAACACCGCCTTCACAAAGACTTTTATCCGAAAACCGGGCCAGCGCGATGACACCTCAATACCCCTGCATACAGAAGCGCCCCCTCCCCTCCGCCAGCCGACTCGGATAGCCCGCGCAAAGACGCTCACACGTCCAGAAAGAAGTCAGCCCCAAGTTCCCCTCATCAATCCCTCCAGTGGTGGGCCAGGGTTCTCAGCCAGCTCCAGCGCCGAAGGTGGCTTCTCCTGGTGGACCGCTTTCTCGCTCATAGTCACCTTCTGGGCACCTGGGCCTGTCCTCAATTCATGCTGTGGTCTCAAGGACAAGGCGAGTCGCCAGGCATGGCGTGAAAAGGTATCGCTCGTCTTTCTTGCCCTCCTCCTTGGCGCTTTTATCGGTTTCATCACCATGGGCCTCAACGCCGCGCTCTGTCCCCCCGCCGACAGCAATAGTGCAAAGACATATGTCCGAGTCGGTACAGGAGGCGCCATCCTCGGTGTGCAGGGCTGGGCCATCGACATTGCACAGGCGCATCACCTGCCTCTCTCCGACATCCTCTTCAGCCTCTCGTCCACCAAGCCCGGCTCCGATATCACCTCGCTGTTTGCCAGGTCTTCCTCTGTCAACTTTCCAGCTTGCCAGGGCTCCACAGCTGCCTATGCCGCCGATCCCATCTGTGTCGCGCTCAATGGCACCGTCCTCAACAGCTGCTCGCTCGGACCCATGACGCCTGCCACCTTTGCCGACTACGGCATGCACAACGACACGCGCAGGATCGGGTTTGGATGGGAAGATATCGAGAGCGGCAACTTTACCAACCACATGGTCCTCGACGGAACCGTACTCAACATGACGCCTTACCTCAAGGCCAACCCATCACCCATCGCTGGAGACGTGGTTGACTTGGCCATCCGCCAGCAATTGGCAAGCGGCGTCAAGGGCGGCAGGGATTCGACCATGATGTTCTACACCAATCCAAGCGCACGCGACGCCATCAAGTGCTTGGTTCAAAAGTATGACGCAGGACGCATTGACAAGATCACGCCAGGCTGTTTCATCTCCAACCTTGTGCTATACTGCTCTCTCGTGGTCATTTTGGCCATCGTGCTCATCCGCTTCTTCATGGCTGTGTGGTTCTCGTGGTTCATGGCCGGCAGAATGTCGAAAACGCCGCGTCCCTCTCGCCATCGCAAGATCGCGCCCAATATGCTACCGGACGGCGCCATGGTCTCGGTCAACTCGTCCGGCGCAGCGCCCTGGGCCAACAAGCAACGCCCGCCGCCTTCACAGCCCATGCGTCGCAGACGCGATTCCACCGCATCTGCCGCCCCTTCGGTGCCCGACAGCCTCTCGGTCCAGCACATTGGCTCCGAGCCGTATGTCGTCTGTCTCGTCACTGCATATTCGGAAAACGAGGACGGCATCTCGACTACGCTCAGCTCGCTCGCCGAGACCGACTACTCAGATCAGCGCAAGCTGCTGTTTGTGGTCGCCGACGGAATGGTCACCGGATCTGGAGAGTCGATGAGCACGCCAGACGTTTGCGTCTCGCTGCTTGAAGCAGATCCGCGATTCGGCACACCCACGCCCATGAGCTTCATCTCGATTGCTCAGGGCAAGAAGGAGCACAACATGGCCATGGTCTACGCTGGACATTACACGCGCGCAAAGGGAAGGCGAACACCCATGGTGGTCGTGGTCAAGTGCGGTGCACCCGAAGAGGCGGGTGATTCCAAGCCAGGTAACCGTGGCAAGCGTGATTCCCAGATGATCCTCATGAACTTCTTCCAGCGCGTCACTTACAACGACCGCATGACGCCGCTCGACTACGATCTTTTCCGCAAGGTGCACACGCTCATGGGCGTCACGCCCGACTTTTTCGAGCTGTGCCTCATGGTCGACGCCGATACCATGGTCTACCCGAAATCCATGAAGACGCTGACCAATTGCATGATGGGCGATCCGGTCATCATGGGTGCCTGCGGAGAGACGCGCATTGCCAACAAGACACAGAGCTGGGTAACCATGATCCAGGTGTACGAGTACTTTATCTCGCACCACCAGGCCAAGGCGTTCGAATCGGTGTTTGGAGGTGTCACGTGTCTTCCCGGCTGTTTCTCCATGTACCGCATCAAGGCGAGGAAGCATACGGACGACGACTGGGTGCCCATCATTGTCAAACCTGAGGTGACGCGCGAGTACAGCCAGAGCGTGGTGACGACGTTGCACCAGAAGAACCTGCTGCTGCTGGGAGAGGATCGCTTCCTGACAACGACGTTGTTGCGAACGTTCCCGAACCGCAAGATGGTGTTTTGCCCCGAGGCGCGCTGCAAGACCGAAGTGCCACATACGTTCAGGATGCTACTCTCGCAGCGACGTCGATGGATCAACTCGACCATCCACAACTTGATGGAGCTGGTGCTGGTCCGCGACCTCTGCGGTACATTCTGTTTTTCGATGCAATTTGTCGTGTTCATGGACCTGCTTGGTACACTGGTGCTGCCCATCTCGATCGCATTAACCTACACATTGGTGGTGACGTACTGCCTCAACCCACCATACTCGTTTACGGAGGCGATTCCGCTGATGCTGCTGGTGGCGGTCATCGGCATGCCGGCATTGCTGATTCTGCTGGCGACACGCAAGGTCGTGTACGTGTTGTGGATGTTGATCTACCTGGTGGCACTGCCCGTGTGGAACTTTGTGCTGCCCATCTACTCGTTTTGGCACTTTGACGACTTTTCGTGGGGCGAGACGCGAAAGGTGGAGGGAGAAGCCAAGCAGACGGGTCACGGTGACGAGGGCGGCGTGGCGACCGGAAACGTGGTGCCGCTTCGACGATGGGAGGACTGGGAGCGATCTCGTCTGCGCAAGAAGAAGCGCGAGGAGAAGCGTCGTCGCGAATTGGAGCGTCAGTTCGGTGCCGGATTCCACAACGACAACGGCTCGGACGGCGATCAAGATCGCAAGGAGCCCGGCCTGCCGCTGTCAAGGCGCGAGAGCGATTCGTTTAGCGACTCGGTCACCATCAGCGACTTTGACGACGACAAGTGGGGACACCAGATTGGCGGGTACGACGAGTCGCTTCCGCCACCGGTACAGATTGTGCGCCACTCGGTGTGGGTGGGTGACCAGGAGGTGATCATCGACACGGAGGATATGGAAAAGATGCTCGAGACGGGTTGGGACGATAAGGCGTTCCGTGCTAAGACCATGGGCAAACCAGGAACCCTGCAATCGCAGCAGCAGCCTCAGTATCCGTCTGCGGTGAATCGTAACCGTCTATCGCAGATGGGAATGTTCCCGCCTAATCGAAATGCGCCGGCGGTGCCCGAGATTCCATCGCGGTACGGTCCGCCCAAAGGTGGGAATGGTAGGGCAGGTGGCAACGGATACGGAAGCAATGGCCACTATGAACCCGGAAGCTACGAGATGGAACGCACGCCTAGCCCGGGAGAGTATGCTAGCTTGATGCGTGGTGGAGCTCCGTCGCCTTCCTCGCCTGGATTCGGGCCGGCTGGACAGCAGCCGTACGGCCATTCGTCGGCAGTGAGCGGGGGAGGTTACCCGGCGGGTTCACATGCTCGTCAGCGTTCCGGTGGTGGAACACAACAGCCGTCGTCGTATCACCCGCAGCAGCAGCAAATGAGGCAAGGTGGTGGTGGTGGTGGTGCTCTGCCTCCACCTCGCGGAGGTTCCATTGGTGGTGGTCGACCAGGCGTCGGGTTTGCGGATGGCAATGGCGGAGGGAGAATGCCACAAGGTCGGCCCTCGGGGCCTGCGAATTCGCCGCAAGGACCGGCTCGAAACTACCATGATCGATTTGGTTAGTGGTGCTTCAGGGGTGGGTTCTTTTCGGTTTCGTTCATTCGTGCACACATATGCATTTTGCTTGTGGATAATGGTCAGCGGCGTTTCAAGACATTCGCTTTTCAGTCTTTTCCTCCTGCAAACCCAGTCGATCGTTTTATCGATCGGCTCTGCTTGCTTTTGCTCTCCTGTTGGTGTGTCTGAGGGGCGAAAGTGAGCGATCTCGGAGAGGTTGAGACGGGGAGTGAGAGTGAGATCGAGTCCAGGAGAATTTACCGTACGGGAGAGTGGAGAGGCTGGTTTAATTAGATACGCGCCACGCGTTATAAAGTGTGTTGAAGCGGTGCTGTTTTGCTGTTATTTCCAGTGTTGGTTTTATGTGTGTATGTCCGCGCGCGCGTGTCTGGGCCAAAAAAAAGTGTTGTTCTCACCTCAATCTCGTTTGCATCGCTGCGAGGTTGTCTTCTACCACCATCGCCGCTCCTTAGTCGACTGCTCTACCGCACCAGCAGCCACCTCGTTCAAGAACGGATACACTCCAAAAGTGCACTCTCCCTCTCGAATTGACAGAATTGGACACCCCCCGTGACGCAGTTTCGCAACACCTTCACCTTCGCTCGGACAAGATACCGCACAGCAGCGAAAGAATGATGACGGATGCACACCACACTTCCTCGTCGTCGTCGGCATACGATGAGCCGCAACATCCCTCTTCGTCGTCTTCTGCGCAAAGCGGGAATGGGGACAGGAACACCGATGCTGGGTTTTTCGAGAGAGAGCGCAATCGGTTGATTCAAGATATTTCCAAGGTGAGTTTGGGCGACGAAGGATAATCGCGGTCAGCGGTGGAGTAGCGAGTGCAACGAGATGGTAGGGTACCGCCCCGTGTATGGATAGGAGTAGTTCGACGCAGATCAGACACGCTCGCTGCTGTAGGAGGACTGCAAACTGACACCCGCTCTTGACTCTTACTCTCTGTCTGCAACCACGACCTCTGCTCTCCACAACCACGATCTCTTGCTCTCGACTCCGTCTCTGTCCATCACTACTCCTTCTTCGGGACTTTCTGTCGGTGTCTGTGAGGGACCATCAGGGCGTAGAGTCGATCCTCGGCAACAGTAACGCGGTGAACCGCAAGATCGAAGAATCTATTTCAGTGGGAAAGGAGTTCCACCCCATCTCAGAGCTGTGGTCCAAGTTCGAACGCATCATGCACGCCAGTGGCATTCCCAACCTCCACCCGCAACCTGCTTTGTCCGCTGCTGTCTCCGCCCCCGCTAGTGCGGCTGCTGGTGCTGCTGCGAGTGGAGGAGCCAGTGGGAACGCGGGGAGTGTAGAGGACAAGGAGAATCTAGCGGGGATGGCGACACCGAAGCGCAAGTCGTCCGGCCAGGAAGCAACGGGGACGGCGGAGGAGGCGGAGGGTGATGCCGGTCTGCGCTTCGAGCTTGCTTCAACGGCGCAGGGATTGCCACCCGGTGTGGCGCCCGGTGGTGGCCGGATCTACGCTGCGTGAAGTGACTGAAGCTTTCCTGCCTTGTCCTCTTTCTCTCTCCTCGAAAGTTTGACGAGTGAATACTTGCTTGCTTGCTTGATCCTTCGTAAACCCGGCTCTACGCGTAGAGGCATAAAAGACCTCACCATTCATTCGCGCCACGGAGCCCGCGGCCTCGTTTCTGTATTTGTAACATCCCCCTCCTGTTCCTGCTGTGCTTTTTACCGAATCTGAACCTTGCTTCTTCCAAGTAGCTGATCGTTCGTCTGTCGGGCCCAAGCGACTGCGGCAACCTTTGCAAGCCTCTTGCTTTAACGTCTCTCTGCTTGCACCTGCTCGCGTTTCGCTCGTCGGCAGCGTGTCTTTTAGCAGTCAACTCGGTGAACGAACTGGCCTAAGTCATTGACCGTTGCGGACTCTGCACGCGGAAATGTGAGCGGTTTCGTCCTCATTCTCGTCGCACGGGGCCTCGTCGCTGCGACCCAGACCATTCGGCTCTTGCTTTGCGAAGGAAATTATCGTCCACCCAAAAGCTGACGGACACACGACGAACTCGAGACACTCACTCGGAACGCACAGTCGAGAGAGTAACCCAGCACACGCAAAGAGGAAAGGAGGAAGAAGATAAGGACACAAGCCTTGTGTTTCCACCGTGGATAGAGATCGCTTGACGAGGTACGCAGACTTTTCTATGCGTGTGTTGTGTCGTGTCTGTTGCCCATCAGCATCAGCACCTCGGTCGCTCTCCCTGTCGCCATCGTCATTACTTACGACGCGTGTATGTCCGTCCTGCCGTCAGTTCCGCAACTATCATCACCTCGCCTGCTTCCGCTTCCCCCGTCACTGATGCTAGTACTGCCTTGCTGTATGATCACCGCGGAGGTACAATCTGGCTTGCTCCGCTCATCCACGATGGACACCACCAAAAGTCATCACCTGCACACCTTTACCTTTCTTCTTCCTCCCAGCACCTCCAGCTTCACCCTGCTGCGACGCAACCAGCGCCTCGGACAGCCCGTCCAAGCTGCCCAACCCACCCGTGGCTGTTGCACTGCCCGGACTGGCCATCTCCGGAAAATCGTCGATCCTCCCTGGCTGACCAGCGATCCAGGGCGTGCTAGCACCGGATCCTCCCGCCGCGGGCGTACCGCTTCCACTACCCGCTCCACCAAAAACAGGCGAGTGCTTCCCCGACGCTGCTCCTCCTCCCGTCTTGCTGGCGAACAATGTCTTCTTGTGCGCGTTAATCGCCGATTTGGCCGCGTTGGTCGGCAGGCTCGGGAATGCCGCGCTCGATTGCGTGTTGACGTTCCGCCCTGACGTGGAATGCACACGTGCAACAAACGGTTTCGCCACACTTGCGCCTCCAGGCGCAGCGACACGGCTGGAAACGGCGGCAGAAGCACCTGACCACTTGGCTCCGGGGGCCGCGGCGCGCGTGGCTGCTCCGTGCGCGACTGCGTGCGCGAGTGATCCGGGGATCGACGGCGTGCCTGCTGAGGTGGATGTAGTACCGAGCGAGGGGAAGTGTTCGCGGAGTGCGACAGGTCTACCCGCACCGTGACCCGAAGAAGCCGAGGCTGCTCGCTCGACGTTGTCCCACACTTGGCTGCTCGAGGCGGCAGATGACTTTTTGATGCTGCGCAGTGCTGCACCGCCGCGACCACCCGCACCAGCGTATCCAGTGCCTGGGGTGATTCCAGAGATAGCGCTGCCGCCAGCAGGTGTGAGCGAAGGAAACTGCGTCCGCTCGATCCGATATTGATTCCAGGCATCAGCAAGCGCTTTGCTCTTGTCCTTATCGTCCACCAAATCCACCAGCCCATTGACGAGCGGTGCACACTCGTCCATCTCCCCCACAAGCGAGTGGAACGTCGAAATCAGATCGCGTGCCGACGACTCGCCTTGCTTGAAAGCGCGCACTGTGTGGCGGAACGACGTGATGCGCGCTTCTGAGCCACTGAACGTCGACGACACTTTGTCCATGTAGGCCTGGTGGCGCTCTTCGACCGAGCGAGTGTCGTTGACGGTGCGTGGACGGTCTGTAGGCAAGCCCTGCGGAGCAGAGGGGTTGGTGAGACCAGAGCCAAACATAGCACGGCGAGATTGGTGGTTGGCAGGACCGGCACCGGGCACATGTGAACGAGAGGCGAGTGCCGAGATACCCAGAACATCTCTGTCTTCAGAAGAGGCACCGGCATCAGGTCTCGTTGCACCATTGGCTCGACTCTTACCCTTTCCGCCGCCGCCACCGCCACGAGAGGTAGCTTGTCGAGACGAGCCCTCTGCACCGTCGTCGTACGAGAAGTTGGCTTCGATCCTCTGTGCCTCCCTCCGCTCCCTGGCACTGAGCTCGTTGGCATGCTCCTGAACCTGATGCGCTTTGAAATCGACCTCGTTGGCAAAGACTACGAACTTGTTCTGTAGACACTCGGTATTTTCACACAACCAGTGCTGCTTTCGAAAATGCTTTTCGAGCATGTTGTAGTCTCGATAGTACTTCCATCGCTCCTCCTCGCTGCCGGAAGCTTTGCAGATGAAACACTGCTCATGCTGGTCGCGCATGTGTGCAAAGAGCTCGTCGTCGCTGTAGAACAGCCTGCGATCGTACTCACAGAGCCTGTGTTCGGCCTTCTCGTGAGCTACCAGAGACTGCTCGGTGTGCATCGTGTGCTCGTGCGCAAAGATCTTTTTGTTGGTGATGCAAAGTTGGCAGACGAGACGGTTGTGCTCGCGACGGACGTGCGCTTTGTAGTCTTTCCAGCCGGTGCATGCGACCTCGCAGTTGGGATCGGGACAATTGTAGCGCAGAAGCAGGGCGGTCTCTTCGAGGGCTTCCTTGGTCTCAAAGCTGATGGGAAGCTTCTTGTCGGTGTATGGGACGTCGGAGGGCTTGAAATCGGCGAAGTTCTTTGTGGAGGAAGAGGTAAAGATGAGACGATCGATGGTGGTTTTGCAAAAGGTGCACTCGTCCTTCTTGTAGAGGACACGGAGACGTAACGCGCAAATGTGACAGGTGCGGTGGTCGCAGGGGGCTACCGAGGTGAGCTTGATGGGGTCTGCACAGATGAAGCAGAGCTCCCCTTCGGGTGGGAGCTCGTCGTCGTCGTCATCTTCAGTGCCCTCGACAGCATTGTCTTGAGGCTGCGAGGCAACAGCATTGGAGGGCGTTGTCGCTTGGTCGTTTGATCCGGGCGCAGCTGTCTTATCCTTGCCCGAGTTCTTTTGTGGTCTAGGCGGCCTCGAATGGTTGTTGGAGCGCCCTCCCCTGGAGCTGGAAGCCTGGTCTGAGGTCGTCAAGGAGCCCCCAAAGTTGGCTCGTCGACCACCACCACCACCGGCGCTAGCGCCGCCGTTTCCGCCTCGACCTCTACGGTTGGTCGAGGAGGGGCCTCTTGGATCCCGCGAAGGTGGTGGTATTGATTCCTGTGCTGTACTCATTGCAAAGTGGGAGCTCTGAATCCGATAAGGGGTCGGGTGTTGCGTCCGTTATTGAAGTCCACCTTGAATCTGCGTAGGGTCCAGGCGTGTGGTCGCAGCGTAGGAGGAAGGTCCCTTTATTGCAAGAGCGAAAGATGCTCGTATCTGAGCTGAGAAGATCTGGAAACGGCAACAGTGTGGAGCAAGTCGCGCTTTGGGCTTTTGTATGACGAAAGAGCAAATTCAGCCCGCGCTTACCGCTCTCTCCCCACGGTTGGCAGACGACACTCGAAATTTGACTCAGCCAAACGCATCAAAGCTTTCTTTTTCATCTGCTTGCATCGGGAGGAACGCTCAGCCTCGATCCCGATATTGGCTTTGTGGCCTGCGCGACGTGCTATTGAAGCCACCACGTTCAGGAGTTTCCGAGTGATTATCCCATCGCCAGCTTTCCAAATACAAAATGCATGAAGGAATACAAGTCCAAGCTGCAGCCTGTATTAACAAAGAGCAGGTCGAAAACTTTTTCTCCCTTCTCAATGGCCCTTTTGTCAAGGAGCTCGGCTGAGTCGATGTGCAAGAGAGAGTTCGATTTTCAAAAATTGCTCTTTCTTCTCGTGAGTGTCTCGCTCTGCGTCGACGGCCCCTTGTGCCCTTCCTTTTCCTTCCAAATCATTGCTTCGCTGTTCACGTCAGGCACTTGAGGAGGATGGCCAGGTTCAGGAAACCATTTCGCACGCTGCTGCCTGTCGCTCCCTCTCTCTTCTTTCTTCTTCATGATTTTTTTCTTTCTCAGAGGGCGCTCGCCGTTCAATATTTTGTGTAGCGTAGCGTTGAGAGAATGAGTGAGCCCAGGAAATGTGGCTGCCGTCAGTGAACTTGAGGTTGGTCGATATCGCCGTCGTCGACCACCAATCTTCCTCCTCTGCCATCATCTTGCTTTCATAGCATCACTCCGAACTCCTTACCAAAACACGCATACCGGTTGAAAGGTCATCTCTTGATCCTTTCGACTTTCTTCTTCAGCGCTCACAACACCCACCCAACCTCGAGGCGTCGACTTGTTTCAGTCCGACTCCTTGAACCTTCCTTCCCACTTCGCCCAATATGTCTAAGTATGTTATCCCAAATTGGCAGTAGTAGCAGCAATAGCAGCAGCGATGGCAACATTGAACGCTGGAAGAGATCAGTGTCACTCGATTGATCCCATGCATCGGGAATCGGCAAGCAACGAGCATGGACAAGGATCGATGGTGACAGAACACATCGATGGAGCCAGCTGCGGTCTACCTCGATGAGTGGCTCAGTCGTCTTGTTGCGAGGCTCTCGCTGAATCGTTCACTTGGAGGCGGGCTCCTAATGCTCAAAGTGACATCGGAAAAGGCAACGGAAGGCGCCCCAACAGCTTTGCCATGTCATTCGGATGGCCCGATTCGAAAAACGCACCGGGCATCATACTGACGTTCTTTCCACTTTATCTTAATTGCGACTCACAGGCCCGAGGAGACCACCGCCGCCGCCGCCCCTGCTGGCGAGGCTGGCAACAACCTCAACATTTCCGATGCCGAGATCGAGTCCAACTGGGAGACCGTCATTGACAACTTCGACAACATGGAGCTCAAGGATGAGCTCCTCCGTGGTGTCTATGCCTACGGTTTCGAGCGTCCCTCGGCCATCCAGGCCCGCGCCATCGTCCCCGTCATCAAGGGCCACGACGTCATTGCCCAGGCTCAGTCCGGTACCGGCAAGACCGCCACCTTCTCCATCGCCATTCTCCAGCGCATCGACCCCAGCATCAAGGCCGTCCAGGCCCTCATCCTTGCTCCCACCCGTGAGCTCGCCCAGCAGATCCAGAAGGTCGTCATCGCCCTCGGCGACTACATGAAGATTGACTGCCACGCCTGCATCGGTGGCACCAACGTTCGCGAGGACATGGCCAAGCTCAACGAGGGCGCCCAGGTCGTCGTCGGTACCCCCGGTCGTGTCTACGACATGATCAACCGTCGTGCCTTCAAGACCGATCAGCTCAAGATGTTCTGCCTCGACGAGGCCGACGAGATGCTCTCGCGTGGTTTCAAGGACCAGATGTACGAGGTCTTCCAGCTCTTGCCTCAGGACACCCAGGTCGTCCTCCTCTCGGCCACCATGCCCCAGGAGGTGCTCGAGGTCACCAAGAAGTTCATGCGTGAGCCCATTCGCATCCTTGTCAAGCGCGACGAGCTGACCCTCGAAGGTATCAAGCAGTTCTACGTTGCCGTCGAGAAGGAGGAGTGGAAGCTCGACACTCTTTGCGATCTCTACGAGACCGTCACCATCACCCAGGCCGTCATCTTCTGCAACACCCGCAGAAAGGTCGACTGGCTCACCGACAAGCTCACCTCGCGTGAGTTCACCGTGTCGGCCATGCACGGCGACATGGAGCAGGGCCAGCGTGAGGTCATCATGCGCGAGTTCCGCTCCGGCTCCTCGCGTGTCCTGATCACCACCGACCTGCTCGCCCGTGGTATCGACGTCCAGCAGGTCTCGCTCGTCATCAACTATGACTTGCCCTCCAACCGTGAAAACTACATCCACCGTATCGGCCGTGGCGGTCGTTTCGGCCGTAAGGGTGTTGCCATCAACTTTGTCACCTCGGACGACGTCCGCATGCTCCGTGACATCGAGCAGTTCTACTCTACCCAGATCGACGAGATGCCCCTCAACGTCGCTGACCTCATCTAAGCGCCCCCAGCTTGTTGCCTAAAAAAGTCTGTATGGCTTGACGTGCCTTGGACACAAACCCATTTTTCTCTGCATCCCTTCGCCCCTGATGTGGAAACCCTCTTTGTATGAACTGTCCCCCAGCCTTCTAAGTTCTTACCCTCACATGCTTGTCGCGCACTCTGTCTTCTCGAGCAACGCAGCAAGCAATAGAAAAATTCTTCCTCTATGCCCCCCAAAATTTATTCTCTGCATTTGGCTGCTCTTGCGCAACGGCACCTGCTTCCTCTTTAATCGCAGTGCAGTGGGGACACAGCGATTGCATGAGAGCCTGTGGCCATGCATTCATTGTCCGTTGGATAAGTCAGTTACATGCGGATGTCAACTTGAGAGCATATAGAGAGCATGCAGAACATTACAGAACACTTTTAGAGCGAGTCAGTCGATCGGTCATCTATGTACAGAAGCGTTTTGTTCGTCGTCGCTGTAGCTGTCACCGCTTGTAGAAGATCCGTCGGCGTGGCAGTCGTCGCCAAGCTCCTCACGGCAGCAGAGGTGCGCGTATCGGCGATGGGATAATCAGTCCCTGTCGGTGTCGATGCAAGGTACACGGGCAGCCCGTCATTCTGCTCGTCCGCCACCAGAAGTTCTGTGGCGCTAAGACCTACACTGTTGAAGCTGTCGAACGCCTGATTGGCGCCAGGCCACTCGAATCGAGCTTGCTGCAATGCTGCTGTTGCTGCGTCATTCCAGCCTTCCTGTGGCTGCAATGACTGCTCCCGATAATGCTGAGAGCACGAGTCGTGCGGGTGGTACGCCGTCTCGAGCATTGATTGCGAAGGCTCTAAGTCCTGTGGCGTGCGAAGCGCAGGGCTGGAGGCGGTGTGCGAGGATGTGGCGACGGATGCAGTGGGCCAGGATGTGTTCACGCCTGAAGTAGAGAGCGAAGAGTCTCGTAGGATGCAGAGTTGTCGTACAGCTGCGAGGATCATGTTGCTGCGCTCTGGCCACTTGATCGCCTGAATATACAATGATAGCAGATATTACAAAGACAGCAAAGGTCAGACCGACATAAAGTGAGCAACGGCGATGCGCACTTACAAAGCGTTCACCCAGCTCAACACCCATACGGATGTGATCATGCATGTCTTCGCGCAAGTTGTTCTGAGCCTGACGCTGTTGAAGAGTCCACACGAATCTGAAGTATCAGAAACACATTGGTTGACGAAGGCAAGTCAGTATCGCTACCATCTTCCTGAAGCTTGTGAGAGTGGTGGGCGTTCAAACTTACGCAGCCAACAAGTCGGCAAACATTAAAGCGTCGACGGCATGGTCGCCCAGCCAACCGCACTGCATACACGCAGCATGATGACAGGACAGCGCAGTCACCGCTAGAGGCAGAGCATTGTTCAGCCACCTCCAGTGACGTCGGTTGTTGGGACAGTATATGAAGAGCATCCTCGGAAACATGCCGTAAAGCTGCGTTCCCAGCTTGTGCCGCATCAACACGTGTTGTGCACCCGCTACAGAACCGCTGTACTGAGCACCGAACGCGTCGTAAGCTTGACCGTTGACGTCCGAGAGGTCCTTGATGCTGCTGAGCAGGTTCCAGACCGCTTCTTCGTGTCTAGCGTCGGTGAGTTCTCCCATGGGGCTCGTGAAGAGATGCAAGGCGATATACTCCAGCCGCTTCTGCTCGACGTGGAAGCTGGACAGAAACGTCGCGAGGTCGACTTTGGAGGCGATGGCTTCAATGCCTTCGAAGCTGCTCATCGTCGTCACCTGGGCGTGCAATTTCCCAGTCAGAATGGCCGTCTCTGTAAAAGAGCACGGGAGAAGGAGTGGTGAGCCAGAATGCCTCTGACGATATGCAAGACAGCGGTTTCTGTCGAATCTACTCACGTAGGTGCACCCAGTCGTAGGCTCGAAAGAATGACATCTGCGAAAAGACGCAGCCCAGAAGCCGCACAATGGGAAGATCAATTGAGTGCCACAACTTTCAAACACTCCATAGCGATTGCCCAAGTCAACGTCGAATCTTACTGAGGCCGTATCGTGCACGGTGACGGCAGCCGAATGGTTCGGGAAGGATGCTTGCCAAACTTGCATGAAGCACGCGAGGACGGTGTCCATACGGAGTAGCTCTTCACTTCGATTCTGAACAAAGGCAAGCAATGCCCACAGCAATGCCGCTGCAATCCTTGTGGTACTGTTTGCTGCGATAAATCTGTTGGTCAAGTCATTGACTGAAAGCTGCACCTGGACTGTTACGCTTTCGAGGCGACTCTGATATGCGCAGGCCCCACTTCCGCTGAGCAGTGCGTGCAAGTCTCGGATCGGACTGTGTGGCTCGCAAAATTCAAGCAGTTATGAGCTTGGTGTGTGGCCCGAAACGTCGCAAGGCGACTGGAGGTTGATACGGTACACCTACATTGATGCTATGTCGTCAAGTCTGTTCAGACACCTGGTGTTGAGTTTCTGGTCGGGATGTTGCGCTGCGTTGCAGATGGCAGAGGCGACGGCAGGAAAAGACGTCTCTAGCAGCTCGAGTGTCTTCCAGACGTCTGGCTCTCCGCCTTGCAGGTGCCTCGTAGCTACTGATGCGGAAGAGTCCATCTGGAAAGTGGGGTCAGCCTCTACGCTGGCGGTGGCCAGATTGCCGCTTGGCTCCGACTGCATCAGAGTGTCGCCGCAAGCATTGTCGCTAATATTTGAGATTGTCAAGTAGACAGCCGGGGGATGTTAGCACTGGAGCGAGACTCTTTCCCCGAGCGAGATCTTGGACGAACCTTCTTTTGCTGGTCTTTCGAACGCTTTCGTCCTGGTAGAAACCATTCATGACCTTTAGTTCGGAACTTGGTCAGTATATCTGCGCTCGGGGATGTAAGATACTGCTGGGTGATCGTCTCACCTGCTGTGCGATCACAGCACTGAACAGAGCGAGAGCATCAGGGACCGCGAGGCGAGCCAGATAGAGCTCCTTCTGCAGGGCAGCGTTGTGTCGCTTGCTGTCCTGCAATTGGTCGTAGATTCTATGCAGAGTACAAAGTGTTCGATCGTTAGGTTCTCGCAACCTCAATCCTGCGAGAGACAGACTGCCACTCACTGCAGCAGATTGTCTCGAGAGACGACATTAACCGGGAACGCTTCGCAAGGCACACCCCCTTTTACGCAGTTGCTGCAGTTCGGCAGAGCGTTGTCGCACTTCTGCTTACGTTGGCGACAGCGCGTGCAAGCTCTGAGTGATCGCTCTCGTGGTGGTGTTGGCTCTTTCTTGTGTTTGAACGATATCTTTTTCTTTCGTGTGCTTGGACCGCTTGACGACATGGGCATGCTGTTGCGGCGAACGTCGCAAAGTACGAGACACCGACAATGTATAGAGAGATCTGGTTTTGCTCTTCGGTGAAGATGAAAACTGCAAGATTACTACAGAACAGCGACGTCTCAACGTGCCCAACTTATATCTCTTTTGTTCCTCATCTTGACTTGATTCGTGGGAGCGCAATCCAGGGTAGATACCTGGAGGGCTCTCACCAGGTACCTCCGGCAGCTTAAAGGCCTCTTCAGAAGTGCCGTTATACAAAGCTCTCTCTCCCTAAAAAAACACTGGGCCGAGGTGAGAGGTGCCAAGAAGAGATGGAAGCACCGAATGATTGGCATGGAAAGATAGAAGGCCGCGGCAATGCCTTGACGAACTGACTTCGCTTTTCTGAAGTCACAGGACAGGCGTGGGAAGGATCACGTCTGGATGGCAACGCTGCACTCCAGCTGTCACCCAACACAAGGTTCTACGAGAGAACGCTTTTCGATGTATCCGAGGGATCGGCGGGACATTTCTGTGCAAGCTACACCTGCGGTTCGAGTACAAGGATGTCGCTGTTTCACAGGCGTACTCGGGCAGCTCGGGCATTTCTGTTATTGCGAGCTGGTACAGGGCAACAAGGGGACGGGCGGTTGCCGACAAGCACCTCAGATTTCAAAGTCGTAGGCGAGAAGGGCGTCGGTGTTGGGCAAAAGCACCGTCTTAGAGAAGCTGACGCCACGGACGAGTGGGATGCATCGGAGTGCATGATAACCGCGAAAGAGTCAGCCAGATTGTTCGCATAAGCGGGATGCGAGTCGATAGAAGCGGTGCCGGTTGTTCGGCATTGTTCATGGGAAGTAGAAGAAGAAGCCTGGCGATTGTCGCTGCATACTCACTTGCGGTGTTCCTCGTCGTCACGATACGCCTCATAGTCTTCGCGAGAAGCAAATACGCTGTACAGACCTATTCATCCGGCGGTGCATCGGCGTATCCGTGCATCGTGTGAAAGTGCGGGAAGGAAGCAAGTTCAGCATGTTTATTCAGCGGATCTAAGGCGGCGACAATCGCCCGAGGTTACACCGCTACATGCAGCGTCCGCAGCAGCCAAAGTTGCGGCACTCACCCCAGTTGTAGCCTTGGTTGCGGCCAGGATACTCGGGAGGACCCCACTTGATCTCGGTCGCTTTGGATTTCGTGATGGGTAGGTCTTTGAGCGTTTCGCATTTCTGCTTGAGCTCGTCAAAGCCGTTGGACAGCACCGACTGCTTGACCTGGACGAGGACAATGTGAATGACAGTCATGCTGTGAATAGACGAGGCGATGAGGACTGCACCGTACAGCACTGTGTTGGGGTGTCGAAATGTAAGATTGGGCACTGAGGAAGAATCTTCACCATTCGCTGTCGAACCTGGCAAGCACTATGGATGGCCCGGGCACGCATTTTCTCCACAGACCTCCAACTCGACAAGGTGACATTGCCAACAGACAGCCTCGGCTGCTATTCAGTGCTGCTGCCGCTTTTTGGACCGCAATTTCCCGTTGAACTTTTGCCCTCATTTTTCCATTTTTTGCGTATTTTTTGGCCGGCCACCGAAAGTCACACGAAGAAGGCGCGAAGGGAGTGCTTAGCCGTGCCCTGGTTGGAAATTTAGGCTTCATGTCGGTCCCTGTGACGCGCAGTTCCGAATGTAGATGAGATGAAGAGACGCAAATGAAGCAGCAACGACGACTCAGCACCCACCAGAGCAGCTCAGCCAGTCAATTCTGCAGCCAAAAAGCTCGAAGGTCGAAAGTCCAAAAAGTAACAACGCTCTTGCGACATCCACTTCGCAACTCGAAGCACTCTTCTCACAGCTCTTACATCTTGTCCTTCCTTCACCAAAATAGCTCTGCAGTTCGAAAGCTTCGACGCCCGCAGAACAAAGGCCGCTCCCGAACGTGCACATACGATTCGCATTCGCCGTCCTAATTTCCCTGCCAACTCCGTACAGTTTTCCGACGCAACACTCTTTCGACTTCGGATCCACCGACTGCGCACTTCTCTATTCGGTCACGCTTACTACTGTTCCTGATCCAGCATAGGAAACATCAGGATCAGCGCCACTTTACTCGACCAAGAAGACGTTCAAGGTTCTGGCTCGAGTTAGGAAACCTTCGTTCATTCCCACGCACCTCTCAGTTCCCTACCAACACGGTTCCGACGGATCGATACTCGAGCTTCCCTGCTCATGAACAGCCCGTCATCCTAGGATATCCTCTTTCGACGTCTGTCCTTTGAAGCACGACTACTGCAGTTACACAGCGGCCGAGTGCGTAGGCAAACCATACTGATAGACACACAGAGACACGCTCTACGCAGCAAGGCAGATAGGTAGAGCTTCGACCTGGATTCGGCGCAAGTGGGACATTATCGGAACAGGTCGACATTCATGTCCCCTGGCGATACGGCACTTGATCATGCAGAAACACGCGCCAGAGATGTGAGCTCCGACGCTTGGCGCGACGATAGTGTTGGCGGGCAAGATGCTCACGGTCAGTCCGGCCGCAACCACGACAATGGCGAGACCAGAGCCAACGGCACCGCTTCGACTTCGAATCCAGACAATCACCTTTCTGCTGAAGCCGGACCATCGAAACCACGATCCGTCGGAAGCGGACGCTCCGCCTCTCCTCAGCAATCCTCCACGCCCAAAGTGCCAACCAAACGAAGAAGGCTCGATGCAGAGCTTGCCTTCTCCAGTCCAGGTCCAGCTTTTCAGCTCGGGCAGCAGGACAGCGATGCTCAAGCTGAGAACAGCGACAGCTCCGGCAGAACACGCCGTCCGCGTCGGAGCACCACACTGACCAATGGCAATGGCGACGGCAGTGGCAGCAGCGACTCGCGGCATCGTCGTCCATCTGCGTCGACAAGGCAAGGCGAGACAGATCATTCGAAGACGGTTCTCGATTCAAATGCATCAAATAAGCTCAGCAGCAGCAAGGGCAGCAGAAAAAAGGCATACCCAAATGAAAGGGCGTACCGCGAGTCGTCGACAAGCTCGGTCTCTCCCAACCGTTCCAGATCACGAAGTAAATCGGCAGTGGAGAGCGAGCCAGATCAAGATTCGGCAACAGTCGTTCAGTCGGAGGTTCCCACCAACGTCACACCCTACCTCACTCGTCCGAGACCGCAGATCACGCCCTTGACTCAGCTCGACCCACAAGTGCCTTTGCCCGACATCCTCGATCGCAGAAGGAAGGAAAAAGCCGCAGTGGCACAATCTGACCTCGAAGACGTCCATGATGGTCACGACATGCTCGTTCGAGAGCTTTTCCACCTCTCCAAGTTTGTCACCATGGTCGGTTACGATCCTGACATTGCACGCAACGACCAGAGCGACGTCTTCACTACCTTCAAGCACGCGCACGACCTTCGCTTCAGCCTAGACGAGTCCGCTCCCGGAGCGGAAGCATCGACTTCCGGGCGCGTCACTCGGAGACGAGTCAATGCCAGACTGGAAAGCCTCTCTCTCAAACGTCCACAACCCCCAAGTAACCCGTCTACGCACAGCACTACTTCCAAAGCCAAGGGTGATGATAAGGGAACTGGAATTGATCGCACCAGAAGATCTTCGAGCATCGCAGACACCAAGTCACATGTCAACGGCAAGGGTGCATCGGACAACGAAGCCGGCATCGACGATGACGACGACAACGAAGCAAGCGAAGGGGGCAGCGAGGGATCAGATGTCGACGTAGGAAGCCGAAATGCAAAGGGGAAAGGAAAAGCAGAGGACGCCTACGCGCGACGGAAGAGTGCGGCCAAGCGAGCTCGACTGTCCATTTCACAGAAGCAACAACGCGCGTTTATAGACGAAACTTCGTCCGACACACCCGTCAAGCGCACCGGCTCGCGCAAGAACAGGGCCTTGGACGAGCTCGATGCTTTCATCACTCGACAGCAACCTCGTCCCTTGCCTGATCACCCACCACCACTGCACATCCTCGCTCCCCACCAAGTCCCTGATCTGCGACGCTTCAACGGCGATCTCAATGCACTGTGGGAGTCTTTCGACCTCTTTCATGACGGCGAGGCGAGTATCGAGGACGACGATCTGCAGACCTACATCAAGCTCGACGAGAGATGGCGCGCCGGTCTGCCGATCCATCCCGAAGCCGGGTCCACCACGCGCCACATTGCTCACAAGGCTGTCCGTAATAAGTCGCATCGCGACCATATGCTAGATGCTGTTGCTGGCAGCTACTCTCAAATGCGTCAGTACGCTAGACTGAGACAGCAGAATTCTCGTAAAGTAGCTCGCATGGTCGCTCAGCACTGGGAACGTCAGCTCGGAACCTCGGAACGCCATAAGAAGGCCGAGGACAGACGAATCCGTGCGCTGGCCAAGTGGACTCTCCGCGAAGTGCTCAAGCAGTGGCGACTGGCTGTCAACGTGGTCAGAGCTCGAAAGGCTGCAGCCGAAAAGGCCGAGAAGGAGAAGCTGGACAAAGAGCAGCTCAACGCGATCCTCGAACAGAGCACTGCCATGCTCAAGAAGCAGCACGAGGTCATGACGCGTGCGGACAGCTCGGTTGGCAGCGACGACGAGAGCGATAGGACAAGCTACGGTAGCGACGGGACCGCAGACCCCGACGACTCGGATGTCGACGCTGAGCACGAAGAGCAGATGCCCACCGCTGAAGGAGCGGAAGAGCCAGAAAGTGCCAGTGTATCTCAAGACACATCGACACCAGCTACGCGCGATCAGTCCTTCGTGTCCACACCTGCTGCACTGGGCGCAGATGATGAAATGATTCGGGAACAGAGCCAGCTCGACGATGAAGCCTTGGTCGCGAATGCAGAGACCTCTTCAGACGCCTCAGTTCTTGAACCAAAATCCTCAAACAGGCCACGACGAAGTGCTCGTGGTGCTGTCGGCAAGCCATTCAAGGCAAAGGACGACAGGCTTGATGCCGATGACGTCGAATTCAATATTGGCGCCGACGACGGCGAGCAAGAAGATGCCGAACTTGAAAGACAAATGTGGGCGGAGGACGAGGAGGACGATAGCGAAGATGCAGGACTCGAAGCGGATGCCAATATACCCATTGAGGAGCTGCTCAAACGATACGGCTACGGGCAGGACGCAGACGAGGGAGGTACAGACGATATTGACGCTGGCGAGGAAGAGGCTGCCAGCGAAGGCGAACAAGCTCCATCATTAATAGCAAAGACTGAGAAAGAGGACACAGCCGACGCAAATGTCAAGGTGGAAGCAGCAGAGGTGCAAGAGGCTGAGGACTCTTCAGACGCTGCAATGGATGTCGAAGAGGCAGACTCGAGTGCTCTGAAACGACGGTCAGACGCCTTGTACGAGAACGGCCACAGCGATACCGAATCTGCTGCAACGAGCGGCCGTCGAAGCAGCCGACGCTCCATGACCCGTGCCTCTTCGATCGTCTCATCCGACCGTCTCACTGCTCGTTCGCGTCAGCCCTTCCTGCTGCGCGGTCAGCTGCGTCCTTACCAGCAGATCGGCTTCGAATGGCTATCGAGCCTGTACGCCAATGGCGTCAACGGCATCCTCGCCGACGAGATGGGTCTGGGCAAGACCATCCAGACCATCTCGTTGCTCGCCCACCTCGCGTGCGACAAGGGTGTCTGGGGCCCGCACCTCGTCGTTGCCCCTACGAGCGTCATGCTTAATTGGGAGGTAGAGTTCAAAAAGTTCTTGCCCGGTTTCAAAATTCTCTCGTACTACGGAAACCAGAAGGAGCGCAAGGAGAAACGAATCGGGTGGAACACGGAGAACAGCTTCAACGTGTGCATTACGAGCTACCAACTCGTGCTGGCTGACCAGCACATCTTCCGACGCAAGCCGTGGGTGTACCTGGTGCTGGACGAGGCACACCACATCAAGAACTTCCGGTCGCAACGATGGCAGACGCTGCTGGGTTTCAACTCGCAGCGACGGCTGCTGCTGACAGGTACACCTTTGCAGAACAATCTGATGGATCTGTGGTCGCTGATGTACTTCCTGATGCCGCATGGCGCTACCGAGCTGCCGGGCGGAGGCGCGTTCGCCAACATGAAGGACTTCCAGGATTGGTTCTCGAACCCGCTCGACAAGGCGATCGAGGGCGGCACCAGCATGAACGAGGAGACTCGGGCTATGGTGCAGAAGCTTCACGCCGTCTTGCGTCCCTACCTTCTGCGTCGTCTCAAGAGCGAAGTCGAGAAGGAGCTGCCTAGCAAGTACGAGCACGTCATCACCTGTCGTCTCTCCAAACGCCAACGATTCCTTTACAACGACTTTATGTCGCGCGCTAAGACACGCGAGAGCCTGGCAAGCGGCAACTACCTCAGCATCATCAACTGCCTCATGCAGCTACGAAAGGTGTGCAACCATCCGGATCTGTTCGAGGTGCGACCGATCGTCACGAGTTTCGCCATGTCGAGATCTGTGGTAGCCGATTACGAGATCAAGGATCTACTCGTGCGTCGTCAACTTCTGCGGGAGGAGATTTGGGATAAAGTAGACTTGGACGTGACCAACTTCAGGATCACGGATTGCGAGGAGCATCTGACCGCGATCGAATCACGCGATCTGCGCAAGTTGAACGCTGCCAAGAAGCTGCCCCATTTCAGGGACGAGGTTCCTGATCCTCCCGACCTGGACACATGGACACTCGACGGCTTTCAGCGGACGCGTGAGCAGCGCAAATTGGTGGGCGAGATGGAACGCTGGAAGCACTTGGCGTATCTGAACCAGTATCGATGCACAAAGCGGCCCGTGTATGGAATCGCCTTGATCAAGATGCTGAGAGAAGCTGGCCAGGCCGGGAGACTGGAACCGTTGGAGCAGCAGGAGTCGGATCGCAAAAGGTTCCTAGGCCGCTGCGACAACCTGTTGCGCATCGTGCAGTCGCGTTCGACGAGGAGGGAGAACATGCAACCCTTGATCGACCGGTTCGCTTTTGTGACACCCCGCGCGGTTGCCGTCGACATGCCTCGCTGGGCCCTTCCTGGTTTCGAGCCTTACCGATGTCCCGACATTGTGCGACCCGAGTTCGACACGGTTCACCCAGTTGCGGTGAAGCTGCACATCGCCTTCCCCGACGCCTCCCTCCTGCAGTACGACTGCGGCAAGCTGCAGCAGCTGGACATCCTCATGCGCCGACTCAAAGAAGGCGGCCACCGAATCCTTATTTTCACGCAGATGACGCGCGTGCTTGACATCCTCGAGTCGTTCCTCAATTACCATGGCTATCGCTACCTGCGTCTTGATGGAGCGACCAAGGTGGAACAGCGTCAGGCACTCACCGAAAAGTTCAACCGCGACTTGCGCATTTCCGCCTTCATCCTGTCGACGCGTTCGGGTGGGTTGGGTATCAATCTCACAGGCGCAGATACCGTGTTGTTCTACGACCTTGACTGGAATGCTGCGATCGAAGCGCAGTGCATGGACCGCGCGCATCGAATCGGTCAGACGCGCGACGTGCACATCTATCGCTTTGTCACCGAACACACGATCGAGGAGAACATGCTTCGCAAAGCCAACCAGAAGCGCCTTCTCGACAGCGTCGTGATTCAAGAGGGAGAGTTCAATACCGAGACGCTGGCGAAACGGATCGATTGGCGCGATATGCTCGATGATGGTGGCAAGATCGGCGATGTCGAAGTAGGTGAGGTTGGGGCGGCGGAGAGCGGGAGGGAAGTCGAGCGGGCCTTCTTGGAGGCGGAGGACGAGGAAGATAGACAGGCGGCTCTGAAAGCTAGAGAGGAGATGTTTGTGGACGATGACGAGTTCGAAGATCAGCAGCAGGTCAAGCAGGTGGCGAGTAGGGACTCGGAAACGCCGATGCCTGTTTCGACTCTGCAGACAGCTCAGACAGAGATAGATGGAGGAGAAGCGGGCGAGGAGGAAGAAGACGAAGAAGGCGGAAGCATCGACGATTACATGCTCGCCTTTGTCGAACGGGATTGGGACTTCTTCGCCTGATCCGCAATTAACTTAACGAACCCTTCTTGATAATAAAATAATTACACCACATTCCAACACACTCACATAACGTTCAGTTACACATTTGCGCTCTCTCTGCCTTAATACGGTCTGTTGCATTGTATCGATCCAAGACCATGAGCTACTCAACCGGCGCACACTCCTTATGCAGCAGTGTCCATGTCGTCACCCAGGGGCCCCACCTTTACTGGCACAGGCAGCTCGTCAACTGTCTTATCTGAAAGCTGGTCCTGCTCCACCTCATTCTCGCCCGACGAGCTATCCAAAGCCAAGTGTGGCGGCGAAGCCAACTCGAGCGGTTCCGGCTCGTCGACGGGTTCGGGCTCGACCTTGGTTGTCGACGTGGCAGCCGAGCCGAGCTTGGAAGAGTAGATGGAAGACGACGCAGCGGAGGCCTGGTGCAGTGCCGGTCGATACTTTGGGGAGGAGAAGGTGGATCGGCTCTTGGTGTGCGGCAACCCAATAGTTGGCCGCGTATGAGGCGAGCTCGCATTGCTGGCAGCGCGATGTCCTGCTGCCGCTCGGCTGCTACTGCTACTCCTGCCACCGATGGGTCGAAGCACTTCCGGTGAGGTAGAAAAATTGAGCAAGAGTGCAGCTGCCGACGCGTCGGATGGATCAGCTGTTGAAGCTACACCCGCAGCCGTGTCTCGGTCCGAAAGGCCAGGCGTCTTGTGTGAGTTGGCGCTGGTGCTACCACCTGTCTCGCGCATCTCTGATTCCTCCCCGTAGGTGCTCGGAAAGGAAAGCGTCGACGACCTTGCTCGTGCGTTGCCCGCTGCTGCCACTGCTGCAGATGCCGAAGACGTTGAAAGACCAGAAGGATTAAAGGCTACAAAGTTAGGCGAGGCCAAACTGAGTTGTTTGAACAGGAAACTGCTCGATTCGCGTCTAGCCGGTTGATCCGAGGGCAAAGGCATAGCAGAAGCGGGCAGCGACGAGAAGCCGGGACTTTGCGAGACCTTTGATGCCGTGAAGCCGCCGCGCTTGGACACACTAATAGCCGGGTCGGGGAGCAAGATGGGCGATTCGGCGGAGAGACTCATCATTGGAGAGGCGACAGTGGTGGAAGGTGAGATGGTGCTCGGGCTTTGCTGGATCAACGAAAACACGGGAGACACCTCTGCGCTCTCTCTGCTAGAGGAGGAAGAGTAGGCGGTGTCGGTGCGAACATATCGGCCCGGCACGACGAACGACTCTGACTTTGTGAGAGACGGATGCGACTGAGCAACAGCACTAGAGTCGTGCGGGCGGAAGGCGGCATGAGTCATGTGCTTTTTGGAACGGCGCTCGAGTGGCTCGTCGTCGTATTCCTCGTTGTCGTCTTCGATGTCAGCCGCAGCTTCCGCTTCTCCTTCTTCTTCGTCATCCCCCTCTGCGACGTCATCCTCGATTTGGTCCTCTTCCTCTTCCTCTTCGGAGTCCTCCTCGTCGCTGCTTTCGTGTTTGCCTGGTACTGGCTTGATTTCTGTGCGCCTTGCATTCACTTGAACGCCATCCGACGCAAGCGAGCGAGGCTGAAGACCGCATCCTGGATCGTCCGCGATTTTTGCATCTTGACGGTACGTCCCATCCTCGTTGCGCACACCAAACGGATTGTCTGCGGTTGGGATATGCTCGGGATCCGAGCCCGTCTCGAGCTTGTGAATGTAAGCTTTGAGATCAAAGATGTAGTTGATGGCGTGAGTGAGCACCTCGAGCTTGTGCAGACCGAGTTCCTCCTCCTTGTCTGCTCGTGCTGCCTTCTTGCTATCGGGCTTCTTACGGTTTCTCTTTCGCTTTGGCTTGCCCGTGGCCTCATCAATGTACGTCTTTGGTGCTCCACCGGCAGCGATGCGAGCCGCCTCGTCCTCTTGCTCCTGCCTCTGTCGGCGACGGTCCTCAAGTTCCTTTGCGCAGGCGGGCACGATGGAGCGCAGTGTGACGAGCCTATCGTTGATCTTCTCCCTTCTGCGGCGCTCGATCTGGCTATGCGTGGCCCTACGCTTCGAGTCTCGAACAGCCTTTTTGGGAGGATTCGCTGTCTGGCTGGCGTCTCCTGCAACGCTAGCTGACCTACTGGGCCCAGCTGGAGTAGAAGGCTCGGAGAGAACCGTGCTGAAGAAGCCCTTATCGGGAGCTGGAGCAGGAGGTGAAATGGCCTTGTCGATGAGCAAGTGCCTCACCACCGACCCAGTGGGACCACGGGGGATTGACTCGACAAAAATGAGTTTGCCTTTCATTTGTTTGAACGGAGGAGCAAAGTCAACGATCCACTTAACGAGCTCGGCCTTCATACGCTTAGACTCCTTGTCACCACCCTGTGCCGAACGCTCCCTGCCGGAAGAGCTGAGCGCCACGAAGCCAATCGGAGCTGTGCCGGCAAGGGGTAGCTGGCCTGGTGTCAGTGTGAGGACGACGCCGGCTGATTGAGAAACTCCAATGACGGAGCAGTCGCGAACGAGAGCGTTGGCAAAGAGGCGACTCTCTACGTGTGAGGCGTCGACGGTCTGGCCCTTGTGCTCGAATCGATCATGGCAGGTACCCGCCGCACCAAAGGGCACAGCAGAGGAGCTCGGTGCGGTCAAATTGGAGTGGGAGGGATGCTGGTGATGGCTGTGAAAGTTTGCAGCAGCATACTCGCGATCGTGATGGGGAGGATCTGCGGTAGGAGCCGGAGATGGTCGGTAGGTGGAGAACAACATGTCGGCACAAGTTGATGGCGCTTCTCGACTTCCCAAGACGGGAGGGCCACGATGAAGGATCAGATTTGTTGGATGCTGAGCCAAACCCAAGCTGAGCTGCACTGTGCAGGACAAGCGCTGAGAATGGTGGGAGGAGCGGGCACTGGAGTAAGGATCAGTCCTGCCACATTGAGAGAAGGAATTATGCCGATGGGAGGAATCGGATAGGTGTGCTGCGATGGTGGCTTTGTATGTGATGAATATGAGGGTCAGAAGGAACGGAGGAGGAGATCAACATGTGCTGGACAGCCAGTGTCGGGAGCATTCCCAAAAAAGTAGTATCACCACCAGAGGAGCGCAGTGAAGCGCGTGTCTCAGCGAGCGGAGCGGCAGAGGGAAAACAGGGCGCGCTGCAACTTCGCTCTTCACAGACCACGGCTTACGACTAGAGCAGAGAGAGAGAGAGAGAGAGAGAGAGAGAGAGAGAGAGGAGGACCTTGTCACGAGAGGCTGTAACAGGCGGAGAAGACAAAAGGACTGAAGAGAGGTCAGAGAACCTGCAGCGCGTGTGAATGGCAATGTCCAACAGCGCCCAACGTGCATCTCTTAGCTTTTGTTTCGTTCATGCGACACACCTCGTTCCCTCTGCTTGCTTTCTCTCCCAACTCGAGCTTCGGCTCTGCCGACAAGAACGCACTTTGCTGCTCTTTCGCACGCAGCCTGAGCATCGATTCGACCCGCCAAGATCAGGCCAATGCACCGTGCAGCTACACTGTCTCAAGTAGAAAGCTATGGAGAGAGAGAGTGGAGAGCGGAGCCTGTGCATAGCTTTGGACGGAATTGGATAGGTCGCGCGATCTTGTCCACGTTGGCGACCGTGGCTATCTGAGCTTGATGCAAACAGCGCCGCTTTGTGACAAAACCCTTGAGAACGTGCTCTCGATGCATGTATTTGGATTTCAAGCTGGATTTCACTTGAACCTGTATTCGCCATTTCAAAAGGAAGCAGAAGCCCACCGGCTCGACTGTCTTCGTACACGGCACTTCCGCTTTGCAGCGTCTCGACTTCCGCTGTTGTCGTTCTCGCCCCGAATAAGGCTACCCCATGGTCGTCGGTTTGTCCTGCGTGCCGCAATACCAATGGAGGTGCAGGGTGAGTTTCTCTTCGCGACTTGAGTCCAGCTTCGAGATCGATCGCGTCACCTTTCTGTCCGCGACATGGCCCGATCCGATGTTAGCCCCCTTTCTGGCATCGTCATTTACCAGTCGATCCGTCCACCTCTCCATCGGCCAGAAGTGTCGCTCTCAATATGGTTTTAAAGGAAGTCAAGCAGATATGGACCGCGTGATCTCCGCAGCAGACCAGATCTCATACTGGCATGGAAGAGAGACCGCTGTCAAATGCTCTTACAGTCAGCACCTTTTCATATCGGTCTTTCGTTCACGGGGATGTTTCAAGTTCACGGCTAACAGTCCCCGTCCGAACGGGTCTAAGCCGTCCACACGAAAAAGGCAATGCAAGTTCTACAAATGTATTTCAGTGAGACGACGGTAGTTTGTGGGCGCCCCGATCAGGTCGCCAATGCTTTTGAGACTAGCCTGTCGAGTGAAACAAGGGCTGAATCAATTGCTTGACTTAATAGCGATGACAGGGGCAACACTGCGACCGCGCGAGCTGTTTACTGCTTCTTCTCCTCGGCGAGGTTGAGCTGTTCGAGGCGATTGGTGCAAGAGAGGAAAAGGAAGAGCGTCAGTATCGTCCGCACACGGCGTTGGTCCATACGGGAATTGCAAGGGTTGCGGTGAGCACATGTGGTAGGCGACCGTTTTTCCAATTCCAAAACCAAGCCATCTATTTGCGACCATAGATCGTCGAAGGGCTGCCAAACCTCATAGACAATCTTGAAGGTGTCTGCAATCAGCTCGCAACTACACCATGGCTTCAGTCGCCGCATCCTGGTGCTTTGACCGGCTTGGTCTCCTCCTTTCACTTGTTGCAATGTTGCGAAGAAGATCATTGTGATGATATCGACGCCTTCTTTGTACCCGTTGTGCCGATTCAAGGCGAATCGATACTCACGTTGTCGCTGGCCTGGCCGTCCTTCCACTCCTGGTATCGGAGGGCCATGTAGCCTCGTCGTTCGGCAGCGGCGCGCTCCTCCTCCTTGAGCGCCTGGCGGGTGGCACGCGCGCAGATGGCGGTGTACTTGTTGAAGCTGTTTGAATCCGACGGTCCGAGTATGCGAAACATGGAAGAGGTCGTTTACAGAGCATGTGAGAGGTCGTGCAGGCATTGTATGGCGAGATGTATGGCCGTGGTGTGCGGTGGAGTAGCGAGGATGAGTAGAAGCAAAGGCACAAAACATAGGTCAAGGAGTCAGTATGATGCTGTTTTCAATGTCGTTGTCGCTCCGGCGAAGCTTCCTGTAGCTTTTGCATCGACAGGGTGCCAGATTCCAAGTTCCAGCAATCTCCCGGGGCTGACGATGTGGGACACGTACGTGAAGTGAGCTCTCCAGGAAGCGGCCGACATTTTGCTATGAATAGGTGAATGACGCTCGAAGGTGGTGTATGAACAATGCAGGAAAGCAAGAAGGATAGCAGTCGACGAGATCAACAGACAAAAGCTCGAATTTGCGACGGTTGCGCCGACGAGCGTTCTGACTCTGTTTCTTCGCGGCCTCGCATCCTTCTCGGAAGCGATCGTCTCCGCTCAATCTCTGGCCAAATGCCCAAGGCGGGCGGACCTGTTCGGATCCACGAAAATGGTTTACGCACGAGACTTTTATTAACACGAATTTTACCAATTTGCGATTCTGATGATCTAACAACCCGAAGTGGCGGGTTTTTATGCTCAACACAGCCACCGCCTTGTCGCTTTGCGCACAGGGTCGGACGAGCGGCCATCATGGCAGTTTCCGATCAAAGAGAGGTGCCCAGATTACTACATAGCGAAGTATGTCCAGTCTTACTAGAAGGAGCCGGCCTGCATCAACGGAGCGAGCGCGGGCGCTTAGCGTAAGCAAGGAACAGCCAGCCGGCAATCATCGAGAGTCCACCGAGGGGCGTGATGGGACCGAGCACTTTGCGGATCGGGTTCTCAGGCTTGGTCAGGCAGAGACCGTAGATGGAGCCGCTGAAGAAGGTAATGCCCGTAGCAAAGGCGTAGCTGGCTGCAACCACAGGGCCTGTCTTGGGAAGGCTGAGCGTGTAGAGGAGCGCCAAGCTGTGCATGAGCTGGTACTGGGTAGCTGTGGTCCAGGCGCCCATCTCTGTTGAATAGCAAATGGGCACCAGAGAATGAGAGAAGAGATGGTCAGCCTCACAGACGAGGAGAGTGTACATATACCGGAGAACCGTTCGCTACCACACTCACGATATGTGGTGAGCTTGCCCTTCATGGCGTGGGCACCGATGGCACCAAGACCAACGCCCACTGCGCCGGAGATACCGGCGAAAAGCCCAAGCGTGTTGTAGACCATTCTTGAGGTTGCTCTCGTAGATCACGGAAGAGTTAGCAGAGACAAGTAATGAAGGAAACGCTGCACGATCATGCAACAGACTAAAGAGATTGGATGGTCGGAACGCTTAGGAAAGGCGGAGAGCATGCCGAGCATCTTGAAGGTGGAGGGTTCTCGGCAAGCAGAGGGCTAAAGCTCGTCTGTTGAGGCAGGTGAAATCGGGTTGCTTCTATCGGGGGCCTACAATCGGGGAACAACAACACCAGCCAAACAGGAGTCGCGGATGTGTGTGATTTCCTTCTGGTGCTTGCGCGCGTCGCAGTGTAGCTCAATCGAGGTCCAAAGCTGTCGTTACCTCAGCTCCCGCCTGGACTCGCGTGGTGAGAAAGCAATGGAAAACAAACACACGGTCCTTCTCACAGAATTTGAGCGAATCAGTCGCGAGCAGGAGACAGAATCGGCAACTGAACCAAAATCTGAACGATGAAATATTTGTCATTTTATTGTGTGTGGATCTTCTCATTTTTGCTTTTGTTTCGTCACACACGCATTCTTCCTGTCGTCGCCATTCGGCTTGTCGCCGCTCTCTCTTCCACCTCTCTCTCTTTCTCTGTCCGTGTCGCCACCTAGGTCGTCAACCGGCCTGCAAGTAGGGTATAAGCCGATCGTTCTTCCGTTTGATCATCCGTCGCCCGCCGAGTCAAGCCCGCAGCTGATTCACGAACAACAGCCGACTTCATTTGGGTGCGCGTGCAACCATCCCCCAGCGCCATTGTTGAGCAACGCATCTTCGTAAGATCACTCGACATGGACTTTCCATCGCAGCATCCCGACTCGCCTGCCAAGCCCTTAGCAGGCCCAGCTCGCGCTCGAGTGCTTGCTCGTCAGAATCGCACTTCGTCACTTAAACCGTACTCCAGACCATCATCTGGACTCACGCCTTCAGGATCTAGTGCCTCTCTCCAAACGGACGACGACTCTCCTGTACGCCAATCGTCCACACCATCTGCCAAGTCGCTTGCTCCGCCATCCATTCAACCCACGCGATCCGCTTTCTCACCGCTGCGTGTAGCTGCGTCGCCGATCGCGCTGCTCGGAAGCGTGCGCAAGATGGTCTCAAAACCGCTTTCGTGGCTCACCAGCGCCGCGGCTTCTGTCGAACCTGAGCTTGGCATTCCTATATCCTCCAGCACCAACTCGCTGTCATCCATCGCCCGAAAGCGAGCTACCGCGCGAACCTCCCTTGGCGCTACTGCTAACGAGTCGAGCTACGAAAGGGATGCGCCCACTCGTGCTGCTAGAGCAGTTGGTGAACGTCTCGCTGCCGGACTCCGATCTCGCTCCAACCTTCACGATGACGAGGAGAATCAGCTGCATCACCCTCCATCCACGCTGTCGTCGTCCGTGTCCATGTCGCGTCTGGCTCCTGGCCCTGCACCCCCCCGTGCCATCCGCAATCAGTCTTCTTTCAACCAGAACAGTCCCCTTGCTGGTCCTTCCGTCCTGCCTACCTCGCCGTCCAAGGACAACAAGGTTACGACACCATGGAGCAGCCGCTCTTCCAAGCGTACCCTCGACGTCAGCACTCGATCTGTTGACCCCATCGACTCGGTCGAAGTTTTGAGCGATGCCAGCCGAGCTTCGCCTTCTCGAGCTCAGCCTCACCATTTCAGGAGTCAGCACACACTACGCAGCCCGCGCTCTCAAGTGCTTGGCTACCGCGGCTCTTCGCTTCGACCAGACGATGCTATGTCCGAATCTGGGTCGACCTCTTTGTCCCACTCCCACTCGTTCAGCGCATTTGGATATGGCAACGAGGTTCGATACACCGACAGTGCGTTCGGTCTCCCACCTTCCAGCTCGCCTTTCCAACTCTCATCTCGCAATTCTGTCTCTCGACGTGCGCGTGCCCCCTTCACATCAGGTCTCTTCACCGACGCTGGCACCCCTGGTCGTTCATCGCGCGCCGGTAGTGTCAGTCTTCGAGGTGCTTCGCCAGCTCCCTCAGCTGGCTACTCTCCTGCGCGACAGCAGCGTGAGGGGACGCCGCAGCGACGCAACTGGAACGGCATTAACCTTGCTGCTCCTTCTGCGCCATCTGTGGGCGATGAAATGATGCGCGAGTATCTTGCATCACGTACTCTTCCCGGCATCAACCCTAGCGTAAGACGCAATCTCGGCCGCCCCGTCGATGAGCCCATGGTCACTTCTTCCTCAGTTGCCGGTGGCAGTGTCATGGACGAGACCGAATCGCTTACACCTAGTCGTCTCGGCAAACGCGACATCGAGATGAGCATCGATGGCGACTCTGAACGTCTCGGTACACCATCCAAACGTCGCATGGTCTGGCATCCCGAACTTGGCTTCATCAGTCACGAAGAGCTTAAGGCACGCGAACCAAAGCTTCCTTCGCCTAAGAACGAAGCCGAGCGCCTTCTCAACGTTCTTGAGACTTTGCGTAAGCCCACGGCCGCCTCAAAAGGAGTCGGTCTCGCTCGTGGACCGCCTTCGCAGATCCACGTTCCTGCTCCCATCTCGGACCTCCCTGCCACTAGAAGCACCAAACCGCAAGAAGGCAAGCCAGTTATTGGCGTTGCTCCTTACACCCGATATTTGCGTAAGGCCAAGACTGCGCAGTCCACGGATGAGCAGTCTGGCATGAGGGCCAAGTTGAAGAGGATTCAACGCACCGACAAGCCAGCTGCCGAGGCCGCGGCGATGGAGCATTCGGATGAGTCCGGAAGCGAGCAGGATGCCGAGCAACAACAGGATGAAGAAGAAGAGGAGGAGGAAGAAGAGCCAGAGCCACCCCAACCCGAGCCTGTTCGACGATCTAGGCGCTTGCAACATCAAGCTCCCACCACCACCAAAGAAGTCACACAGACACCCGTCAAGCAGATCGACAAGCCCGCCCGCACCGCCCAGCTCAAGTCCGCCTTGAAAGCCACGCCACTCCGAGCTTCCACGCAGCCCGAGGCTACACCTGTCAAATCTGCCTCTGAAGTGCCCAAGCCGGCTTCTCATCGTATCCCTCTCTCGGCTGCCAGCAAGACGCCTTCGAGCGCTCTCAAGAAGGACAATTTTGCTGTAAAGGCGTCCACTTCGGACACTTCTGCTCCCAGAGAAAGGAGCTCGCTTCGTCAAGGAGCTGCCAAGACGTCTCGTACACACCAGAGCTCAGGCAAGTTCAGTGCCTGGGATGAAGACGAGGAGGAAGAGGATCTACCAGACGCTAGTGAGCTTGCAAAGATCAAGCTTCCCACCAACATGTTCCCCTCTGGATTTTCCTTTGGCAGCTCGCCCACTGCATCGGCTTCCACCGCTACCACCACGAGCAGACCGGACGCTGCCGCGGAATCCTCCGCCAAGGCTGCTATCCCAGCTCCTCCGAGCGCAAGCGGCTCTTTGCTCGGCCGTTTGGGAGGCTTTGACTCGTCCACCCCAGCCGCACAGACCGACGAGAAGGAAGCGTCCAGAACGACTGCAGCAGCTCCGTCGTTCTCCTTTTCTGCCCATTCCAAGGATGCGCCACACAGCATGCCCAAGTTCAGCTTTGGCGCTAGCACGGCTCCTAGCACCACGTCAAAGGAGGATGACAGCGTCGCAAAGAAATCCGCCGCTCCTGCATCGTCCGACTTTTTCAGCAAACCCGTTGAGCCTGCCTCAAACACGTCGCTCAATGAGGGCAAGAAGGACGGTCCCGTGCCCAACTTTTTCGGTAGCACCATGAAGAAATTCGAGAGCAAATCAACAGAGGCTCCTGCTGCGCCCCCTGCAGCTGCCACCGGAGACTTTTCATTTGGTGCTCCGGCAGCTGCCGGGGATGCTGCCGCAAGCAAGCCTGCGCCATTCAATTTCGGTGCCTCTAAACCAGCTGCAGCCGAGTCTTCGAGCACGCCTACGCCTGCGAGTGCTGCCAGTCCTTTCGGATCGTTTGGCGCAAAAACAGCAGACTCTGCAGAGAAGAAGCAGGAACCTGCGGCTCCAGGCAGCAAGCCTTCGCTTTTTGGCCCATCGGCCACCTCTTCTAGCACGAGCGGGTTCAGCTTCGGCGCGCCCGCCACTTCTAGTGCTGTCTCGGGCTCTAAGCGGGGTGCCAACGACGATGATGAGCCGGCTGCTAAGAAGAGCATGCCGAGCTTTTCGTTTGGCGCTCCGGCCGCCCCTGCACCTGCAGCGCCAGCTTCCTCTGGGTTCAGCTTTGGTAACCCGGCGGCGGAAAAGAAGGACGATGCAACAACGGCTAAGTCCGGCGGGGTACCCAACTTCTTCGGCAGCAAAGGCGAGGATGCACCCAAGCCTGCTGCCCCAGCTTCGAGCGGTGGGTTCCTGTTTGGCAAGCCATCGTCTTCCGACAGCAGTGCGGGCAGCACCGGATTCGGCTCATCTGAACCGACTGCGACAACTTCATCGGGTGGATTTAACTTTAGCGCACCCAACCCAGCCGCAGCCGATGCGTCAAAGCCTGCAGCGACGGGCGGCTTCAGCTTTGGCGGCGCCGCCTCGAGCGGTAACAACAGTGCTGGAAGCAGTCCTGCACCGGAAGCCAAGCCTGCTACGTCCAGTGCCCCAACATTCTCGTTTGGTGCGCCGAAGGCTGCCTCTTCCGATGCGGCTGGTGCAGCGGCTCCTTCGCCAACGGCGTCTGCGCCTGCCTCGGGCACCACCACTCCCACCGCTGGTGCGTTTGTGTTTGGTGCACCGGCTGCCGGCAACAACGGCTCAGCTACCGCCGGCAGTGGTGCAACCAGCAGCAAGCCGGCGAGCAGTGGGTTCTCCTTTGGTGGTGCTGCTGCGGGGACGACGTCCAGTGGTACTGGAAACGGGTTCGGAGCGACTTCTAGCACTGGCGGGTTTGGTGGTTTCGGTGCCAAGCCTGTCGCAGCTCCTTCAGGAGGAGAAATGATGGATGATTCGCCGCAAAAGACTTCACCTGCGGGGGGCAGCTCTACACCGAGTTTCACGTTTGGTTCTGCTACACCGTCGTCGACTCCTGCGGCGGCGAAACCGGCTGGTGGGATGTCGTTCACGTTTGGCACTCCTAGTGCGAGCACTCCTGCGGCGGGTGCAGGTGCGAGCGCGTCTGCATCGCCGTCAACGTTCACGTTCGGTTCCGCGTCCAGCGCTAACAGCAACAGCAACAGCGGGAACACGGGTGCGACGGCCGGATTCCGGTTCGGATCGCCTGCTCCTCCATCGTTATCGTCGGCGGCTGCTCCCGGGACTGGCTTCACTTTCGGCGCCGGTGCTATGGGCAGCACTACCCCCGGCGTGGGCTCTGCACCCGCATCGCCGTTCCTCGCGCCCACGGGTGCAGCACCGCCCACACCGGGGGGATCGCCGTTCCAGTTTGGGGCTACTACTACGCCGGCTGGTGGTGCTGGTGGTGGTGGTGGTGGCGCGGCGACGCCGACGCCGTTCCAGTTTGGGGCGCCTGCGAGCAGTCAGCCGTCGGCGCCGGGGGCTGGTTCGACCGGGTTTACGTTCGGTGGGGTGTCGCAGCCGTCGACGCCCACGGCGGGCGGGTTCGGCGCGCCGTCAGCGGGGGCCAACGCGGGTGGGTTTGGTGGAGCAGCGGGTGCGCAGGGAGGGTTTGCGTTTGGAACGCCAGCGTCGGCTAACGGCATGCCTGGGATGCCAGGCCTTCCGCAGATGCCGGGGGTGCAGCCGGCGCAGCCGGGACTGTTCAGCATGGGCGCTGCGCCGAGCAGCAACCCGAACTCGCCCGCGCCGGGCGGCAGGCAGATCAAGCCGCTGCGTCAGAGGAGGCGATGAGTGGCGCGGTCGACAGCGGGCGACGTGAATGTAAAAGTAGATTCCAGTATGCACACCACGGGTTCACGCTGAGGCGCTCGCAGAACAAGCATGGTCTTTCCAATTTCTTGGGACGGTTTGTGAGAGGTTCTTGGCTCCGTGTGCGACGGCCTTGATTCTCGTGAGACCGCGAGATGAGTTGCGATGTGGGTGGGGAGGAAGGAGAGACGCACACAGCTCAGCACAACCCTTAAGACCTCGCTGCTAAATCGTGTATATGCGTAAGCGCGTTCAAAAGCGTAAAAAACGTACAGACTGCCAAAAGAAAACCTCGTTCGTCACTGCTAACTTATCGTAAGAAGATCACCTTCCAAATGCGCCTGCGTCCAAACCCGCAGTGCCAAACGCCCTCCTCTGACCCCCGACCGCGTCCTTGTCCCACCCAGCGTTCGTCCTTCTCGACCCGACGAACGGCGAAGCACTCGGCGAGGATGCGCTGGTGGAAGGCGCACTGAAATGCCCCCACGGCATATCGCCGTGGGCCAAATGGGGAGAAGGCGAGCCGGACAAAGGCACAGAGTATGGTCGTGCACTTGAAGTGTCAGGCATGCGTCCACCAGTAGCTGCGGCTGATGCAGCCTCAGTAGCCGCCCGACGGGATGCCAAGAAGCTCGTCAGCCCGGCACCGATCGCAAGCAGAAGTGTGAATAGGATCGATGGGAGCAGCGTCGACAGCGGTGGTCGAGGAGGTAACGTTGACCCCCCGCCGCTCCTCGTTTTCCCTTTAGCTTGCGCTGGCCTCTCCTTACCGGACGAGGAGAACATGCCGGAAACCGCCGGAGGTGTGAAGGTGCTTGCCACCACGCTAGCTCCCGAGAACGCCACGCGCGCAGGCCAGAACAAAGCATGTCCCGCCGCAAGCACAGGCCCACGTCGCTTCTCCCTCGCTCCAGTCTTGCTGGACGCCGCTCCAGACGAAGCCGCCGTCGCACCCGCATCTTCTCCCGAAACTTTTGCCTTGCCCGCCGAAGACGACTTGCCGTCCTCCACATCGCTGCGCGACGTCGACGCCTCCGTCGGTCCCAACATGCGCAACCCCCAGTCCAATGTCCTCTCAAATCTGTACTTGGTCCTCCCAGCCACCTCTCCCACTTTTTGCGTTCGTTTACTGACATCGTCCCAAGCCGTCAGCATGTAGCTGGCACACAAAAAGCACGCGAGCGACAGCACAGTGATGCTCGAAATGCTCAGGAACAGCGTCATATGGAAGACGGGTCGCAGCGGTGCAGACAATTGGCGTGTCAGCGTGAGCGCAAGGTTGCCCGCCGAAGCGAGCTGCTTCTGTGCCACATTCAAGCTTTCCAGCAACACCACATCGGGGATCGAGCCCACACGTCGATGGTGCGTGGCGGGGTGTTGCGCTGCAGCCGCTGCGTCTGCGGTCGCTCCACTGTGATGGAAAGGCGAGTCTCCGCGAATGGATCCACGACGGCTGCCGGGGAGAGAAAAGCTGGTGGTGCGACGTCCACTGGTGCGCACGCCCTGTCGTGGCCGTCTGGTGCTGTTGGATCGAGGCGGCAACGAGTCAAAGGGACTGTTAAAGTCACGGCTGGGAAGGCTGCCAAAAGAAAAAGCTGACTGGCTCGACGTAATTGGCTCGCTCCAATCTTGGACGCTGGCCCGCCTCGGAATCTCGGTAGCTTGATCAAAGCTGACATGCCGATCGCGTCGGTCGACATGGGGGAGGTATTTATCAAGATTGTCAGATGCAATGGTGGAGGTTGGCTGGTCCGGTCGGTCAAAGTGCGATCGAAGATCGGTCGGAGGCGACGCAGTCTTGGACGACGAAGCCGAAGAAGAGGCCCTCACAGTCGTCTTTGTGGTGCTGGTCTTGCGAACTCGCTGAGCTGTAGTGGTGGTGCTAAAGGTCGTCACATTTGCGCCGCCATCGTCTGAACTGAGTTCCGGGGTATTATCAGGGAGAGAATGGTGCGCATACTTGGACCTGACGCGGTCGGCAACGGTGCTTGTCCATGTTGTACTGGTATCGCTGCTGTTCGAAGCGAGCTGGCTGAGGTATACTGCAGAATGCGACCCTGGCAGGCGGTACGAAGAAGAGGACGACGACGACAACGACGACTGAGTGGAGGCGAAAAAGGAAGAAGCGATGCCGTCTTCACTCATCACGCGCTTCCTTCGCCCTCCCGAGCTTCGAGAAATGGATCGGCTAGGATCGAATGAGTCCGCAGCCCATGTCGACGAGGAGGCCAACTCGGGGCTGTTGCCGGTGGTCTTGACACCCGATCGTCTCGATGTTGGTGCCGAGTCGCGTTCACCAGTCGGAAATGCAAAGCGAGCCTGATGGTGTGGCATATGTTGACGACTCGGGGCGCTACCAATCTCGTCGCTCGACACTTCGGCGCTGGACTCTGACTGGCTTGGGTTGCCAAAGCTGATACTGGCGGCATCGTGAGAGCGGTGGCTAGACCTCAGAGCTGAGCGAGGTAACGTGGCTGCTGCTGGCGAAACGCCGCCGTTAAAGGATGACCTGGGGCTAGATGCGGCAGTGGAGGGCTCGGACCGGTCGTGCTGGTGCGTCTCGGTAGGGATACCAGAGAGTCTCTTCCATGCGCTGCGCTCCGAGGGAGTGGCGTTGGCGAGAGCAGGATTGTTGCGTCGACGAGAGGCGCTGGTGGAGCGTTGTGCTTTGCGCAGTCGCTCTGCCAGTTGACCTGGTGGCAAGACGTGCTCCCACCATTCTTGCGAGTGAGAATCGCGAGAGGATGACGACATCGACGACGACGACGACAACGAGGATTGTTCGGTAGCCGTGTTGGTGGAGACAGCCGCTTGCTGGTGGGTGGAAGCGGTGCTGGTACGTCGACTAAGGTCCGTAGGGTCGACATACGAGTGACGCCAAGTTGCGGCAGGTGCCTCTGGAGACAGCCAGGGAGTCGAGGACCTGGAGCAGCTGGATGAATGTGGTCGGATGGTGGTTGAGGCAGCCATGGTGGATTACCGTTATTTGGTGCTTGCCTCTCGAGCGCAGGTGCTCGATGTGGTGCGCCTCTACACGCCACAGATTTCGGTCGGAGAAGCCGTGAGGTTGATGGGTATAGTTGCTTCCACCCACGTTGATGCTGATGCACCTGGTAGTGTCGAGCGCAAGATAAGACAGCCGCAAGGTTGGAACGCCGCCGAAGAGTTAAGGTTGGCAATGATCGGAGCAGGCCGAACACATTAGGAGTGGTGGTTGAGAGTGTAGAGCAATCGAGTCACAGTGCTGAGACAGAAACAGTGATTGCACACGAAAGGGTGCCGGAGTGTCCCGAAGCAATGATGCTTGTTCGAGCGTTTGCAGGGTGTATGCAGTGTGAGCTTAGATGGGCGGAAGGGCTGAGAGTCAATGCATGGGACAGGTCGGAGCTGCCCGTGCTACGATCAGCTGGGTTGAGTGCAGGAATGCGACGCGTGACCAGGTAGTTGCTGGCGATGATCAGCAAAGGGTAGAGTTGGCTCTGGCAAAGGGTCTCCAATGGTAAATGAAATGCAGGAGTGAAAGAGGCAGAGGGTCGGAAGGAGAGCGAAGTGAAGCCGAGCGAGGAGTGAGCAGGACTGCAAACAGCTGGCAGACCTGAAAGGGGGTTCGACTTGGCCTTCCGTGAGAGGGAAGAGATCAAAGCTAGGCGGAGCAAGATAGGCCTTTGCGCTGCTGCAAAGCAAATCGCATCAAGACCAGCTGATGACGTGGGAAGCGCACCACACAAAAGAGGTGGTTGAGGCGGTTCTTTCGCGTCGAACTATCACGGTGATCTTGGGTGGTGTGGGATCCGGCAAGCGTATAGCCTGACGAGCGATGGACCCTGTTGGCGAGTATGTGAAACGGCAGCGGTGGCTAATGGGAAGCTGGCGACCTAAACAAGATTCGGTGAAGATTAAGCGCCTGGAGGTGGTCGGGAACCGGTGATTCGACTCGAAGTGAAAGCACAAGCTAAGAGTGAAAGAGCATCTAGCATGGGTCCGAGAATTCGGGGGGAACAGGATCACGTAGGAGGAATGCGCTCGACGGCGTCGCCACACCAAATCTGCGTCGAGCGAGCGGGTTGGTTTGGATTGTGGCTTGGGCTACTGTAGCTGCCTTTGAATTTTCACGAGCAGAAGAAAGGAAATTTAAAAGTTAGCCTAGCCAGAAGACTCCAAGGGTTCCAGTGTTGCTCTTTGAGCGATTCCTTTTTTGACGTGATACAAGTATGCACAGACAGCTCAGCTCGAACCGCCTTCACGTGCATTATGTCGAGCCATCTTTTCATATCGTCACCAAAACTCACATGTTTTGGTATCTAAACGACCCTTGGCCCTCTTCCCTGGTGTTGGGGGCGGAAGACCGGCATCACATTTGGCAAAAGAGGAAGACGACGGCGTCACCGACTGGTGGCGGTCGTTCGTTCGATTGATTGAAATTTCGCTTGGCACTCCCTCTTTCTACAAGCCGATCCGAGAGCGAAAATGTGTTGAAACGCAGAGCTGCAGCTGGGGTGCAGACGTGGGAGCGCGAGGTCGGAAGTGCATGTCGAGCCGCTGCGGATGGACTGGTCCCTGCACCACCACCGAGGCCCTCTTTTCTTCCTTTTCTCTTCAGGACAGACAGCTGCTGCAGGGGCGCGAACGGAAAGGGTTCATTCGAACTGTACTAAAAATAAAAATAAAATAATAAAAATCTTGCGAGGGTAATTGACCAGAACGGCCAATTGTTTTCCTTTCTTCCTTACGTTTCACACTCCACGGCTTTGTTCCTAGTTGTCACGCTCAGGCAAGAACTAGCAAAATCGTACTCGTAAAAATTTAATCTTGACAGACCGGCAGAAACGACGACGACCGGACCGTGTGAAAAACGCAAAGTGGAAAAACAAGTGCCGGCAATCCCGACGACGCTGGAAAGGCAACGTTCCCGTCGGATTCGGTGCCAAACAGCAGACGCTCCGTAATCTACAACATCTCCTTCGACGTCAAACCCTTGCATAAGAATGGCATCGGGTTCTACGACTAGCTCTCATCGACACCGAGAAGTGATATATACGGATGCATCGCTATCTGATGTTGCGTGAGGACCGGGAAGCGTGGATTTGCTATGACGAGCTTGCGAAAAGATAAGGCGTTCAGTCTAATGAAAGTAAAAATGAAATTATCTCGCGCAAACAATCGAGCCTATCCATCACGCTCAGTGCCACGCTCTCCTCTCTTCGGCACGCCAGCCTCGAAAGGCGCGGGAAGCTTGATTGCTAATAACCGCTGGAAAGGAATGAGCTCAGGACGTGGCACGTCAAAGTCCAGCGGAGGTTTTGTTCGGGCAGACTTGACGGAGAACGGTGTTCGTCGTCGCTTGTGAAAGGCAGGAGATGCTCATTGTTTTGCGGTTTATTTTCTCCGCCCGTAAGCTGCCCCAGACACCGTATATCAAACAACCCGAGTCCAGCCGAGAGGGGTTCGTCGGGCTGGGTTACTCTCTTCTCTCTCTCTCTCTCTCTTTCTCTTATTCCGCTGGAACAAATTCTCGACGGAATGAAACAGACAAGCGAGTTGTGCTTTGTGACAACCCTCAAAGCACCACTGCTAAAGCATTCTCGATGGGCCTCGCATAGTGTCGGTCTCCGAGCTGTCAAACGTGGCCATTGGAACACAACACAGCGAACCTCTGCTGATGACACGCGCTCCACCGCCCTACGCCTTGACTTCAACTCACTTACACACGCGTAGCAATCGACGCGATGCGATGAATCTCGACCATGAGCAGCTTGTGCATGGAACGACGTAGGTGAGATCCCCAACGTGGTGTGCGCGCGTGTGTCTCGTCAGGCTTGTTTTCCCGCCAAGACGGCGACATGACTGACGCGCTCCGTCGGCTAAAAGCGTGCATTCGATATACTGGTCCACTCGATCTCGGTGTCTTCTTTTGGTCGCCAAGTCAAAAATCACGGCGCTGCTGTCGCTAACGTATATGATGCGGTTCAAACACAGCTCCTTCACCCCTTCTCGAGTGCAAGGCAGTATCATGCTTTCGGTCTGTGTTCGGTCTCCTCGCACTGGTATGAAGGATTCAGTTTCTGAATGGCCAATATCTCATGGTGTGCTATGCGTATGAGCAAGGCACAACAGGGTGTGCGGGTGTTGTTAGCGGGCGTTGTTGGTGCACGCTGCCATCATCGCCGCTGCACGCTGCCCCGTTCTTTGGACGTACATCATCTTCGATCTCGATGCATCTGCCACGTTTTCGGGCAGCCTCGCAGGTCCAATGCGACTCAGGGGTGCCGCGCGCGGGTGAGTCCAGTGCGCACGTTTCCGAAAATGCTGTTGTGAGCTGGACCGGCCTGCCTCGACGCAATGCCATTTTTGTTCTCCCGCCGCCGTCGTCACGATCGGTTGTCAGTTAACTTGCTCCTCGCCCTTTTTATGCATCTCGCACCCCATGCTCTTGGCCGATCTCACATATTGTTGCGCTAAAATAAAGTTAGAGTATTGAATATGTTGAAGGCGCCACCGACTGTCCCCAGAATCTCTCGAGATGTCGACAGCTGAACAGGTTTTGGTGTGCGCAGACAGACAGAGCTGTAAAGACAGAGCATTTGAATTAGAAGAGCCGACGATTCAAGATGCGCGAAAGGGCTGAGAGCCAAAGGAAAGAACAAAGCTGGATCGAACTACCCTTCACATGGCAACGTTGTAATCATACCTATAACACATCCTGCCACCCCACTTGCCACTCTCGGGATCCAACAGGTCCTGCACCATCACGTTCTCCGCCAGAGGCTCAAAGTTGATTACATCGGTGCGCTTCGCTGTCCAGGGCGGGTGCATGCCCTTCTTCTGCTGCTGTTTCGGCCCGTGAAATGCATGCTTGTTCTTGTCGCTCTTCTTCTGCCACCCATCGAAGATGTTATCCACACACCCATGGTGCGCATGGAAGACTACATCATTCGGACTGCTGCTGAGCCAGGCGAGGTTTCCTCCAACACACGTGTGCATCGAAAGGTGGGTCGCGATTTCAATCGCCGAAGAAAAATCGAAGAACCTCCCATCGTCGTGCGTCGCCCCCAAGCCTTTGACGAACTGCGTGTGGATGAAGGTGCTGCAATTGCTACCAAAGTGCGCGCTAGGCGTGTGCACGTCGAGGTTGTTGAACTGGCGACAGAGCCGGTGTCGGAAGGGCGCGTTGAACCAGTGGTCTGCGAGCGCCCCGTCAGTCACCGCGAGACCGGCGTTCCAAGGACAGCTCGAGTTGTCGCCCTTCCCGTCCGTGCCCAGACCGAAGTCCGGATCAGAGTCAAATACCGCGTTGGTGCTCGGGTCGTCCGAGGTCTTGGTCCAGTCGACCCACGGCAGGCCTTGGTTGAACCCGCACTCGTTGAGGTCCCGTTCGACGAGCACCGTGAATCCGCGGTGGAAGACGGTGAAATACGCAGTGAAGTGGACGTATCTCACCATACGGATGTGCAGTAACGTCCAGTCGTCCGCTGCATTCCACAGGGCATCGTTGGTCTTGAAACGTGACGGTTTGGAGCGCACACACTTGATCGCTTCGACGAAAGCTTTTTTCTCGTCGCGTGTGAGCGAGGAGTACTCTTTGCGGATCAAAGGGCTCTTGCACGTCGACGCGGCTGCATCAGTCCCAGACTGTTTGAGGACGAGCTTAAGCTGTCCGGGCACGGCGACTTTTTGACCGGTAGGATCGTTCTGCGTACCGTTGTTGGTCACGTCTGCGGTCGTAGCAGAGACTGCGACCATGTTGACGTTCTGGCCAGTGGTGCCGGCTGAAAGTGTCTGACCAGGGACGACGGGAGCTTGCTGTGGAAGGTCGGTCACAGGTCCAGCAGCGGCAGCAGCGGCAGCGGCAGCAGGCAAAGTCTTGGGCATATATTTTCCGAATGGATCGTTGATGAGGGCAGGTGCGACCGATGGTTGATCAGGACCCAGGCCAGGGGCGAGCTTTTGTCCAGGTGAAGGAGGCGACAGTGTGCCGTCCGGACGGAGTTTCTGATCGTCAACGGCGACGTTGACAGTATCAGGAGCTGCGCCAGGAGCAGCACCGCCACCAATGTCGCTAACGGCGCCGGCAGCTGGATCAACAGGATCAGCAGCAGGACCACGCGGAACGCTCTGCGCATCATTCTTCGCCACAACCTGAGGCCTCCGAAGCGGGAAACCATTTGTATCCTGCCTCACCTGCTTGAACCCCTGGCCCCCAAACATGTCTGGAAGCACCCTCCGCTCTTGTCGACGCTGTTCCAGGGGCTGCGCAGCATCGCCGCTGGCAGCTTCAGCATCTCGCATGACATCCAACTGCAACCGCTTTGCACACCGCACCAGCTTGCTGTGCTGGCGCATCACGCGGTCCTTGGCCATCGGCGCCGCGCTGTCGACAGGCACCCATGACTCGACCCCTGGTGCATCATGTCCCTTGAACCCCCACTCGCGCGGAGCGAGCTGCGACCACACTCTGTCGTCGGCTGGATTCGGATTGGCTGCGATGAGCGCTTCCACTTTTGCGCGGTCGGCGCGTGCGGTCGCAGAGTGGCCCAAGCAGTGCAGTAGGTGCGAGGTTTTGGAATCGGCGCTGGTAAGAACGTGGTGGTTTTTCGCCGTGGCTTGAATGAGAAGCGTGAGGAGAAGAGGTAGGGCGAGGAGGCGGGCGAGAAGAGCACTGGTTGAAGTGGAGTACTTCATCCTAAGCCCGCTATTCCAACTTTGTTTGGTTTGACGAAGAGAAACGACTGTGTTGAGTTGAGGACAAAGGAAAGCAGAGGAATGGGATGGTGTGAGGGGTGAGAATAACAGGGTAAGACAAGCTGTTCAAGGCAAAAGGCCGTCTGAGATCTAAACCGGTGAGGGCAAACGTGACAACCACTTCATCTACAGCTACTTGGCGTAGGAGTACCGTATCAGCAACATCGAGTGTCGGTCTCCCTCTGGTGCACAATGGTCGTGGGACCTGACCAGCGTGGATTTTGCCCATTCTCTATTTCAACGACAAGAGAGGAAGACACCGAATGAAGTCGGTTGTGTGGGTCGCTTGGAGGGGGTTTGGGTGAATGCGGATCGGTTGTCGGTATGTACCGTGTTGATAGCGGCCGCCGTGTGTGTGTGGGACATGGAGAGAGAGTTCTTTCTGTTTGGGTACGTGCTCCTGCACGAAGCTTGGCGATTTGGTCCAGTGTTCAAACACATCGAAGGACTTACCGCTTTCGCGGTCCACACTGCTTCGTTCCTCTCGAAAGTGACAGCACATCCAATCCACACGCACGCCACAGCAATCGCACTGTCCTCTCTCTCTGTGCGTCCTTTGTACCCACTTTTCTCTTCAAAGCCAAAGCCACCACCACTTCATCAGCCGGACTTTGTTACGCCCTGGCTCGACGATTGTCCCACCACCCTGCCTCATACAGCATTTCGCCCACCGACAGTGGCGTCATTGCTATATGAAGGCCTCTCAAGCCGAGGTGCCGATGTGGTGTTGGCCGGCATCATTGCTCCACACGCATCGCACATTTCAAGAGCGTACCTTTGCGGGTGGGACGATCAGCTTGAGATTGACGTTGTTGCGGTTCACCGCAGGGAGAGGATGCCATTGCGGTCGCAAACTACACACGCTGCCATCGATGTTCGAGTTCCATGATGCTGACTTCGTCGCCAGCCTGCGTGAAGTTGGAGGTGAGAGTGGCACAGGTCAGCTTTTTGTGATCTGAGCTCTCTAATTTTGATGTGTGGAGCTCACCTTTTCGTCGTAGTCCATCCACTCTACGCCATCGTCGAACTCTACGCTGTCGAAAGTCGTGCCTGATTCCAAGCCTTTGCATGTCCATGAGCCCTAGAGTTTGCGCCCAACCAGAAGAAGATCTCTGAGTCAGTATGCTGCACTGTAGCGTCGTTGGAAGGGGCGTGCTAGTTCACGTCATGCGCGAACGTGAGGAAACGGAGGGTATGTGGGTGGGGTTCTTACAGATGGGTCAAATCCAACGGGCTCGAGACCGCGAAAGTCGAGCACACATAGCGTCTGCCATGTCGCACCCTGCTCATCAGCATTGATCGGTCTCCAGAGCGGTTCTTTCGTCGTTGGCTCTTCGAACTCTGCGCGCAACACCGCGGACGCACCGAAGTCAAACTGTCAGCTATCCTCTCGTCACCTTCGCCATACTCTGCCACGGCTATGTACTTACTAGCAGAGCTTTCCTTCTTGCAAAACTATCCATGTTCAACCATCATCATCGCTTCAGCAAAACCACGAACAAACTTTGCAGTGAGAACAAAGGGCGTGAACTTACACTACAACTCATGACGAGGTTTGCGCTGCCTCTAGCGCCCTTGGTCATCTCGTGTTCGTCTGACGGTGTGACACCAACGAGCTTGGAGTGCTCTTCGTGACATGAAGTGCATTTAAGCTTGAGCATCAGTGTGTGGTCTGGATCAGAAGGGAGCAGGTTGGTGACATTGTTGAATTGCGCTTTTAGCTGCAAGGCAAGTTTCTGAGCAAGCGAAGAGGGGCGGAGTGGAGAGCATGCTTCAAGATGGTCAGTCTCAACGCGAGATGTAGAGCTATGAGTTGAAGCATGGGTGCTAGGGCTTACCGGCATCTTGGGTGTCGAATCTTTGAAGTCAAGATGGTGAGAGAGCGAGGAGAACAAGTGGTGGAGGTTCGAGCATGCGAGAGAAACAGGCATAGATGGTGTTGCGGCACGACATCAAACAAATTTCCTGGCCCGACTTCCGAGCCATTTTCACGCTAGCACTTCAAGTTGCGCACTTTCGAAGGAATCCGATGCACCATTGACCACTCTTCACACTCTTCTTCGGACGGTTCGTTGGCGTACAATGATACTCTTCATTGCTGTTGATGCAGACGTGCATCTATGGGTGAAGGCAGGTCAAATATGTTGCTGAGCGACCGCTTCATCCTGCTGTTTACCACAGACCCACTTGACAGTGTGCTGGTCACTAACGCGTTTCCGTGGCTTTCTTCCTTGCTCAGAGGCAGAATGCGGATTGGAGCGAGCAACTCTGCCTTCTTTCGAGCAACGCCTCTACGCTGCTGATCGTCAACAGCTGCGCTCAGTCCATGACTTGAGTCTGGTTGTCCCGGCTCGGCTTGTATCGCAGGAATGTTGGACTCTACAACGCTGAAAGACCGAGTTCGAGTCAGGACTCTTTCTGCGGCTCGACATCGGACATCCAGACTCGCAGGCCGAAACCTGCTGCTCTTCACCTCACCAGGCTCTGCCTCCTGCGTAGAGTTGCCGAGATCGGCGATCGGCCAGCTAGAGGCAGCGAGGCACAGGAGTCGCATCGAGCCAGGAGAGCGGAGACGCTGTGCAAGATCGGCCCAATCCATTATGATATCGTTCGACGGCGCTAATGTTGTGGTGTCCTGACTTACTCGACCGCTTGCGCTAGACTGCTCGGAAACCTGTGGAATCCAAGTTGCCTGCGACCGTGTCAGAAATACAGGCATCAGATCAGACTGGGCTGATGCAACGGATGCACCTGCATGTACGTGTGACGCATCACCATGCGCAGTGTTTCTTCCTACTTCAGTGCTATTCACCGGCCTGCCGGCCATTTCGTCATTGACCAAGCGCGAAACTCCCGACAAGAAGCTTGGAAAAGCACACAGTGTCGGTCTGGCATCGAAAGCAAGGGCCTCGGAGCGTTGTTGGGGACGCGGCCAATCGGTCACCTGCAAGGCCTGTAGCAACGGTTTGTTCCTGTGGGTGTAGGTGGAAGAAGCATTCGATTCTTGTGCACCAGGGCTGTTAGCGCCAAGCTTGGATGTGCTGAACGTCGCTTCGGCTGCAGCATCTGCAGGCCTGGTTGGGTCCACTTCTTGGAATGCCGAGCTTCTTCTGCCGAGCTCGCCGTTGATCCCACCGTCAACTCGTTCGACCCAGCTATCGTAGAAGAGACCGGGCAAAGGCGAATTCCGGGAATCTGACGAGCTGGCCTCTAGAATGTGACGCGATCTGTGTCCTAGTGAGACGGGATCGGACGGTGGCTCACTAGCTAAGCTGCTGCGAGGCTCGTTCCTCGAGGAAGCTTTCGCCTGATACCTGCTCAGCGCAGTCAAAGCTTGAGGGCTGAAAGACGACTTTACGTTAGAGTGGACCAGCCGTTCTGTAAGTTGCAGCATCGCTTCATCCCAGACATTTTCCCTATCTTTGGGGGGAGCTGGCGAGTGAGAGATGGCCCCAGAATGCGCCGGGCCGAATGACGGTCCAGCAGAAGGCTGCGCCGACAGAGTTCGGGACCTGTCCTGGAAATTTGCCACCGTAGGCGTGATGGAATCAACATGTTCTTGACCCTGTACACTGCTGACCACACCATCTCGCGGCTCCAGAAGTAGCACTCGAGGCAGCTCGCCCGATGAGATCGATCGTTGACCTTCCTCTGTCCGAAGATCGCTGTCGCCGGCTCTCCATCCAGTGAGAGGGACCATGGAGCTATATGCGCGTCTTCTTCCAAGAATACTTGTTGCTTGTATGTCCGGTACAGGCGAAAGAGAGGCCATCGTAGCGGTCTGCATGACAGGCGAAGTTGGCACTTGCTTTGTTCCGAGCGTCCCTTCGTCTTGTATCTCGGAATCGAGTGGCCCATCTGTTGGCACAAGAATACCCAGAGGGCTAAAGTCAAATACAGAGGCATCCGAGGCTGTTGATGATATCGACACGCTTCGGCGCTCCCTTGTTCGACTCCGACCAGCATTGGCGCCGGACTGTTTACTCTCGCGAAAGACTTGTTCGCCAAGGCTGGAAAGTTGCGTCCAGAATCGACTGCCCAGATCGTCGTCTGTCTCATCGCCATCGCTGTCCGAGACTCCCGCGTCGAGATGGATGCGACTACTGCGAATACTTGTGTTCTTGGTTGAACGGCTCGAAAGCGTTGTGGTATTCGAGGGAAAACTTTTGTGGCTCGATCCACGCGACGATCGTTGACCTTGACGGGAGTCGGGCAGATCGGAAGCGTACGATCTGGTGCCTTCGCCGCTCGCTAACGAGGTCGCATCAGATGCGTCCTCTTGAGCAGGACGAGTGGTCATGTCCCGCTTAGCCCGCCCTGTGGAACTATCTGCGGCCTGAACAGGTGAGAGTGGATGGACCGCCGCAAGCGAAAGCGCGCGAAGCTTAGTCCCTTCAGAGAATGAGTGTGACATGGTCAAAGCAGCAGGCTTGACTGAAGTGTGTGCGAGACCCTGTTGCTGATCCGTATCTCCCGGGAAAGCGGACTTCCGTGGTGAGTAGGGAAGTGGGCTTCTGCGAATTGGAGTGCGGGGAGGACCAGGATAGCTTCGGCTAGCTGACAGTGTCAGAGGAGGGCCAGACCTGCTGAAATGAGCTGGCAGAAGAGTCATTTCGGACTCTCTCCTCTCCCAAGGGCTGCTGTCGTCCTTGCTATGCTCCTGCAGGGCTGCTTGTCCGAATGTATGCTGCAAAGTGCTCACGACTGAAGCGTTTGACCTACTCGCCGTAACCCCAGCCTGCGTAAAGTCAGAAGTTGTGAGACGATACCGTAACAACGAGGCGATTGGAAGTCCCGTTTTTCGATAAAGGCATGGCAGTGGCCCGCCATGTTTGGCCTCGCCTCCTGGAATGTATCCATGGAACATGACAGTCCAGCTTTGTGGAGTGAGCCGAGCCAATGTGTTCGCAGGGAGCGCCGAGATGGAGCTGAGATCCAGGAGCAATTCGAGTTGTGAGTTCTTGACCTCGTTCCCTTGATGTTGCATGTCTTGAACCATGTGGAACTTCAGTTGCTCGACTTGTTCTTGGAAGGAGGCTTGCAAAGGAAGAAGGATTGAACTCTGATTCGAATCTTGGAGTAAACTCTTTGGTGATGACTGTGACTGTTCGAGAGGGACGAGCAAAAGAGTCCAAGCTGATGGCATTGGTGGAGCCTTGGACGGAGACGATGCATGAAGACGACGCGTCTCGACACGGTTGCGGCTTGTCTCGGTAGTCGTGTACGCCGACTTGGGTGACGGAGCAGGGAATTCTCGCACGAGTCCTTGCATCGATGAGCTTGAACTGGCTGAGTCGTCTCTCAGACGATCCAAGTCTTGAAGGCTGGTTTGGAATGCACCGGTAGCGAAAGGAGTGCCGAAAGAGACCTGCGAATCAAGCTCTTGTGTTGCCTCAACGTCGACTTCAGCCAGAGACGCGATTGACGTTGCTCGGGAGGAAGAGAGGAAAGGCTTGGGATGGATCAGACCTCGACTGGTCCGAGGCCGAGCGAGAAGGGGTGACTCTTGATTCTGCGTTTCTTGATGGCCAACCAAGCCGGTGGCAGTGTGTCCTGTGGCTGAATGCACCGTGTTGAGAGGAGGGAATCGAAAGGCATCGTTGCGATCCAGCCTATAGAACTGTGGACGTGGTGGGGAAGACCGCATCGGTGAAGACGGTTCGGGTCCCGAAGAGGAATAACAGTGGCTTTGCAGCCAAGCCCGGGACGAAGCGGCGGAAGAGAGCGAAGACGCCGAAATATCCTCTTGCTGATGAAGACGCTGTAGCGACGCGTCTAGACTGAGCTCGGGAAGAGCGGGGGACGACACATCGGAGCTGGATGCCGAGATGCGTCCAGATGAAGCGTTGAAGCGGTTCATGATATAGATCAGCTACAAGATGCACCTCTATCCAAGGTAGAGGCTCCGCTTTTGTGAAATGTCTGAAGCTGTCTGTTGACGTTGACGTCAATGATCCAGGGGAGGGCGTGGATATCAGGAAGGCTATCGAGGTTGGAGACGGATGGTGCCCGGAACAGATCATGGCTCGAAGTGGTTGCTTAATATATCCAGATCTAGCTCAGCCTCAAAGCTGAATAGGCAACGTGGACTGATATCAGCGCACGGCGTAGGAGAGAAGTTGAGCGCTGGTCATGATATGCACGTCGATGATCCGAGCGTCGATCCGTGTTTCAGTGAGACAATCTGTTGCACGACTACCTTGGAGTACCGCGCATCCAAAGCAAAGGATCACTATCGGCCTCGTGGGACGGGCCTGCCTAAGGTGTAAGCGAAGGCGTTGACGTGCTTCGATAGGCGCAGGCAAAGGCGCGGACTCGGATCCAAGGTGGGCGTTTCGAAGCGACCTCGGATGCGGATCAAAGACGTTCGTGCTCCAGGAGGAAGATAACCACAGAAGAGTCGGATAGCAAGGAGGATTATAGCTTTGTAAGAGGGCGGAACGGTAAGGGGCAGGAGGGAAAGGGGAGGGCAGAGAGGAGGAAATGATATATCACGAGCCATGGGCTCACGTGTTGTTATATACCGAGCAGCGCGAGACGTTTCTCATAGTTCAGCGTAAGCGCAAGGAGGGCGTCAAGAAATCCGAACAGACGTCGCAAGACAGTAGCAAGAAGCTAAAGCGTGACTGTACTGAGAAGCACAGCATCTCTCACACGACAAAAAGGAATCATCTAGTCCGTCGGCTCAACCACGACCTGCTTTGTGGATCGAGGGCGGCGGTCATCGGTGGACCCGCTAAAGAGTGACAACGCTATGCGGATGCAGTAGAATATCAGCTAGTCTCTGCACCAATAAGCTTCGCAGCACAGTCGGCTCTTCCACTATGCTTCGATCGACTTTCCAATACGCCTGTCGGCGTTGCCGGTGCTGTGTTCACAGAACCCTCAAGGCGCCTCATGACCTTGTTCGCAACCTCCTCTGGAGCCATCCATCATTGTATGAGGCTCAAGCTTAAAACAGAATTCCCACGCAAGCTCAGGCCCGCGCGTGCAGGAGTAGCAGCATCGTTGGCAGAAACGGGGTCCGGCAACGGGCCAGGAACGACCCGAGCCCCAGAGGAAAAGAAGACGAAAAAAGTGTTGGTCTCAGTGTTGTTCTCTTCTGTTAGCGTGGGGTCCATTTTTTTCGACCTGTCATAATTACGCATACACACGAGGGACGCAGCAGCGGAGCGGCGTCAAGCCGTGTTAAACGGCGGTGGTGCTTCGAGCCTTTTTTACGCCGACTTGCATGTCGTGCATATCACCCCTCGCCAAGATGCTGCACCTCGAGCGCCCTCGAGCCGGGAACATCGATCAGCCTGGTGACCGACCAGTCAGCCAAATGCATCGATCCGACGGCATTGAACCCTTTTCGCTGCAGCTCGACCTTTTTGATTTTCTCGTCCCCACGCCCTCGGCAAGGGGCTCTCCTTGCGTCAATCAGCTCACAATCGGTTGGTCCGCCGCACGCCCTTCGCCACGATCTTGACTCGCAGCATCTTCGCCCGAGCGTTGTCGACATTGAGTCACTGGCTGTACCACCATTTATCACCAACAACTGCATGCACTCCGTCGATCTCCCTCTCTCGCTTGTCCCCTTCGTTGCGGTTCCGCTACAAGCACGGAAAAATGACATGACCCGTTGGCAGGATCAAAAGCGCTTTGCTTGCTTCTTTACTTTGTGCCTCCTGCGCCAACGGTTGCCACGAGGCCCATCCTACGCCCATTTGTGCTTTTCCCCAGCTCGGCTAGTGACATCTGAGAGGGTGTGTGAAGAGGGAGAGGACAAGATAGAGCCTGCATCTCTGCTCACGACCTACGTCTATTTTCGGGATGTTAGACTTCAACGTCATAATGGACCTAACACCTTCCAAAACAAATTTAGCGACGCAAGGACCACCTTTTCAGTCAGCACAACTCAGCCTTCTCCACCTTCCGACCCTCATCACCTTTACCATCAACGCGCACAAGCTCTGTCAAGTCAAGGGAGAGCTCCATCGCATCAACAAGGAGTGCACTACCGCATGTATTAAGCGATCATGGAACTGCGGGCCGACTATAGCTGAACGAGAAGTCTTCCCCCACCATGGTTGCCCGACCACGCAGACCCCTCGTCTCGCTCGAAGCGCAACTCCAACAACTTACACTCTTCTCCGACCTCGATGCCGACCAGGAGAACCTCGAGCAGCTCGGGCCCATCATCAAATCACTCGACGAAGCACGCCAGCAAGATGCCTTCTTACGACACCTGAAAAACTTTGTGCGCGAAAAAGATCGCGAGATCGAAGCTGTCTGCGATGCCAACCACAGCGAATTCGTTGCGGCGGTCGACAAGCTGCTCAAAGTGCGGTCGGGCACTGTTACGCTCAAGCATCGAATTGGGGAGCTGAATGAGGATGTTCAGGCGGGGGGTAGCTCGTTGGGGAATAAAAAGAAGCAGCTGCTCGAGACGCAGCGCACGGCGAGCAATGTCAATGATGCGATAGTGTCGCTGCAGACATGTTTGCGCGTGTTGGATATGGCCAATCGCGTGGATGGGCTGATACAGGATAAAAAGTTTTTTGCAGCGTTACGGAGCATGCAGGAGCTGGAATCGGTGCATCTGCGCGGGCTGTTGCATCATGACTTTGCCAAACACATGATGGAGGGTATCCCTCAGATGAGGGGCCAAGTGAAAGCTGCAGTGACGAGGGAGATGAAGGAATGGCTGTTCGAGGTGCGCGAGAAATCCAGGACTGTGGGTCAACTGGCGTTGGAAGCAATGGAAAACCGGCAGAAGCGATGGCGGGTCAAGGCGCAACGCGACCCTTTACTGCGCCTAGCCAAAGTCAACTCTGCGATCGAGCTCGTCGTCAACGAGCGCGTCGAGCATAACTTTGTCGACAACGACAAGGTATCCATCGACTTTCGACCGCTCTACCAGTGCATTCACATCTACGATGCGCTCGACTTGCGCGAAGAGCTGCAGAAATCCTACCACGAAGACCGACGTGCCCAGGCCAACCTGCTCTTGAACCAAGGTTTGACGTTCAATGCTGCCAACCCGAGCTTTCCGGCGCTGCTGGAAGAAATGGTCGGCTTTTTCCTGGTGGAGCACCACGTGATCCAGACCACACCTGCTGGGTTCCGCGAGGAGGCCGAGGTGGACGACCTGTGGGATACCATGTGCGGCCGCGTTGTCGACATTGTCTCGCTTGCCTTGCGCGATTGCAAGGACACCAAAGTCTACGTCTCCGCCAAAGCATCCATCCAGACCTTCATCCAAACGCTCGAAGGCTACTCGTTCCCCGTTGCCAAACTCAACGCTCTCCTCCTGACACTCTTCGAGCGCTACGCCCACCTACTACGCGATCGATTCAGCAAGGACTTCCAGCAAGCGATGCGTGAGACACAGCATCAGCCTATGGTCGTGTCCAGCGCCGAGGAGCTGCAGAAAGTGTTGTCGGTTTGCTGGCTCAAGCCGGGCGACGACGTCGTGTTAAGGCAGTCCGGGTTCCCGCTCTCTCTGCCCTTTTCACAGACGTACCCGCTGTGCTGCATGGACATCCGCAACCTGGTGGATCAATACTATGTATTCTCGGACGGGTTTAGTTTCAGTCAGAACCACCGCGAGATCGACGAGATCCTCAAGAAATCGCTCGACGAGCTGCTGATTCAGCAGGTGAGCACGGGCATTCGGAGGTCGCTCGACAATACGGCAGCGATTAACCTATCGCAAATTGCCCAGATTGTCGTCAATGCCGAGCATTTCAACTTGGCGTGTTTGGAGCTGGAAAACTTGTTGGCGGCGTTGAGGGCGCCGCATGGGAGAGGGGGTAAGCTGCAGTTAGATGCGAGTAAGCACTTTGTGGCGACGCTGCGCATTGCGGAGGACAAGATCAATTTGGCGTTTGCGGCTAAGCTGGATCAGTTCTTAGGGTTGGCCGAGTACGATCTGGCTCCTGTGCCGGCGGCAGCGGCGGTGGGGCAGGGACAGCACTCGGGGTGGTTGCAGGATACGGTCGACTGGTTGCGGACGATGATGGAGTCGGTTCTTGTGTTGCTCCCGCCGGGAGTCAAGGCGAAAGTGTACAGTGCGGCGTACGCACACCTTTCGAACAGCTTGCTGGACCGCCAGGTGTTGGGGCCCGACTCGTCTCCACACGCAACCATCGCTGGGCTGCAAGCCATCCTCCTCGACCTCCAGTACCTGACACGCAAGGCCACCGAGGACAACGTGCCGCTCGGCGTGTTCGAGCCTACCCGCCAGACGCTGGACCTCGTGTGCCAGGACAAGCTCTCCGAGTACACCACCTCGATCCAGAGCGGCAAGGTCCCCGGAAGCGGAGAATGGAAGTGGTGCAGTGTCGAGCCGCGCAAGTTGTTGCAGGTGCTCGATAAGCTGGCGAAAGCGCAGCGGGGCGGGGCGGTGACAGAAGAGGCATTGAAAAGCCAGCGCGAGCGGGAGGCGCTGGTGCGGATCTTGGGGACCGTTGGTGGAGGCGTTGGCAATGGGGCTTTCCGCAGGTCCTAGTCTCACAAATCCTGTCAACGATGATTTTCGAACGCACTTTGACGTCGTGATCTCCAGAGTCCGATGCTGTGATGAGAAGAACCCGTTCGGAAGGCAGGAGAGCAGTTCAAATATAAGGTTTGGTTGCGCGGTCGCGCAGTCTGCACGCACCTACTCACAGGCAGAAGACTGTTACAAAAGCAGCGGTGCCTCTTGGAGCGTCAACAACTTTGACGGAGAAGCCAAAGAACTTTGTTTTTCGTAAAGAGACATGATGAAGAGTAAGAACAAAACGTTTTCGTCCATGATCAACATGGATCTTTCTTTAAACGCTGGCCAGCAGAGGGAGTGGCAGGAGATTATCCGCCCAGGTAAGAAACACGATACCGGAACCTGATCATGACCTATTCAAGGAAGCTGCGAGCAACCCTGAATGCGAACGCCCCCAGCGATCACACAAACCGCCAACTAATTCCGTCCAACACGCCCTTGTCCTTATCATCCAACCGCTCGAACACGCTCGGGCTGCAATCCAGGCTGTGCGGCTCGCACCCAGGGCACTCGTCCGTAGCAAAGGCATGCGTCATCTTGCCCTTCCAGCTGATCTCGATCTTCTTGCCGCAGAGCGAGTTGTGGTTCGGATTGCCCGACGACGGGTTGTACTGTTCGAAGACGTCGCGCGAAACGGCGACGATGGGCTCGTTGTCGTAGTTGGTGATACCGCACGCGCCGAGGCCGGTGTTGTAGAACGTCGCGTGACCGGTGAAGGGCGAAGCTGTGTAGAGGGAGGCGGTGGAGGGCGAGGTCGGGTGAGTGGTGAAGGGAGGCGGAGTATAGCCGTTAATTGAGGGTAGTTCAGGAGAGGCGGGCTGGTCAGGCTGCGGCTGCGGCTGCGCCTGAAAAGGAGAAGTGGAAGGCTGGGTCCTGTCGTCGGAGGAGTCATGAGCCTTCTTGGGTACCTTCTTCGTCTTTTTCGTCTGCTGCTGCGTGGTCGGCTGTTGGGGCTGAGGCTGTAAAGAGCCTTGCGAAGCCTGACTGCCGTCTATGTTTGCACCATCGTGGTCGTCCGAACCTGGTTCGCAGTCGTCACCGATTTGTTTCGGCTTGTTCTCCTGCTTGTGATGGACATGTGGCTTCTTTACCTGTTGACCTTCCTGATTCTCCGCGTCGTTCTGTTGTTTGGCCGCGGTCTTCTTCCATTTTTTATCATCCTGAGCAGGAGCATCTTTGCCTTTCCCATTGGCACTAGTAACAGCAGCACCATGGCCAGCGCCAATAAAGCCATTGAGATATGTCTGAAGGCTCTTCGCATCGCCGAACTCCTCGTAATGCTTCAATGCAGCCTCCAGGGCGTGCAGCTGCGACTCGTAATCGTCATGCAGTGAGACATCGCCCTGATCGTCGCTGGTTGTGCGGCGGACTACACTAACGCGAGGTGTATTTTGCGAGATGCTCGAGGCATAGCCATACTGACGACGAACGAGATGATCGTAGTTGGTAAAGTTGCTGGTGTGACGCAGAAGAAGGTGGCCAGGAGTGCGGTGCTGACCGTGAAGGGGACGTGCCTGCGCGAAGGGGCTCACCATAACCAGCATGGCGATGAGGAGGGTGGCGAAGCGGACGCAATACATCGTTGCAGATTGTGGGAAGAGGGGCGATGAAGCGGAACCGGAAGAAAGGATGAAAAAGCGTGCGCAGCACAGCAAGGTGTTTCGAGCAGTTGTCGTCAAGCTTGTCTACGGAAGAGCAGGAGGCTAAAGAAGAGAGGAGGATTGAGATAGATGTTTTGTTAATGTTTGTTGCGTGTCTTGCAGAGAAAGAAGATATTGAGAGGACAGATTGCGGAAGAGAAGGGACGGTGTTGGCCGACCAAGCTCCCTTCTTATACGCTTGTTAACACCCTCGCTATCACATAGGAAAGCTGCAGGGTATCTCTGCAGCGAATCAAGTACCGAGAGACGTTCATGGACTTCGGCGCAAGAAGGCGCCATTCTGGGGTGCATGCGCGCATGGCGACACCACGGAACATGCGCACACCACGGAACGCTATCATCCAATCCTCACCGCTTCGCTTCGTCCACGTTCAGGACTTACCTAGGTTCTTTATCCGCACCAGTGTCTCTATCGAATCGAAAAGGAGAGCAGCGGCTGTTTGGGAGAAGCAGCCCAAGAGACATGAAGCAAGCACCCCGAAAACCGAGGGTGATGATGCCAATGCCGTGGTGAGTCGGAAGAGCGTGCGCAGCGAGAAAAGGTGGACGATGCTTGTCAGTGACTACCACAAAAAACCTTGCTGAACTGGCTTAAGATCAATCGACGGCGATCGCTACCTCTTGGTCATCACTCCAACTTCGACTGAGGACGTCATCCGCGTATCTTGTCATGCACTTACCAGTATGAAAGAAGAGGGAGGAGCGCCGAATACAGTCTACAGAAGAGCGGACGACACGTAACGGAGACAGAAAGGAGACGGGGCGCAGGTCGAGAGGCGAACAGAAGCGGAAAGGGAAGTGGAAAGAGAACGCCAAGGAGATGAGCTTGTTCAAGAAGGTTCAAGGGTGTGGCCCCCCAAACTCAGAGCTTTCTGCGCGTTAATATACTCGAGAGGTCGTCGGCAAAGAGACATGTTGGTTTGCTCAACGGTCTTGTCTCGGTGTGTTGTGAGTATTGCGAGGGCATTCGGATCTCTCGTCGACCTTCTCAAAGGGTGACGGTACAAAGGGAAACCCATCAGCTCGGAATGAAGTCCGAGCCGGTCTTCCGTCGACAGTCGTCAAACGTCCATCTCTGATTTGTGGAAAAAGTTGCAAGTGAACCCACCAAGGTCCCGCCCAACGACGGACTGGCTCTGTCGCTCTGTCACATCACAAAGCTTTGCGCAGGTCTGCAGTAGTGTGAGAGGGTGGGTAAACGGTAGCAACCTTACTGAGAGAAAGAAAGCGGTCGCATGCGAAACAGTGTGGGAAGCTTTGCCAATTATCACTCTGGACGGTCTGAGTGGCGGCTCATTGTTGTGACCCAGCCTTGCGGATCGCCGAAGCCTTCGATCGTCACCGAGATACAGTAGGTGCAAAGTCACAGCTTCCAGAAACCCCTTCGCCCTCAGGTAAGTATGCATGTATATCAAGGAGCGCTCTTCGGGATTCATCACGCTAATCATCTGCCGCCAAATCATCTCGCGACTTCTTCCAAAGTGTGTCGTCTCGTTCGTTAGAACCGTTGGGTCACTTCCTCGGTCAACTTTTGATAAGATCATCTCTAATTTCGACGAAGAACACAAATCTTACTGAACGTACGTCTCTCTTCACGCAAACACCCACCCCTGCTGGCAATCCGCCCACCTGGCCAACTCGGTACTAACACTAGCCTCCTTGAACCTCAGCTTGGCCTCCGCCTCCTCCTCGCCACTCTGCAAGAGCTTCACACCAAAACCATCTCCGCCTACCCTCGTCTCGTAACACTTGAATCCAGCCCCCTCCAGCTCGCTCACCAAAGCATCCACCTTGGAAGCCTCAAACTCGTCCGGCAGCAAGGTCACGGCACACCCGCCTCCGCCTGCTCCCGTGAGCTTCGTGGCGAGCTGTGCGGAGAATGACTCGGTCTTGTTCTTGATCAACTCCAATGCAGGGTGCGACACCTCCAAGCCCACCAACTCGGCGTGGTTCTGCTTGATCAGCTCGCGCAGCTGCGCAACAATGTCTGTGCGCTCCAAGCCTGAGGTTCCACCGAGCAGCTCCTGCGCTGCATCGGCAATGTTCTGGATTCGAGCCAGTGCAGCATCGACGCGTGCAGGCTCAGCTTGCTTCTGAGCTGCAACGTGCGCAATGAGCTTCTTTCCCTCGCGACCCACACAGCTGTCAACCAGCAAGAAGCGGAATGAGGAAAATCCCTTGAGCTTGTCCATCTTGTTAGCGGTGAGCGTGTTGCTCGGGTGGGCGCGCGTGAAGGCAATCGCTCCGCCATGCACTGCGACCGAGTTGTCCACGCCCGAAGGTGTGCCGTGGATCACCTTTTCGGAGAGGAAAGCCCATTGGTTGACGTAGGCAGAGTGTTTGGCTGAGACGTCGCTAGCGGGAGCGGGAATGCGGCCGTAAAGGATATTGAGTGCCGCAGCGAAGCACGAGCTGAGAGCAGCGCTGGATCCAAGACCTGCACCGATAGGTAGGGCCGAACGCAGCACAAACGCCTGAGCGCGTGCGTCGGATTGACCAGCGATGCACATGTAGAGCACGAGGAAGGCGATGGAAGCAGCATGGCTTCTCTCGCTCTCATTGACGGTATCGCCAACCACCTTTTCAATGGCGCTGACAAGTACCTGGTCGAGCGAGTCAGGCACGGCACCGCCACCTTGGATCGACTCAGGCACAGCCGACCATGGCAGCTCATCGATGCTCCAAGTGTGAACGACTCCAAGGTCAGGCAAGTCGAGCGAGATCTTTCCATCTTCGCGAGGCGACACGCTAGCATAGCATCGCAGAGCCACAGAGCCGGCAATAGCAGTGACACCGTGCACTACTGCGTGCTCACCGAAAAGGATCACCTTTCCAGGTGCGCTGACCACCACCGACGACGGCGGCGGGTGATCCTGAGCCAGGCGAGGTTCCCCCTCACCGCCGCGGGTCTCGAGCTTGGCCCGGTTCATGTCCTCGACGAGCCCGCCGATCTTGTCCTGATGGGCGTGCTGGTCAGTATCCGAAGGAGTGCGTTCGTAGGCGATGAGATCTGGCGATGCTGCGCGCGAGCTTTCGGTGGTGGAGGCGATATCGGAAGATGTAATCGAGGGCTTGCGGCGAATAGCGCCGGCTTGGAGCAAGGCGTGTTCGAGGTCGTCGAGCAAGTCACGCTCGTCTTCGATACCGACGCAGAGACGGATGAGATCTTCGGGCATGCCACGAGCAGCGCGCACCTTGGGGTCGATTGAGGCGTGCGACATAAGACAGGGCATCGAGATGAGACTGTTGACACAGCCAAACGAGACAGAAATGCCCCAGAGTCGAGTAGCTCCAACAATGCGTTCTGAGAGCGCCTTGTCGCCGGTGACAAAGCTGAGCACCGAGCCGGGACCGGCAGCCTGCTTGTCGTGCACGGCCTTGGAAGGGTGGGAAGCCAGACCGGGATAGTTGACCTTGAATCCGAGCGAGTCGAGATAGTGAGCTACGGTGATGGCGGAAGCCTGCTGACGATCCATGCGCACGGCAAGCGTCTTGATACCACGAAGTAGGAGGAAAGAGTCCATGGGAGTAAGGGCGTTTCCGATCGAGTTGATGGTGAATGCAATCTGCTTGCCGAGATCATCACGGTCGCAAGCAATGACACCCGCCATGAGATCGTGATGTCCCGAGAGGTACTTTGTACCCGAGTCGTAGACGACGTCGACACCGAGCTCAAGGGGGCGCATGAGATAGGGCGACATCATGGTGTTGTCGACGACGACGACGGCGTCGGGGGCCCACTTTTTGGCGGCAGCAGCGCATCGCTGCAGGTCGCAGATCTTGAGGCAAGGGTTGGTGGGTGTCTCGAGAAGAACCATGCTGACCTTACCGCAAAGACCAGCAGCAGCGTCACGGCTTCGCTGCTGGAGCATCTCTTCGACCTTGGAAGCGTCAGTGGTGTCGACGTGATCAGTGTGGATGTTCTGGTGCGAAGCGAGGTAGCCAAGCAGACGGTTGGTACCACCGTAGAGGTCATCGCCTGCAATGATGCGCTCACCGGCCTTGACGATACGGGTGATGACGTCGAGACATGCCATGCCGCTCGAGACGGCAAAGCTGTACTTGCAGTTCTGGAGCTGGCAGAGATGGTGCTGGAGCATGGAACGGGTGGGGTTGCCCGAGCGAGAGTAGTCGAACTCAGCACCGGGGAGACCCTTGAAGGTGGCAGACATGTAAATGGGGGTCGAGGAAGAGCCGTACTGGTCCTTGTGGTTGGGGTCGTCTACAGTCGCACACTGGGTGGCGAAGCGGTAGCCGTTGGCACCGCGGCGGTCCTTGTGCGAGACAAAGGGAAGCTTGAGGGGAGCATCATCGCCAATGTCGGAGGGTTCGGGCGAGGTTGGAATGGACGAATCGAGCGAGGCGACGGAAGAAGCGACGTCAATCGAGAAGGGAGTGACGGTGGAGGCCTGCGAGGATGCCACGCTGGAGGTGGCACGAAGAGCCGACATGGTGTTCTAGTAGGAAGATAGGTGGCGTGTTGAATGAGGATGTGTGTATGATCGCAGCCGATGGTTTCCAATTATGCGTGAGCTGGCGAAAAGGTGAGAATGCAGCAGCCGAAAGAGTGCGCGAGAGTGGATCGCGGCTCTTCAGGGGATGAGGGTATCGTTGTATGGGCTCTGTACTGATGAAGAGCAAGATGAGAATGTGATGCTGAGAAGTATGTATGTGAGAAGAGAGAGAAAGGGATTGTAGGGTGAACAGCGCTGATATGCCGATTGAGCGGCAGACCCGTTCGTGTGCTGTTCCGTGTGTTGCGTTGCTGCGTTTCTGCGCTGCACGGGTGCGGTGCGAAGCGGACGAATCAAGGCGGCGGCGACTCATCCGATTTCTGCAAATCTAAGAGGCTCTGCAGCGAGTCACAATCTGGCCTTGCCTTTTTCGCAAGCCACGCTGAGCTCAATTTCAAAAAATCAACCCACGCAAGCATGGCGTGCTTTCCTGCAATGCTAAATCGGGATTCTGTTTTTCGACAACATCCCGATCAAGTCGACCATCTTCGGAAGTCGGCCCCAATCCAAGCCCTGTCCAGAGCTGCATAACTTCTCACTCTTTTTTTGCCCTCAACCAACACCTCTCAGCACCTCCATCTTCCTAAGTGACGAGACCCGCAAAGATGGCAGCCGCACCGTCACAACCAGCACCCATAGACAAGCGCCCGGACTCGCGTCGTTTGGCCGACTTTGCTGCCAAAGCAGCCGAAACATTCGTCTCGGCCTACTATGCCGCATCCGATTCTCCACAGCGTACCAACCTGGTCCCCACACTCTACATACCCACGTCGTCGATCGTATGGAACGGTACACCCATCAGCGGCCAACAGGAGCTCACAGCGATGCTCAACAGTATGCCCGGCAGCAAGCATGAAGTCCAGGCGTTTGACTGCCATGCGCTAGGCGGTGCAGTAGACGGAGGTAAGTTACGATTCCGATCATATAATTCTTCTCCCCATAATCAGCCTCGATATGCACATCCATGTAGCAAGGAAGCTCTACCATCACAAGGTTTTCCCGGAATGATGTTAGTATGGATGACTTCCTTGCAGTCGATGCTGGCAAGAGGCGAGAACAAACGCGTAGTCCCGTCGCAAGTTGATCTTGCCCCTCTTCAAGCAGATGTGATCCTAGGATCGCGGACAGCACGAAGAGAGGAACAACACATAGATCGGTCCGTTGCAGACGGGACGCTTTTCATAAGGGTTCGATACCTATACTATCTAAGGTCCACTGCTGTATCGAGTAGTATATGAAGCATACATCTTCCCCACGTTTCCTCTCTCTCTCCCCACGCCTCCCTCATCCCAACTCTCCTACCCCTGATGCTTCTAGTGCCTTCACTTATACATACTAAACCTTCCAATCTTCAACCCCGTTGCACTGCCAACAGCCACGTTCATCCCACCATCAATCATGCTCACCGTCTCGGGCACAGTCTCGCACCACACGCCCGAATCCTCGTCGGCACTCAACCCCTCTACCTCAACCGCACCCAAGTCTGCAACCTCTTCCACACACGGCGTCAACCGCAACCGGGGCAACTTTGATCCGGATGCACCGATCACGTCGCATCCGCGGGCATTTTCGCAGAACTTCGTTCTGGTCGTCAACAGTGCAGGTGGAGACGGGGGTGTGGCGTGTTCCAGCGCTACGGGGAAGGATGCGAGTGTGGTGTTGAGTGCCAAGTATGTTGTGCAGGCGGATAGTTTCAGGTTTGTAGGTTAGGTGGGATGCGGAGGAGTGAGCAGGAGAGGGGAGAAGCAGAAGAAGCAGAAGAAGCAGAAGAAGCAGCACACTTCAAAAAGATACCAGATCAGAACGTCAATAATGCACACCAGAATTGCTCACATCCTCTTCGCGCGCTGTCTCTTCTCGCCTGACGTTCCTACTTGATGATGGCGCAGCATCAACATCTGTTCGAGTCTCACGATACCGCATGGGGCTCTGTGTGTGCATCGAATGTCCACTTGAACTCACATTCGACACGGGAAAAGCTTGCTGGGTTTGCTTGAGCGTCCTCTCACGCAGAGAGACACACACAGTCAAGGAATAGGGGCTTCAGTATGCATTGCAGGCGTTGCGAGGGCGGGGTATAAGTTACATGTTTCAATAAGGACATCGGCAGGAGCAGGAGCAGGAGCGTCTAGAAGTCGGTGCGGTTGAAATGGCTGGAAAAGTCGTACGCCTCGCGACCTGGCGCCTTGCCCAGCGCCGCCGTCGTTGGTACTTCATCTGGCATCTCGGTATCCATGTCCATCGAGGAGGGGTGGGAGGAGGAGTGAGCAGAGCTGTGTGACCTCGAGAAGGTCCTTGGATGCAGTGGTGGATGATGCAGGCGGTGGGGTGAGGTGGGGAAACCTGGCTCGTGCGAAGATGTGGACGAGACGGACGAGGAGAAGGACAACTGCGGCAGGCCTGCGATGCGTCTTTGCGCTCCGTAATCCGTCATGTCAACCGTATCTTCACTATCCGATTCGGAGAGTCTGCGTTTGCCTGTCAGTTCCCGACTCGCCGCTGCTGGGGCGGCGTCGCAGGGGGTAGGGACCCGCGGGGTGCCGGTGCGCAGCTCATCGAACGTGGACGCGATGGTGGGAGCGGTGGAGACACGACTCCAACCACGTCGGGTGTTTGTTACGTTGCGCAGGATGTCCCGCTCCGAGAGGAAGCCTTCCTGTGGTGCGCATGCGGGGTGAGAGGTCGAGGTGCGCAGGTAGCCCTGGTTGATGCGCGAGCGGATCCGCCATCCCAGATTGGCCAATTGCGCGTGTGTCTCTCCGTCCACTTCTCCCTGACCTACAAAGCTGCTCGACGACGACGACGACGCTGCTGGATGCGACATCGCATGCTCCTCGCGGCTGCCGAAGAGGTGGGACGAGGCCGAAGCGCTGCTGGAGCTGCTGCTGCTGGAGGGCCGCGATTCCGAGAGCGCAAACGCTGTCGGCCGATCGCCAAAGTGCTTTTTGAACTTCTGCGTGTACTCGACTGAGCTGCCGCCCGCTGTGATGGGTGGCTGGAACGTCATGCTGTGCGTGTTCCGCGAGATTGCAATGGTGAAGAGGAAGCCTCGAAAACCGTGTCGCAGTCCACTGATCAGTCTATTCTTCGGCTGCTGATGTGGCTTTCCAGCCCGTGAGATCGTATAAGTTGATGAAGAGGGGCGGTGATACAGGGGCTCGAGACGACCACAAGTTTCATATGATGATAGCAAAGTGAGGAGTGTACGAGGTGTGACTATACAAAGTGAAATTCTACATCACATATAGTATTTCGCTCGGCGTCTCAACTCCAAGAAAAAGTCGCGTCTATCTGGCCTTTACGCGTCCGTCTCCGACACGCGCTTGCAATATACGCGCTTGCCTCCGACTTTGGCACTCCTAGCATACAACGTCATGGCTGGGAAGTCACACGCTTCACAGATCAGACCCTCTGCTTCCGGTATAGAATGACATTCGTGATCAATATGAAAAAGGACGGGGGACATGATACGGTACGACGGCACAAGAAATACTGTAAAAGAGAGTAGGGTTTGTACGGAGACAGCCCTGGTCTGAGCTGGGCTGGGCTGAGCTGAGTTTCATGCGGTATGATCGCAAGGTGGGCGCAACACTGCATCAAGAACGTGTGCAGTCTGATGGCTCCTTCCACTCTTGCATCCCTCTGAATGCAGTATGCAAGGGACACGAGGATCACCCCGGATCTCGAGCACAACAGCTGGTTACTCATCTTCTAATAGAATTCCACCCAAACCCAATCCGTTAGGACGACTTGGCGAAGTATTCTACAACCACCTGTGGGCGATAGTCGTCCGAAGGCAGTGCGTCGATCTTGGGGTAATATTTCTCCCCCTTCTGCACAAAGAAGCGCGGTTCCCAGGCGGCCCCGCTCTCCTCCCTCTCCTTTGCGAGCGCACGCTGCTTCTCCTCAATCGCCGACTTGCTCTCGGTCGCCTTGTCGAGGTTCTTCTCCTTGATGCCCTCAGTGACTTTGCTCCACAATCTGCGCGACTCATTCTCCTCCTGCTGATCCTCTGGGATCACCTCCTTCTGCACCATGGTTGCCGTGAGCGCGTTGAACAGCTCCTCGTGCTTGCCCGAGCTCGACTCCTTGTAGTCCATAGCGTCGCTCCACTTGCCCGTGATCTCGCCTACTGTCTTGCCCGACTTGGTCACCTTGCCGCCGATCGCATTGTAGGTGCCCGTGAAGTAGCCCTTGGTCTTGAACTCGACGTCGCAGCTCAAGTCGTTGTGCTCGTTGCGAATCTTGCTCGTGTCGCCGAGCTCGAGCACCATGCGACCAAACAGAATGCCTCGCGCGTACATGTTGGGCATCGAGATCTGATACTCGCCGTCGTCTTGGCGGTCGAGCAGCACCACGCGGTTCTCGCCACCCATGATGGTAGCCGCCGAGTTGCCCAGGAACTTGGACTTGGGCTTGAGCTCGCCGTAGATCAGCAAGTTATTTTCCGGCGATACATAGTAGTAGGCGCTGATGGGTGGGTGGTGCGAAACCTGCTCCGCAATGTAGTAGCCCGTAGTGCCATCGTTGTACTTGTAGCTGCAGCGGAAAAATTCGCCCAAGATGGGGTTGTACGGCTTCTTGACACCCTTGGGCTTGATGTGCCATCCCGAGAGGTAGTATCGTGTCACCTGAAGGAAACGCTGCTCGGGCGATTCGATCTTACCCGCACCAAAGATGAGGTCGGGATGTGACATGAAATCAGTGATGCGCTCGAGCATGGATCGCGGCTCGAGCACAAACGTGGGGAGCGTGACCTTGGAGAGATCCATGCCTATGCGCAACTGACCGATGAGCGACATGAGGATGTTCCCGGATTCTTCGTCGAGCTCCTCGGTGTCGTCGGCAGAGGCGCCCTCGGGAGGGCGGTCGTCCTTGGAAGGCTTGACGTGCGACTTGGCGCCCGAGACGGCGCCACTGACATGGTCCAGCAGGCCCATGTTTGGTAGCTATGTATGGGCTGTGGGTGAGGGAGAGAGAGGAGATATGCGCTCGTGTCTGGATGAACACTGTATGTTAGGCAAGAAGCTGATTGAGCAGAATGCGAGGACTTCAATGCTGTCGTTGCTTGCAGAGAAGAGCTGTCGAGGTGCTATGGAGCTACTTGCAGGCGTTTGCTGACTTGAAACACGAGGAGATAGTCGGCCAACGAACTGGCTTGAAGGAACGAGCAAGGTCGAGAAAGCGTCAAGTATAGGGCGCAGCTAACCCACGAAATTGCAGCGGAAGGCGTCAATATGGAAGCCAGCGGACCGAGCCTGATTGCGTTTGACGTCAGCGGGGGGCCAAGGCTACTCCGAGGTAGTATGGGTTGATGAACGGCGTAGGACGATCTTTTACCGAGAAGGATCCAAATCCTGTGGACAGAGTGATCGTTGCTAACGGAAGTGCGGCGCGTTGAGGTGTGACGACCGCAGAAATATGGATATGATGGTGATGGAGCGGATGGTGGACCGATGACGAGCACAGACGAAAAAGCTACGAGAGGCAGGCACGCAGCAAGAAAGCAAGCGCACAGGCAGACAGACGGACGGACTGGACAGGCGTGTGACAGAGCAGGAAAAGGCGCGGGACAAAAGGCCAAAGCTGCTCTTTCAAACATGATCATCAGCCTGCCTTTGCGATTAGACAGACCGGTTTTTCGGTGGTTTTGTTTTTGACCCCACTCGAGCCAGCAGCGGGGCAGCGGCGGAGCATGACGATCTTGGGATTTGATTTCTTTTTCTTTTCGAAAATTGCCAAAGCTGAGCGCACAGGCGCCACTCCCTCTTTTCCAAGCATTTTCCCTATTTCCTAGCTTCCACGGTACAGAGTCAGATGTCGGCTTTATCTGGTGTGGCCAACGCGCAGCGACACAGGGGCGAGTCGATGACGAAAGCAGTGCGAACAGGTGGAGCTTGAGCTTGCAGAAAACGTGAAAAATCTGCGCCTCTGCAGCTCTGCATCACGGAAATCGCTTGCCGCCCGCCAGCAGAGCTACGGCCTCGATCCATCCATCCAACAATTCGTCCATCTGTCTGTCCGTCACTTCTCGCTTGCAGCAGCACCGCTCTACACAAGCGAGCATTTTGGCCCCGTTCTCATCGTCCCTTCTCTGCGCAAAAGAGAGAGAGAGAGAGAGAGAAAGAGAGAGGCAGATTCAAGCGGTGCACGCAATCACCGATCCGCGACTTTTGCTGGAACAAGCACATCGCCAGACTCGTTCCCCCGCAGTGGACTCTAACATTCCCGCGCTTCGGGAAAATCCGCACGGGCCCTCGCCCGCGCCCAGTGACATGCACGCATGAGTCGCTCCGCACTCCGCTCTCCTTGACAGCTCATCACAACAGCCGCAGTCGCTTCAACACCACCACGTAGGAAACGAGACGAAAGAGCCGGCCATCGAGGCAGCTATGGACCGATTTTGATTGAAGGCAGCAGCGGACAGTAAATGTTGTGGAGATCGAATCAATGCAAGGAGATCAATGAGGATGAGATGAGGAGATGACAAGAGCAGGATCAGAAGCGATGGCAGAGTAGAGCGAAGAGACAGAGCGAACGAAAAGATGAGAAGAAGACAGCGGGCCAGAGATGTATGTAGAGCAATTTTGATCGCGATGGCCGGGCAAAAATTGTTGGTACCAAAGAGAATTGCAAGCAAAAGGGATAGTATTGGGCAAGAGCTGTGTTGGCACCTCGCTCTTAAACACTGCACGTCCCGAAAAAGGCATGTGTGCACGTCGCTTGCCTGGTCGCGCGCATCCCTTCCCTAGGCAAACGGTGGGACTGATAGGAGACGAGAGAAAAATTTTGGGCAAAGACCATGCAAGGATGAAAGGGTGGCCAGCACCGGCGCAGCTTCTAGACGAAAAAGTGTGTATAGATGCGGCTCGACGGCGCAACAGCCATCTCCTCCATCTTGTACGTGTTGAGCTCTTCCTTGATCCGTTGCGCCAACAGCGGCGTCAGTCGGTTGCACGTCGCCTGCTCGCCGCGTCGGTCGTACACCGTAGCGGGCCACGTCGAGTGGAAGATGAGATCTTCGGCGAACGACAGCTTCTTCTGGCCCTGCATAGGCGCCGTCACCGAGCGTTGCGTCAAGAAGTCGGCCGAGGGATCCATCATCAACGACAGCGTAGGCATCGACGAATTCGAGTGGTGGCCCAACACGCCGCCCGTATGCTGGATCGAGCCAGGCGAAACCGAACGCGGCGGCGCTTCGCTGGAGCGCGAAGCGGGTCGAGAAGAGACCGGCGAGTCAGTCGTCTTGGCGCCCAAACCGTCCAGACGCTCTACACCCGCAGTGCTGCTCGAAATGTGCGTCATGGTGCTTGCAGCGCCGTGCAACGAGGACGACGTCGCTGAAGCCTGAGGCGCATCGTACGAGTTGGCACGAATACGCCCAGCAAAGGGCTTCTCGAATCCACTGCTCAGCGACAGGTCTGGCGTCGAAGCTGTCTTTTTGAGAATGCCCTTGTAGTTCTTGCATTGAGCTGCACTGGCACGCGACCGCTCGATGCCCTCTCCCCAGTGACGCAGGCTGTCAGTCTCGTACTCGTCGCCAGAGTCTTCACCGCCCAGGCCGCCAGCGGCGGGCATGTGGGGTGGCTCGAGCAGCTCGCTGTCGAACGAGGCGTCAAACCCACTTTCCTCGCCGTACTGCATCGAGAGCTGCGGTGGCGCAGCAGACACGAGCGGCTCGGCGTTGTGGTGGTGGGCGGCGTCGACCCCATCGGCGTACTCGTCCGGCTCGGCATACGTGATTTCGAGCCCGGTAGGAGCCTCCGAAGAGATGGAGCTAATGCTGCCGCCGCTGCTGCTAAACTTTTTGCGCCAGCCGCGCTTGGATTTGAGCCTCTCCTTTTCCTTTTCGATCATCTTTTGGCGGTTCTCGCCTGCCTCGCGTGCTTTCGCCTCGGACTCTTGGCGTTCCCGTGCGGCACGCGCCTCTGCCTCGGCCTGCGCCTGCATCTGAAGCTGATGCTGACGGACGTACGAGGCAGCGGGCGTCATGCCAGCTTCGGTGACGCGGGCGCTTTCAAGCTCCACAGTGGCATGCGTGATCGAGGCGGTGGCAGGAGTTCCCTTTTTGCTCTTCGATGCTTTCTTCGACTTGGTGTTGATGGCCGAGTCATCCGAAGCGGCGGGTAGATTTCCAAACGAGTCGGCGTGCATGCCGTCGCGACCTTCGCGCTCCTTGTCCTTGTTGAACATGTTGGTAAGGCCCATGAGCGAGTGACGGCGCGCGAGCTTGCCGAGGTTTCCCACCTTGCGCAGCATGACCGAAGCACTCGACACGGTGGACGAGATGGAGATGTTGTCGGTCGAAGAGTTGAACTTGCGGTTGAAGATGCTGCGTTTGCCTTCGTTGTTGTTTGAGAGCGGGGGGCGCGTACCGCGTCGCGAAGTGATTGAGGCGGCCGACGAGCCAGGAATGGCGGCGCCATTGTCGGGTGTGCGTGGAGGTGAAGTGGAGCGAGTCGAGCCGGTCGAGGCGTTGGTGTCCCCAGACGAGTTGGGCAAGCCACCGAGGTCGCGGCCGAATACGCCGTGTTGCGGACGCCGTGCTGCGGCTGCGGCCGATGAGCCGCCATAGCCTGCGTTGTCCTGGATGTCGTTCATGTTGGAAAAGGACAAAGCTTTGCGCAGCTTGCTCGATAGGCCCGTCTTTTTGGACGCTTTGGGCGCGTAGCCGGGCATGGGAGTAGAGCGGCCGCCATCGACCCGGTCATCATCGCTGCCGCCGTAGACGGCTTCTTCGTCGTCGTCCTTGGCTGCCTGTCGAGACAAAGGCGACGGCTTCTTGGAGGAAGCGACGCTTGGAGGCTGTCCACGCTGAGAAGTGTTGATGGATTGAATCGAGGTGGACGAGTCGGATCGATGGTGGACGGGGGGAGACCCAACAGCACCAGCGGTGGCAGTTCGCGACGAGGCGTCTGACCCGATGGACGACTGGCTGTTCGTACGTGGTGGAACACCGCGCAAATGCGAGAGTCCAGCCTGCAACGAAGTGGTGGGAGGTGCATTTTTGGCAGCAGGAGCGCTTGGAAAGCCTGGCGAAGACGACGAGGGAGGAATGGAGCCGCCGCGCTTGCGTTCGGCAGCAAGCATGGGCGACGAAGCCTCACGCGCGGAAGCGTTTGAAGCTGTGCTGCCAGTGCGAATGCGAGGGGCAGCGACAGCTGGTGAGGCAGTGGCAGTTGCGCCGCTCGAGGGAAACGTTTGTGAGTTGGTGGTGCCAATGTCCGAGGTGCCGCGTTGTGTCCTGCGGTATGGATGGAAGCCACCAGCCGACGAGACGGACGACGAGGCAGAATGGCCAGACGAAGCAACTTGACCAAATTGACCTACCGCCATGGGTTGACCGTTAAAACTGCGCATGGAAGTGAGCTGGGGTACGCTACCAGCATACGGGCCCACGGGGAAGGCAGCAGGGACAGCTCCGACTTGGTGCTGCTGCTGGTCACGTCGGAACGTGTCGTTGTAGGTAACGTGCTGGGGCCGTTGAGGCGTAGACGAGGTGCGTCGACGACTGTCGAAGGCTGGACCAACTTCGCTAGCAGGCGACGATGCATGTGCTTGCGCTTGGGCCTGATGCTGTTGTTGGCCGTAAAACTGCTGTGCCTGCAGCATTTGCTGGTATTGCATCCAGGCAAATTGGTTCTGCTGCTGCTGCTGCTGCTGGTGTTGCTGCTGCTGCTGCTGGGCGGTCATGTGCGGATAGTAACCGGGCGTCGACTGGCCAAACGGTTGGGTCTGGAACTGACTGCCGAACATGAGTAGCGCAGGTCAATGCTGTGGACAGGTGGCGAGGGGCGGAGGAAAGAGAGACAGAGGATATATGCTCAAGCACAATGAAAGCTTCGATGATGGAGTCGAGAGCAGGACAGACGAGTGCGACGATGCGGATATTGAACGGAAGGCAGGATGCTAGGAAGACGCCAAGCGAAGTCGAGATGAGTTTGAGCTGAATTCGAGTCGATCAGCTTGGGCGCTAAAGTCGACAATGCTTTATCCGCGCGAGATGCTACTGAAGCTAGTGTTCAGGTCAGGGTTGAATGCATTCGAGCTGTGTTGCAAGGATATTAAGAACGAAGAGGCGTCTGTCCGCGCTGTGTATCCGGTGCTGCCACGGACGAAAAGTGTCGCCGAGGCAATGCGAAGAGGTCCGTAAAAAGAGGCTGGTCGCGACGACTGCGGAAGCCAGATAGAATGGTGAGCCAGCAGATGCCGTGCGGCTATATGCAGAAACGAGGATGCGGGCGTTGACCGGATTAGGATGGTCGTCTGCAACGAGTACCGCGGCGTCGAAAGGATTCCGTGAAGAGTGACGACTGAGCAAGGGAGGTCTGCACGCGCGTACAATCAGAACCGAAAGAGGAGCGGAGAAAGAAGGAGAAAGGGTCGAGACGATGCAGTGACACCAGGGCCGATGCGCCGAGGGCTGGCTCGAGATGATGAGGGCGGAGACAGGGAGGGACAGAGATGATGGAGGACAGCGAGTGGATCGTGAGCCAGAACAAACTGCCAAGAGAGAGAGGGAGAGGGAGAGCTTCGTACAGGGCGAAACAGCGGGTACCCAAAGAAAGCAGAGACCAGCGAAACGAAGGTCAAGAGGCAGCGAGCGCGGAAAGAGAGGGAGAGGGAGAGGGAAGAGACAGGAGCAACACAGAGCGGCAGAGGGAGAAAGAGAGGTGTGTGTTTGAATTGAACTGGCTCGCATGCGCGTGTGTATGTGGGTGGGTCGGTGGGTGGGAGCCTTGTGTCACAACGAGGCGCGTGGACTGAGCGATTTGGGCCAAATTTCGAGCGCATTCGAGCTACGGCTTGCGGAGAGAAACTCAGAGAGAGGGGCTGTGGGTTGGAGCCCAGGCTGCTAGAAAATTCAAGCGCAAGAAGAAAAGGGTGTTTCGATTTCGATTTTGACAGGCAGGCGGGCGAGGAGGAGAGGCGGAGAGGGAGCAATACAGTATGTAGGCGTGCGTGTGACCAAGCGGGGCGAGAGGGAAAGGCAGAGAAAATGTGTGTGAGAGAGAGAGAAAGCGCGCGTCGGCCGGACTGTGCGAGCGATGGCTGGTTTGGCTTGGCTTTTTTGGCTGTGGAAGAAGGGGAAGCCGTAAGGTGAGATCGAACGGTTTGGTAGGATTTCCGCCGTTCGTGGGTGTGCGTTTCGTAAGGACGCAGGCTGACGATGCAGTGCTTGAAGCTGTGCTGTGCTGTACCCTTTTTTCTGTACAACATGCCGAAATTGCAAACTGCACGATTGAAACACACACGAGAGGAACACAAAGAGAGAGAAAGAGAGAAGCACACGCACTATTTTTGCACACGGTCTTCGAGCCCCATGCTGTGCTGTGCTGTACTGCGTCAACACAAAAGACTATTTTCCATTTCTCTGTATAGTGCACAAGACGCCGAGGGCGTTATGAGGTGCGAGCGTCGAAAGCGAGCATGATATGGGCACAGCGGGGAGATGAAGAACTCGAGGCCTTTCGTTGAAGGAGGAGTGAGAGATGAATTGGCAATCTCGTAGGAGGCGGAGTTGACCCCCCTGTCGTTCCAGATGACCGAAATTCGAATAGCGGAGAAAGCTGTACTGCACAGTGAGAGCAGCGACCAGCCGAGTCGTCGAGATGCTGCTCACTAGCCTAGCCAGATCATGCAGGTCAAAGCTCACGCTGTGAAGGTGAAGAGCGACGAAAGAGATCACGCTGCTTCTGATAGCCGCTTCACGCCAGTCGCGCGTGCTCTTTGCCACTCGCATAGTGTTGGTCTTTTTTCAGGGACCCGAAGCGAGGCAGGCGTCGCTTGAGGATAAAGGTCTGCAGCCGAGGATAGGGTGATTTCAGCAGTCAAATACAGATACAGATGTTATCGAATTCAATGTTTAATCTGTTGAACAAATCTGCCGAAGCGAGAGGCAGCCAAGGCCTGTCGTTGGATTTCTTATTTTCGAATCGAAGTCGCACCCTTCGCCGTCACCACCTTCAGCATTAGCCTTCTGCACCTGCACCTAATCGGGTGACGCGGCTCCAAATGTACTCAGCTATCGGCACGGTGCCCGTCAAGGTCTCACGTCTGTGGTAAACGTGATCTCTTCGAGGGCAAGGGAATGGGCATGGTGTAGGCTTGTTTGGGTCGATTGGAGTCAAGACGAGAGATCGCGTTGCGTCCACCAATACAAACGCAACCTGTCAGATCGCTAATCACAGGCGGAATTCGATGGTGGCTGGCTGGCCTGTTCGCCATCAGCTAGCATGAATTTGATTTCTCTTTTGACAACCGACTGAATTCGCTACCTTTGCCGCCGCCTCGGCTCGGCTCTGTCCCGTCCTTGGTTGGTTATGAAAGAGTAGCCAAGACGGCCTTGTCGCACGCTGCATTGTGATTCAATCGATCCCAGAATTGAGCGCGGCAAGGGGTCATCGAAAGGCGAGAGAGGGTCAGTCTTCGTTCAGGCCGATAGCCAACCTCGCGTCGTCTGAGTTGGCCGCAGCGTGACTGTTTCAAGCTCCAGCTTTTCCGAGCCGGCCTCACTCGCACACACGCACATTGATTGACGCCAGCGAACACAACACCGAATCGCAAAGTCGACTGGGAACGTGGTGTAAGCATGAGGATCCCAAAGAAACAATTGAAACAGATAGACTGACGTTTCGATGTCCGACGCAGCGCCAGTGCACCCGCTGGAAATTCACCGAGATGGACACCGGGACTCTGCGAATCGGTCCTCGCACATCCTAACTTGCCTTGCTGGCTGCCGTCTGTTCGCCATTTGCGTCGGCTCTGTAATAGCAAATGTTTACTCGTCGTGGTGGTATGTGACGATGAGAATGTCTCGGCGATCACACGTGGAGCCGTACACAGCCCGGCCAGTCGAAGACGCACCGGATGTTAGATGCCGTGGGCTTGGTTGTGTGCACTTCGTGCATCAGTGTGGGACGCGGAGTCGACTTGTATTGGACTGTTCATTCAACCGGCTGCAGCAATCGTGCAGATCGTTCGTCCACAACACAAAGGGATTCCGTCGACGTTTCGGGGTGAAAAGCACACTAAACAATGCTTGACGCCTCCTGAATTCAGATGCCAGCTCCGAGGCAGCCGCTGGCACTAGGAGGGAAAGGGTGACCTGCTTCCGACCAAACGACGAGACTGATGATGATGGGAGAAGGTTTTGACGGACAAGCCGGCTCCACCAGCCCCACCCCATTCCTGTTACGCGACGGTTAGTGTTGGTTCGAACTGAACAGCCGACTGCCTTCCGAACCCGTTAGGCGACGCTCGCCCGCCGCTGCCGAGCCGTGTGGCTTTTACGAGCCGCACGAATTTGAATCGTTTCACGCTTCGACCCTTTCAGAGCGCTTACGTTCGTCTGACCCGGTGTTTGCCTCGCAACACGGAGCATCAATACACGCTCCTCGTGTTGGTGTTTTTGAGACACTGGGAACATCTTTCGCAACCACGCTGACTTGAAGAGCGTAAGACTACTTGGGTGGAAGAACACTGGACGAGCCTGCGGCTGCTACCGTTTCTTTTCGCGACCTAATTTTATTGGTACATTTTTCAGCGAGAATAAAATGATGTCAAGCCCAAATGCCGTGCGAGTGATTTCCCCACTGCCAAAAACAACCGTTCGGACACGAGCGGTCTCAAAAGAAGCTCCCACTTCCTCAACAAACCAGCTCAGACAATCGAGACCCTCGATGAAACAAAGCAATAGAAACGGGATGATTTCGTAATGTAGCAACGACAATCTTCGACTTTCCGCTTAGGCCACCTCCTCACCAGCCGGCTTGGAAGGAGCGTCGGTCGGATCCTCGTGAATCTGACCTTCCTCCTCCTCGCGGCTGTCGTCCTCTTCGGCGGCTTTTTCGTTCATTGGGCTGTTGACGTTGGCATCGGCGTTGCTGTTGCTGTTGCTGCTAGCGTTGGTGTTGTTCTCCGTCGCAGCTTGGTCGCCCGTCGAAACAGCAGCGGGTGCAGGCGTCGATTTGCCTTCAGACGCATTCGACGGCGCTGCCTCGGCAGCAGGCGGCGAGTCCTTGACAGAAGCAGCAGAAGCTGCAGCAGTCGTCTCCGACGGCCCTTTGGACGGTTCCCGTACATCAACATCCATCGGCTGCGTTGAACTCTCCGCGGCATTGCTGTTGCTGTCGGCCTTGGGTGAAACCGCCTCAGCCTGAACAGGAGGTGGTGTTGTCGTTGTTGTTGCCGGTGCATTCTCCTTTTCAGCTTCCTCGACTGCTTGTTCCGCAATAGCTTCAGGCTTGGCATGGCCAGAGACGTCGCCGGTTCCGCCGCTCGTCACTTCTGCTTCAACAGCAGCAGCGCTTCCGCTCTTGGCCCGCTTGTAAGAATCCTCTGGCTCGTCCGCTCCCTTCTCCTCAGCATACGGCCGCTTACCCAGAGAGCTTTCGACACGCTTTTCAGGGCTAGGCGCACGATCCGAGGCAACAGAAGCAGAAGCAGAAGCAGAAGCAGAAGCAGAAGCAGAAGCAGAAGCAGAGCAGAAGCAGAAGCAGAAGCAGAAGCAGAAGCAGAAGCAGAAGCAGAAGCAGAAGCAGAAGCAGGCTCAGCAGCTGCAGGAATAGGCGCAGGTGCAGGAGCAGGCACATTCGCCGACGCCGAAGCAGAAGCCGCACCAGCCAGACCCATCAGCGCATCCGCAGCTCCTTCGTCGTAGTCCTCATCCACCATGCGAGACGATGGGGCGCGCGCAGCGAGTGGCTCGTTGCTACCATCCGAGCTGGCCGGCGAGACCTCGCGTTGCGCTCGAGCGCCTCCAAGTGGCGAGTTGGGCCTCGAATCGACGTGGTCTTCGCGCGAACGAAGCGAAGTGGAGGCGGATCGCTTGCTGCCAGGTCCAGCAGAAGCACCGCCAACACCACCAGCCAAAGGCGCCGCCTTACCGTTCTTACCTGCAGCGCCGCCCCGACCCGACCAGGGCGAGCTAGCGCGCGATCCAGTTCCCTTGCCCTTCTTTCCAGCGGCCGAAGGAGCGGGCGAGGGAGGTGCGGGGGCAGGCTCGAGCTCATCTTTGGACTTGGGTCCTCGACGCGACTTGCTGGCGGACCCTCCTGCACTGCGGCCCTCGGCACCGTCGTGGAGCGAGGGAGGACCGTGTTCGCCAGAGCGCGTACGCTCCCAGTCAGGAGTCGGTCCACGAAGCCCAGGCGGTGGTCCTCGTGCGGAAGCACCGCCCATCGGGCCGTCGTAACCTTCACCGTAAGGATGATCGTAGCGGCTTTCGGCTTGGCGATGAGGTGGAGGAGGACCGCCGCGTTCGTGCTCGAAGTGAGCAGGCGGTGGTCCTCGTTCGTCGTGACGAGCTCCATGCGGAGGCGGAGGCGGAGGTCCTCCTCGCTCGTAGCCGCTTCGTGGGCCACCCGGTCCCGTGCTGGTGTGACCGTTGTTGCTGTAGTACTCGCGTCCCTCCTCACGTCCGTAGACGGGGGGACGTCCAAATGCAGGCGAAGGCGCCTCGCTGCCACCGTGCTGGGAACGTGCGTAGCCTGACTCGTTCTTGGGAGTGATGCGACCACTGGCCGGGTAGCCACGACCCGCCTGCTGCATCTCTCTCTCGCGTTCCCTCTCACGCTCCCATTCCAGTTCGCGCTCGCGCTCGCTCTTGGGCCCACCTACGGCACGGCCATAGTGATCCAAGGGCGGCGGAGGTCCACCGCCAGGGCCACTGGCTGCGAGGGGTGGTGGACCACGGAAGTCGCCACCGTGAGCGTGTCCGTGCGGCGGAGGACCGTGTCCATCATGCATCTCGGAGCGGAGAGGCGGTGGCGGCGAGCGGCGCGGTGGCGATCCCAACCTCCTGCCGTACGGATCCATGCGTGGAGGACCGGGAGAAGGGCCTCGCGAGTGCGGGAAGCCACCGCGTCCGAGGGGTTCGGGGCCACCAGGACCTCCAACCATGGGAGCCAGCGCACCGGGAAGCGGGCCACGCGAGCCTCGTTCATCTGCGCCAGGGGGGCCAGCGCCACGGAAGGGCGGGGGCGAATGAGATGAACCCAGATGACCGGGACCGGGAAGGTCGCGCTCGGACAGATCTCCGCGGGCTCCGCCAGTACCGGCGAGCTGAGGACCGCCGAGGGGCGGAGGATACGAAGGACCAGGTCCGCCGCCGATCTGCGTGGGAGGACCGGGCGCCATGCCGTTGTTGTTGGCGTAGGCGGTAGGATGCACATCCTGAGGCACGGGTGCTTCGGGCAATTCGCCACCCTTGGCCTCGGCATGACGGAGTAGCTGCAAGCGCTGCTGAATCTGGGGGTTATCCGGGTCGAGGTCGGCTGCGCGTTCGTAGGCGTGGATGGCGTCGCTGATCTGGTTGTTACAGGCCTCGTACAGGCTGCCGAGGTCGAACCACACCTCGGAAATGTAGGGGTTGAGGCGGATGGCGCGCGAGTAGGCGTCTAGCGCATCGCGGTACTGGTTGATCTGGTAGTAGAGCACGCCGATCGAGCACCAGAAGGTGGGGTTCTTGCCATCGCGGTAGACGGCCTGCTGGTAAGCCTCGTAGGCCTTGTTGTAATTTTGGCCGGCCATGTAGGCACGTCCGAGTAAGTACCAGCTCTGGGCGTCGTTGGGATCGGACTCGAGACTCTTTGTAAGGAACTGGATGGCTCGCTCCTGGTTGTTGAATCCGGCGTTGGAAAGATGGTAGAGCCATCCGAGCTGCTGCAGCACCTTGGCATGATTGGGGTTTTCGGCAAGGACGCGCTCGTACGCCTCCTTTGCAGCATTGAACTCCTTCTGCTGCTCGTAGACATGGCCGATCTGGAACCAGATGTCGATCTCGGTGAGCGGACGCGGTGGGTTGTCGAGGATGTAGCGGAAGCACTCGAGACTGGCGGGGAATTTGTTCTGCTGCTTGTAGATGATGCCGAGACGGAAGTAGATCTCGTTGGCCTTTTCATAGTTGGGGTCCATGCGGACAACACTGGCGAAAGCCTCCTCTGCATGCTCGAGGCTACCGTAGCGATCGTAGAGGATGCCGATGCCATACCAGAGCTTGGGCTCCTTGGGGTTGGGAAGGTGGTAAAGCGCTTGCTGATAAGCGGTGTAGGCGCGCTGCAGATCGTCCATCATCAAATAGCAGTGGCCCATAGAACCCCAGGTGTCACCATTCTCGGGAACAATGTTGAGCACGCGCTGAAAGTAGTCGACGGCTTTTTCAAAGTTGTCCAAGGTGCGATGGACGCCGGCGATGGCGCTGAGAGCAGGCACAGAGTACGGGTTGTGTCGAAGAGCAGCCTCATAGGCCGAGAGAGCGCGGTCGTAGTCCTCCATAGTTTCCGCGGCTGAACCGACCGCGACCCAAGCAGCCTCGTTAGCAAGAGACAGTTTCTGCACGGCTGGAGACGATGAAGCAGGAGGCCCAGCAGGCGCGCCGCCGGCATCCATGATGCGGCTCTGAGCGGATGAGGATCGAGGAATGTGCGGCGGTGGGGGCGGTGGACCACCAGCGCCGCCCGGTCCATCTGCCATGACCATACGAGGAGGAGGTCCACCGTGGGCCGAAGGAGGTCCGTTGACACCGTTCATGGCATGTGGAGGCAAACCGGGCGGCGGTGGCATGGACTGAGCGTAGGATGAATGAGGGTGATGCATGGGACCGTTGCCGGGACCAGGGGCCATGCCAGGACCGCCTTGTTGAGGAGGAGGCGGGCCGCCAGCAGAGTGGTGTAAATCCCTTGCACCGGCGTGAGGATGATGCGAAGGGTGAGAGCTGTGTCGAGATGAAGGAGGCATGATGGGTCGAAGGAGTGGATGACTAGGCGAGCGAGCTGAAAGAGCGAGGCGATAGTAAAGGATATCGAGCTGGAGAAGATACGAATGTAGAAGAGGAGACTCGTCGACAGTTTCGAATCACGTATGACACTGGTAGCGGCGAGCAAGCAGCGCTAATCGATGCTGACGAAATGCTCTGTTTTGCTGTGAGCTCGGAAGATGCGACAAGTGTGCGAAAAGATCGGAGTAGCCGCCGACCGCTGTGTTACTGCGAGGCGAGCTGCTGAGTCGTGCGATTTCGTTCCGGTGTCGGTGACCACGATACCAGAGTAAAGAGTTCCGTTGTCAATGTCGACGGTAGGAAAAGAGACGATGTACCAGCCACGAGCGCCGAATCCAAACGCCGCGCCCAGTCTTTTGCAACGCTAGGACCGAAAAAAAGCCAGTCACTACGATGCAAAGACGCTGACAAGAAACGAGTGTGTCCTTCGACGAATGCCGCCCCAATCTGCGATCGATGGAGAAAGGTGAAATTGCGTAGGAAGGATCTCCGAGCTGTACGCGAGGGACAGAGACGAGGTGACTGAAGAGTTGATGGTGATCGTGAGGGATGGCGTCAAAGCAAATCGTGAAGAAAGGGAAGAGGCGACGGCGGATGCAAGAGTGCGCCCATGCGGATTGGCCTTTGCTTCGTCTGTTTTGTTCTAGCTTTTCATCTAACTCAGCCTGCTCTCGGATGCAATGCGAGCAAGCGAGGGAGCGAGCGGGCGGAACGACGATATTCTGAATTTGACGGTGATATAAGCGAGGGAAGCTCTTGAGCAGACAGCTCGACAGGCTAAGTGCTTTTTTCTTTATAACAAAAGACGAAATAAAAGACAAAAAAGGGAAAGTGGTTGGCGATACTGTACAATACAGGCTGCCGAACAGCCATGGAGCATTTTCGGGAACAAGAGGGGAAAAATAAGAAAAAGGACGCGTGCTGTCGAGCTGCTGAAATAGTCTAAGGACAGTCGTGATCCTACTGTAATTGACCGTCGAAATGAGTTTAAAACTACCAAAAAAACCGCATAAACAGCGTTGTAAAGTACCAGTACAGTAGAGTCTTTTGCAGCAAATAACAAAGGCGTGATCCAAAACGCGATGGCCAGCCAGTCTCACGGTGTTCCTTCTCCAGGCAGCTGATTATTTGTTTTAAGTATTTAACTGCTTGGTGCTGACGTCCTTGGTCGCAATTCACACAAAACGCTTTGCAGAGTGCCGACAGTCCTTTCATTATGGAAAAAGGTCTTTCGGAGGGCCGTTCTCGATTCCCATTTGTCTTGCACCTCCAGCCGGAATCTTTCCGATCAATATTTTCAACTCACGTCGGTCAAGAGCAAAAGCGGTCCCGGGTGACCATGAAATGGCACCAATCAAAAGCATGCCGCATGGGGAAGACCAGTGTCTGCCCAAACGTAACGAGGTCTTTCGTTTGACGAGCCCACGCCGCTCTTGCAGGCAAACAGCAATGCGCCTGTAATCACAAACAGGTCCATCAGCCGAAGCTCGACGCTTGGCTCTGCCAAATGCAGCTGCAAATGAGGCCCAAGCCAGAGCTGCATAACGATCGGGATCGGGCTCTCATCGAACCAGGTTAATCTCTACCCCTCCTTCCACAACCTGAGCCTTCTCTCCTTTGTAATCTCTTGCCACTTTGGTGTGGATCAACACACGGAAACGATTGGCAACAGCAAGCTATGTGTTGTTGAATTGTATTAAAAGTACATCCACGAAAAGAGCCGTCGCAACTCTCAATGCGGTTTTGCGGCAAGTGTCGATAGAGCGCAAAGAACTGATTCAAGGGTCGAGAAGGTCCTCGACATTGGACCAGTAGCTGGACTCCATGACTTTCTCGATCTCCTCCTTTGTAAGCCACTGGAACTCCTCGACGTCATTGCCCTCGCTCAACTCGGCGTTCCCTGCCAACACGTGTCCTTGCAAGAAGTAGGTCTTTTCGGCAGCTGCATTGACCTGCTTGTACAGACCGATGGGAAGATTAGAGACCATCCAGATATCCATCTTGTTGCCAAGAATGTCGGTCACGGATGCAGGTGCGACCTGGAAACGACACAACAATGGAACGGAGTGGAATGGCGATGTCAGTACAATGTTCGCTTTCAAGTGGTACGTCAAGTGGGTGTTGGCCCTTGGAACTCACGTCATGAAGGTTTTCACGCTTGATGTTGCTGAGCGCCTTGGCTGGGAATCGCCATGCAGCAGCATCCTTGCCCGACTTTTGCTTGACAACAAGGTAGAGTGTGCGGTCGAGTTTCCTTTCGAGACTGCGCACGTCGTTGCTAGCATCTGCGGGTGTCGTTCTGGGCAGGGGCCGGTTCTCTGCGTCGCCCTCAGTCGTAGAGGATGATGCAGAAAGCGCTGGTGCTTCCTTGGTCTTTGCAGCTTTGCCCTTGGACGCAGAGCCGGCAGCTGTGGCGATGGCAGAGAACCCTTGCGGCGAGCTGGTTTGGTCCTCCTCAAAACGCTTCTCAGCTGCAGAACCCTTTTTAAAGTAGAAATCCTTGGGGAAAGGCTGCTGCAACGCCTCGGACAGCTGGCGGTTGTATTCGTGGTAAGCCTTTTCGAAGCTGCTGGGTTCACGGAGGACGACGGGTGGTCTTGAGAGGATCAAGGAGCTGATAATCTTGGTCGAAGAGGAGGATGATGCGCTTGTCGCCTCAGACGCTGCAGCAGAAGAAGAAGGAGTCGAGGCGGCACTCGGAGTGGCATAGCTTGGAGAAGAGTGCAAGAGACGCATTGCAGACGCTTGCGATTGGAGCAGCCGCAAGCGCGGAGCAGCTGACCTCGTCGCCGACATTTTGTTCGTTGCGTGGATGATTGCAGTCTTGATAGCAGCGAAGCTAAGCCGGTGATTATTCTAGAAATGTGCAGATTGCGATGTGATGGGTCAAATGGTGGTGAAGTTCGGATGATGGTGAAACGAGGAAGTTCTCGGAATCGAAAAAATTGAGAAGGCTCGCTCGCCTCGCGCACTTTCTTTCTTTTCTTCCTGCTCGGCTGACTCTTCTCAAAAGAGTAAAAATGTCGTACAAAATTTTGTTTGAAGCTCTAACATTCTGAGCAACAAAAACATTTCGTGTGAATTGAGAGTTCAAGTTCGAAAGAGAAAGCGTGCTCAAGTCGATCACAAGCGTGAAGGCGGTGTGTGTAGCTAGCTGATTTGAATTTGAGAGAATACCAAGTGAAGCAGCAGGCAGCAGGCAGAAGCGGCAAGGCTAAGCGGTGGAGGCTCCAAGCCAAAGGCAGCAAGCGTACGGGCCACCTTTCTTTGACTGCCAAAACGTGATTTTGTTGAGAGAGACGCACGAAGGCACATCTCAACAGGGGCTCACCACACCGCATTCTCACTGCCAAGCACACTTATCAGCAATTGCTCTTGACCATCGACTTGTTGCTTCACCCGCTTCTTCCTTCGTCGCCCTTCATCCCTGCCCCCATCTCGTTCCTCTGGGCACACTTGGACACGACTCGTCGTTGCACTGTGGCGCATACTAGCAGGTCGACGCGCAAGGAAACTCAACTGCCACGACCGTCGAGCAGCAGCTATCGTTGCACACCATGTCGTCGTCTTCGAGCTCTAAGCAGAATGCCGATGCTCAGGCCAAGGACAAGTCCAATGTCAAGGACACTGTTGAGGCACCTCCACTCGTCTACCTCACCAACAAGTGGATCCAGGAGCTTGCACAGCGCATCCGCGCTCGACCCATCCCATGGGAGGGCTATCACCGCGCCGATCTGCTCAGCGCCGAGGAGCTCAAGATGATCAAGAGCGTCGATGCTATCGTCATTGGCCAGAATCGTTCCAAGCTCGACCCTCTGCTGGACGAGCACGGTCCCGACTACGTCTCTCTATACCTCCGTCTCCTGTCCAAACTCAGCCGCACCGATACCCTCCAGCAGATCCTCGTGCTCATCGACGACATGGTTTCCGACCGCGATGACCGTCTCGAGCTCTTCCTTTCGCTCGACGGCCAGGAGGAGCAGGATGGTATCGGGTTCCCCTGGAAACCGTTTGTCAAGCTCCTCGATGTTCCCGACGACTTTGTTCAGATGAAATCGGCCCAATTTCTCACATTACTCCTCGTCTTCTCCGCCACACACTCGGAACAGCCCAGCCCACCTGCGTCCGTGCTGCCTCGCCTCTTGACCTTCCTATCCTCGCTTTTGCGTGGCGCTAACTCCAAATCCGGCGCCAACAACTCCGGTCGTGCTCAGTCGGGCAACAGCAACGCATCTCCTGCTTCCCGTCGAATGTCGCCCGACTTTGCTGAAGGGAACGGACCCGAGATCGCCCTCGTGCTACTCGAAGCACTTCTCCGAACTCAAAAGTACCGCGAGCAAGCCTGGGACTTTGATGTCGCCAAGATGGGCCAGACTGCATCTTCAACGTCGGGCAAAGCTAAAGCTGTCAACGAGGAAGATGGCGACAGCGAGCAGCAGCAGCAGCAGCAGCAGCAGCAAGACGATGTCGACCGTGGATTCCTGTCAGAGTTGGCCCACATCTTGCGGCTCAGCAACGTACCCGCCAGCGGCTCGTCGTTCAACTCGAGCGCGACCTCGCCCGCCGGCTCTGGATCCGCAACGCCTTCGCGTGCGCCCGCCTCGAGTGCCGCTAGCACGCTGGTCGCCGGTGCCAACAACGGCACCAACACCACGCGCGCGGGCACGCAGCTCATCTACCAGGTGGTGCTGTGCTTCTGGCTGCTCAGCTTCAACAAGGACATTGCGGCCGAGCTCAACGTCAAGTTGGGGCTCGTTCCTCTGCTGGTTGACGTGGCGCGCAATGCGGTCAAGGAGAAGGTGACGCGTGTTACGGTGGCCACGTTCCGCAACTTGCTGGCGAAAGCGCCGGATGTCAATGCGCCCGTGATGCTGGGCAGCAAGTGTCTGACGCTTGCCGAGAACCTGCTGTCGCGCAAGTGGTCTGACGAGGAGATCGAGGAGGACCTCGAGTACATCAAGGCCGAGCTGGCGGAGCGACTCAAGACCATGACGACGTGGGACGAGTATCTCTCGGAGCTGCAGTCGGGCCAGCTGACGTTCGAGAGCCCCGTGCACGAGCTCGACGACTTTTGGAAGGAGAACGCGCCCAAGTTTGTCGACGAGGACGGCAAGGTGCTGAAGCAGCTGGTGACCATTTTGGACGAGAGCGAGGATCCGACGACGCTCGCCGTGGCGTGTTCGGATGTGGGCAAGTTTGTGCACTTCTTCGAGCAGGGCAAGAAGCGCGTCAGTGATCTCGGCGCCAAGGCGAAAATTATGGCGCTGATGGCCCATCCGGACGCCAACGTCAAGTACCATGCGCTGCATACCGTGGCGAAGCTGGTTTCGGCTAGCTGGCGATAAGCGTCGAGATGCGGCACACACTCGTTTCTCACACACGTATACATTCTTGTTCTGTTGCTGTTGAACTGTTTGTCTTTTTTATTCGGCTAGCAATCTACATGTCCACTTGTTTCGACTAGACGAGCAAAGGTGAATCAATGACTGAGAATCCGACGGCTACACCGCCCTCGTCGCTCTCCCTGCCTTTGGTCCTCAGCAGGTATCCGCCCGACTGGTGGTGGTGCACTTGCACGCTCTGCTGGCCATTTTCAAAGAGTACAGCGCCGTACACGCCCAGCTCGGAAACGGTGTCTTTGGCGAGCAATGCTCCCGCTTTGGTCCCCGGGGTGGTGGCGGCTTTGACCAAAAAGTTGCCCAGTCCAGCGGGGGGCTTGATGAGGCTCATCAGGATGTACGCCTGGCGCTTGGCGATGGCTCCCGTGTGTGTAGAGGAGGACGACTCGAGCTCGGCGAGGAAGCGCGGGATGTCGTCGCGATAGACATTGTTTCCGCCGCCTTCACGCTGCGGTTTGAGCACGTAGTTCTGCGGCTGAGTGAGGGCGAGTTGGTATCCCTTTTGGCCGAGGGGAGAGTCGTCGAGCGGGTAGAGGTCCGTGAAGGTTTCTCTGAGCTGCTGTGCCGTCGCAGGGGTGATTGCCGCTTGGGAGCCGAGGGAGCCGAGTAGGGGTTCGAGCTGGCCTGGCTCTGCGAGAACCTGCTGAACCTTTTTGGCTCCTGCAAGCTGAACAGCGATCGAGGGGCATTTGATTGCCGCACTCAGTTCGAGCTTTTTCCTCGTCTCCCATTCCGTCTGACCCGTATAATCGGATGGTCCGTAGCCAGCACGGAAGTAAACAACGCTGATCTCAATGCGACCCAGAACGGGATGCTGCAAGAACAGCGCGCGCTTCTCGTCGCTAGACATCCTCGCAGCAATCTCGTTGAAGCACTGCCGAACGACTCGGATTCCCCTGTCTTGCAGCGCATGTTCGAGCGGACGCTGGTCGAACGCGTTCCGTTCGCCTTCCTGCACCACGAAAAGCACGTATGTGTTCTTATCGGTCTCGCCCCTTTTGCGTCGTTGAGAGATGTACGCGGCGTGTGCGGCTGCCAGTCCGCCGGTTAGCACATCCTGGCCCTGGTTCACCGGCAAATTATCGAGGTTCGACAGGCCGCTGTGCACGTCAAGATAGTCCGTAGTCTGTGAGACATGTCGATGAAGGCCGTTCACCTTCGTACACAGAGCGCCAAACGAAGCGCTGATCGTGTTGAACTCGACCTGTTTGAGTTCGAGCTGACCCGACCTGCCCATTTCCGCAGCAGCAGAGGATTCGCTCTGTGCATCATGAAGCAGATAATCGCTCCTGAACAGACCCAGGCTCAGCGGCTGGACGAGATCGTCCTTGACAGAAACGTAGATGTCCCAAAGCTGTTTCTGGAATTCGTCGACCTGGACGACTGATTCGCCGATGACGCGTTGGAGGAAGGTATGGTCCGACGAGACCTGAGCGTAGAGCAAATCGTAGGCTGGTTGGATGTTTTGTGCCTTTTGAAAGAGTGCGCGTGGGAATGGGGAGGGAAAGAGCGAGAAGGGGGCGTGAATGGCGCTGTCGCTTGCTGGCTGGGTGGAGGGTGCGACGGGAACGGGACGGTAGACGATACCGTGAGCGAGGGCGTAGTCGGTAGCTTGGGTTGAGAGATACTCTCGTGCCTCGTCGGGCAAGGATGGCGGCCATGCTGGTAATGTTGGAGTCGACATCTTTGCGGTCCCTAATAGCTTACTCAGGAGGAGCGATGATGATAGGAAGAGGTTGGATAGGAGCAAAACGACGAGAGAGAGAGAGGAGCATCGGTGGAATAGAGCGTGAGTGTATGTGTCCGTGCAGCACTCGGACGGTGGTCTGAATCGCGCCATCCGACCACAACTCAAAACTTCTCAATCGGCTTAATTCCGACAGACTAAAGGACCCTGAAATTACAAATGTGATGCTCTCGGATCAGCATCTCCCTTCTCGATTGTCGCCATCACCATCGCCTTCGATCATCAGCGACACACCACCCAACTCATATCAACTCTTCGAACCACTCTCTGTCGACTGACCGGCTCGAGACGTCCATCGCCTTGAAGGCAGCTCACCACCACTTCCACTCCACTCCCTCTCTCTCGGCACCTCTTACAATGACCGTGAACGCATCAACACCAGTTACATCTGCCCCAGCCGATGAGCAACGCCGAACAGCAAATCAGGCCGCCTTCTCACGCGATCTTGAATTCCTATCTTCTCTAGCCAACCCCTACTACCTCAATCACCTCGCCCTAACCGGCGTGTTCTCTTCCGCAGCCTTCAAACGATACCTCAAGTATCTGGACTACTTTCGACATCCGAGATACGTCAAGTACCTGCAATACCCGCAGGCGCTACACTTTTTGGATTTGCTGCAGAACGAGGAGGAGTTCCGTCTGGCGTGTAGAGATCCGGCGTTTGTAGGCGAGGTCATGGCAAAGCAGGTTGGGCATTGGGCGACGTGGCGGGATCCGGAGAATGGGCCGGCAGAGCAGGATGCACAGGAGGCCGCTGATGGAGCTGAGCAGACAGCGTAGCCGTCAGCGAGCGAAAAGATCAACAGCATTCATGAGGCGAGAGCGTCTCAGTATACCCTTGTAAGCATCGTCTTACAGCACATCGATTGCATGAAACGCGAGCATCTTCACCTCACCTCACTGACTCTCAGCTATCACACTCACAAGCTCTCTTTTGTTCGACTTGAACAGATTGATTGCGATTTGAAACTCTGCCCTATCGAAATCTCGCGTGATGATGTTCCTCTACAAGACCCTGGCCCGTGATCCTCTCTCCCGACGTGCCCCACCCATCTAGATCTGCCTCCTCATCGATCTTCCTCAGCCGTTCCCTCTCCCTCTCGCGCTCCTCCTCCGTCATCGCCCTCGCGACGTACGCCTTGGACACAATCTCCTGACTCACCCTCTGCGTGTCCAACTCCAACGCATCCGACTCGCCCGTGCCTTTGCGACGTGCTTTCCCGCGCTCGTGCTGCTCGTCGAACAGCAAACTGTTCTCGTCGTCTGCAGCGCCGCCGAGATGCTCGTACCCGCGCCCCTGGCCGCTTGCGTTGATCGAGGATCCACCGCCGCGGAAAATCGAGCTGGCTCGACTGCGGATGCTCTCGCCCAACTCGTTGAGGCCAGAGATCTCATGACCGACCGAATCGGCTCCGCGCGTGATCAGCCGGTATTTGAGCCAATTGTACAGCGCGATGCCCAACAGCGTGATACAAAGCCCCGTCACATTGATTGGCGTGAGCTCGTCGCCAAACACGCTGCTGGCCAGAGCGATCGTAAGCACCTCCTTGAAAATGCCCGCCACGCTGAGCGTCACCACACTTGTGCGCTTGATGAGCGCAAACTCGGCCAGGTTCATCCCGAATGCCAAAAAACCCGGGGCAGCGATCATCGCCGTCGTCCGCAGCCCGTGCGCCAGGGTATCAAAGTACCCCGACTTGGCGGCGAAGATGTTGTGCCACGATTCGAAGATCGCCGAGAGCGAGATGAGCGAGACGCCCATGACGGGGGTCAACCAGAAAACGGTGGCGATCGGATTGTTCATTCCCATCTCGTCCCTGTCAAGGAGCATTTGCGTCAAAGCCCACCGCAACCCGCCCAACGCCGATGCCGACAACACCTGCACCGCCCCGACCAGCACGAACTTAGTTTCCGCCGCCACCATCATCACCACGCCCACGGTGATCAGCGAGATGATCCCGATCAAGCTCCACCGGATCACCTCGAGCCCGAACAGAAAGGCGAAGAACAGCACGAACGCGAGATTCGAGCTCTTGCACATGGTGTAGAACGTCAGTGTGATGGTCTTAAGGCTGGTGTTGGAGAGTCCGATGTCGAGTGCGGTGGCGAGGGCACAGGGGACGACTTTGGACGCCCAGTCGAATCCAGAGGGTCGCGAGGTGGTGCCATTGGGTCGACGCGGGACGAGCTGCGGGAAGATCTTCAGGGCCATGCTGCTGAGGATGAACTGCATGAGCATGTGGAAGCTAGTGACGAAGAGCGGGAAGGAGAAATTCTTCTTGTCGGTCGAAAACATCCACTTGTTGTACACCGAGATGAGCGTGGAGAAGGTATACCAGCTGAGGATGAGCAGGACGTTGACTACGGAAGCTTTCCAGTATGCGTCCCGGCGTTCGCTCAGCGTACCGCCCTGTTGGCGCTCCAAGAAGCGAGTAGACGGGATCGAAGATGCCTGCTCCGCCAACCTCCAGTATGCTCCGGGGTCGAGCGTGTGACCAAAGGTGCTCGTTGGCGTGCGATGCCCTGTGGACGGAGAAACGTCGTCGTGATACGGACTCGAACGCCCGCTCCTCTCGTTGTTGCCAGTAAGCGGTTGCGACTCTGCATCTGCCGCGTATTCTTCTTGTTCCTGATTTGGCAGTTGGCTGCGCTGCTGTGTCGGTGACACTGGGGTGAAAGTTGGCTTGGAAGAAGCTCGTATTGTGTCGGAGGAGAGCTTGGGCACGGCCACGTCGGAAGAATTACGAGCGGATGAGCTGGTCGGGAAGAAGAGGATATCGGACTCGGAAGACTCTATCGAATGCTCGGTGCCGATCGAGCGCGTGTCGGCGGGTTGCAGACTCATGGTGAAGACCAGTCTGTATTTCGATCGTATAAAGGTCGAAAGAAACGGCGTTGCGCTGCGGGCTGGTTGCGATCCGAGCAGAAACGCGAGTTGCACTGGGGCCTCTACGGGAGCGAGCAGAGGGCTGACGGGGATTCCAGTGGTACGCAGCGATAAAGCCGCTAACCAAGCATGGCGCTGCAGTGAGGTAGAAAGCTGTTCCCGACTCTGCGCGATGTCAAAAGTCGCGTGTGTGATGGAAGTTGACAAGGTGGTGGTGGGGGTGAGTGGAACGTGCTCCGATGCAAGACCAACATGCAAGCTGCAGCTCTGGCCGGCGTGTCTTGGGACAGATTCGGTTCCTTTGGCGAGCGAACAAACGACGCGCTTATTCAGATTTTAACACGGGCCGGTGCTGAATTGAGTTGTTTTGAGGCACAAGAGTGGGCAGAGGCTTCTCGCTGTGACAACCTCGGACCCTGAATTCTGCTATCATTCTCTGCATGCAGATCACCCTCAAGACAGCAAGCTCAATGCTGCCGATAGATCGAACAACACAAGGGCACCTTGAATCTTTGGCAATGAAAAGACTGATTCTACATGATCAAAAACCAGCAGTTGGCAAGAATTACCAACATCAAGAACCAAACCAGCTGCCGTGGGAGAGGTGCATGACCTGGCCGGTCATCAGGTTGGAAGAGCCAGGGTCGGCGAGGTAGACGTACGTAGCTCCCATCTCGGCGGGCTGACCGGGACGACCGTGAAGGGGCGCACCGCCGATACCCCAACCCTCCATGTTGTCCTTGCTGCGGCTTGCCGGCTGGAGTGGCGTGTAGATGGGTCCAGGAGCCACCGCGTTGACGCGAATGCCTTTGGGTGCGAGCTGCAAGGCCAAGCTTCGAGTGAAGGCGACGAGAGCCCCCTTTGTGGATGCGTACGGCACCATCTGAGCCGATCCTTTGTATGCTGTCACCGAGGACGACTGGATAATGGTCGATCCGCGTTTCATGTGCGGCAGGGCAAACTTGGTGATGGCAAAGGCGCCGAGCACGTTGCTGCGGAAAGTGCTTTCAGCGACGCTGAGGTCGGTGTCCTCAAAGTTCTTGTCGGGCACCTGCTTTGCAGCGTTGTTGACAACGATGTCGATGGTGCCCCACTTTTCGAGATGCTTCTGCACGACCAGCTTGCAATCCTCCTCCTTTTCGAGGTTGCCCGGTACGCGCAAGATCTCCTTTGTACCCATGGGCGCTTGCTTGACCAACTTTTCCACCGCATCGGCATCCTTCTCCTCCTCGGGCAGGTAGGCGATTGTCACATTGGCGCCCTCACGTGCGAAGAACAGCGCAGCGCTACGACCGATGCCGCTATCGCCGCCCGTGATGATGGCCGACTTGCCCTCGAGCTTGCCGCTGCCCCTGTATTCTTCGAGGTAAGGCTTGCCGTTGTTGTCCCACTTTTCGACCTTGATGTGCTCGGCGAGCGGCTCCATCGACTGGTCCTCGCCGGGGAGCTCTTGTTTTTGACCCTTGGGGTAGTAGTTCGGGTAGGCGGTGACCACCTGGTCGTCGTTCTGCTGCGAAGACATAGTGAAGTTCGAGTAGCGAGGAGAGGGTGTGGTGCGCGGCAAGGGAGCTTAAGAGCGGAGGACGGAAAGATGGCGTGTGACGGTGTTCAGAGACGATCTGAGCGTGTTCATACAAATGTTGTCAAGAGGAGCTCAGTGGCGGAATGGTTTCGAGAAGGGGGGAATTGGCTATGCGTTCGAAGCTCGTTCATATATACACGACATTACTGGCGCCGACACTTCTTGGCGCGCTTGTCATCCGCCGTTTGGAAGAAAGCAGGATGAGCAAGCAAAGCGGTATGACACGCTCATTGCTTCGCCCAGGTCGGCAGAGTAGTCTGCTGAGTGAGAAAGGCCAAAGAGTGGCCTGAGCATCGTGACCATAGCCAAGGAGCACGAGATGGCTCCACATGGCGTTCGATGGGTGTCAGCAAGGACAGGGTCCTTTGACCGGTCGCTTGACGAAGAGTTGCATGCGAGGAAAGCAGCGGCATCATCATTTACAGCACCAGTGCTGAATCATCGTGAGCGTCATTTCACGCCGGCATTTTGACAGAAAGTGGAATTTCTGACCCAGTTTTTTTCTGACAGGTTTCCGCAGGAATGGCTTAACCGTGTCTCTGTCTCTGTCTCTTCGATGAGACCAGGTCTTGCCGCAAATCGAAACACCAAGGCAACATCAGTCTTTGAAGATGCGTAATTCTGCGATGTCCATCCTCTTGAGTTCGCGTGGCAAAGAGATCATTAGCAGGACGGCAAAGATTCGCTAATGCAAAGCAATGCTAGACTCTGGTCTTTGCTCGAGTCAGTGTTGCAGTCGAATGCTCCTCGATGTCCCATTGGGCTCTAGCTCAGGAAAGGTGACTCGCGGAGCGGCTTTTGTCTTTCACCAACCAACTCTGTCTGCATCGTCTCAGACAGGACAACGAATGATGCTCAGCCGCGGAGAGAAGTCGAGTCAGAAGCAACAGCGAACTACGAGATGAGCTCAGAGTCACACGCAGATGGCAACTACCGTTGTTGGTTGCTGCTGGCCGTGGTAATCAGCGGCGAACCCGTTAGCGGCGTCGTGCGACTCCGCAAGGCAGAGACCTACGGTGGCTGGCAACGCCGTGTGCTGCTCCTGTTGGTGTTGATGTGAAATGGCAATTTTCATCGCGACTGAGCTGCTGCTACAAGCTCAAGAGGTCACCGAGCGCTTTCATCTGGATTCTGAAATGCAGGGTGTTGCTGCATGGCAACGCGCCGGGTTGCAGCTTCAGCTAGCTCCACACTCTCCGCCTAAGGAATCAGAGAAAAAAGGGCTGCATTACCACACCCGCGTTCGAGTGGCGCGAGCGAGCTCGAGCTCGAGTCTGTTCTGCGCAGCCAGTAACGAATGCCGGCAGCAAAGCGCAGCCTAGTTCGCCGGCTCAGGGTCGTCGGATGCATCCGAGAGCATATAGCTTCCCAATCCTCTCTTCTCGCCACATCGTCCCATTCTCACACTTGGATCGGAACTGCCACCAAGACCGTCTATTGTACGCTACTTTCAGCTTCGACATATCACATGCTGATATAATCGCAAACGAGCGCGCGGTGCCATCCTCAAGACTTTCCGTTCATCGCCGCATCAAGTCAGGTCGAGTCATCTCTCGTTTGGTCACTTTTAAGCTCAAGCCTTCCAATTCGAACAGCACTGTGCCAGGCCTCATCCAACATCTCCTCTACTTCTTAGGATATTGGGAACTTCTGGTCTCGGTTCAGCGCCGACATTGGCCATTATTCTCGACATTACCGCATCGCCATCACATCCGTGATCTAAATCACGCCGATCTGTCACACCACCCTCATCATGTCCGCCTCTTCCGCTGCGCCACAGAAGAAGGCGCCCACAATAGACGCCCTTACTGCCAATCTTCACTCCACCAGCCTTAGTGCCTCCAATTCGAACGCATTCGATCCTCGCGCTCTCTCATCTGCCGACCTCAAGAAGCTCCTGCTCGAGCCAGTGGATGACAGCACTAGATCGATACCGGCGTCATTACCATCTCAGCCTACCCACACGAGCTCCTCTTCGAACAACGACGCCGCCGCCAAAGAGCGGGACCCCCCCTCCACCGCTGAACCCCAAGCCAAGGGCCTTGTTAAGTACATCGCAGACCGTGTCGCTTACGAAGGAGGCGAATTCGTCCTGCGCATCGGCACGCCTGAACCTCGAAACGATGCCACCATCACGAGCCTATTCACCGAAGATGAGCTGTCATTTGCCATTGCGAATGTGATCAAGGCTGCTAGCTTATCTGACGCCGATGCCAGTCTTCTCCACCAGCAGGCTACAGAGGACGGCAAGGGCAGGTCCGCCCACGTCCTCATCCGCAGAATTCCCGCTGGTGCCGAAGAGCTGGTCGAGCTACGTATTGCCGTCATTGGCAATGTCGACGCTGGCAAATCCACGATGCTAGGAGTGCTCACTAAGGGAGGTCTCGATGATGGCAGAGGCAAAGCCCGTGTCAACCTCTTCAGGCACAAGCACGAGGTCGAGTCCGGTCGAACTTCATCCGTCGGAATGGAGATCATGGGCTTCGACTCCAAGGGAAAACCTGTGCACAACGTCGTTGGTCCTGGGCAGGAGCCTGGACGCAAGATGTCGTGGGAAGAGGTATGCGCCAAGTCCAGCAAGGTCATCTCCTTCATTGATCTCGCTGGGCACGAGCGTTACCTCAAAACGACGGTCTTCGGCATGACGGGATGCCTTCCTGACTTTGTCATGCTGATGGTCGGTGCCAACGCGGGCCTCATCGGCATGTCCAAGGAGCATCTCGGCATTGCTCTGGCTCTCTCGGTGCCCGTGGTGGTGTGCATCACCAAGATCGACATGACGCCAGCTCATGTTTTGGAGACGACGCTCAAGCAGCTCACCAAGATACTCAAGTCGCCCGGCTGCCGCAAGACGCCCGTGTTTATCAACGATATGGGTCAAGTGGTGGAATCGGCGCTGCGACTCGAGACGGAGCGTATCTGCCCCATTTTCCAGATCTCCAACGTTACTGGGCTCAACCTCGATCTCTTACGCAGCTTTCTGAACATCCTACCGCAGGCGAGTGCGGCCAAGTTCCAGGTGGATCAGCCGTTTGAGTTCCAGATCAGCGACATCTTTTCGGTGCCGTTCGTCGGTACGGTTGTTTCCGGGGTTGTGCTGGCGGGCAGCTGCAAGGTAGGAGACTCGGCGCTGCTTGGGCCAGACAGCTTGGGCCAGTTTGTAAGCACCTCGATCCGCAGCATTCAGCGCAAGCGCGTCCATGTGGACGGAGCCACAGCGGGTCAGAGTGTGTCGTTTGCGCTCAAGAAGATCCGCCGCAACCAGGTGCGGAAAGGCATGGTGATGGTGGCACGCACCGAGGTGGCGCCCAAGAGCTACATGGAGTTCGATGCCGAGATCCTGTGTCTGTACCACTCGACCACGCTGTCGGTGGGCAGCTGCATGGTACTGCACGCTGCGTCTATTCGACAGACGGTGCGCATTGTGGGCATCGCCAAGCTCGACGGTCAGCCCACTATCGGTCCCGGAGCAGGTGGGGTAGATGCGCATGGAGGCAAGCCGGTGGTTCGTACGGGCGACCGTGCCAAGCTGCGTTTGCAGTTTATCCGATACCCCGAGTACGTCAAGCCGGGCATGAAGCTCATCACTCGCGAGGGGAAGACGAAGCTCATCGGTGTGGTGCGTGCTGTAGGACAGTCTGGGCCGCTGAACGGTGGGGGGGCTACTTTGGGTAATGTGGCGGGAGCGGCGGCGAATGTTCCACCTGCTGCGCATGCCGCTACTGCGTATCCTGCGCCGGCACTTGGGGTCAAGTGAGCCGACTGAATCCTATTTGGCTCCAAAACCCAATTCTGAAGCTGATTCCAGGGTGTGTCGTGTGTGGTACAAGCAGCGGTGGTCTTGTGAAGATAGGAAGGATTGAAGACATGAGAGCGAAGACAAGCGGTATTATGTAATCACATCAAACCGCGGCCTGAAAGGGTCTTAAATTTTCCAGAAAAGCGGAAATTTTGGTGCAGCAGCGTTGGCAGCCAAGTTGAAGTTCTTCTTGAATTTCTTCGTGATCCTCTTGTTCTGCCTTCTGCCCTCACGACATCTACCATCACCCACCGTCTCTACACACTCTACTATGGCCGCCGCATCCTCATCATCAAAGGCTTCGAGCTCGAAGCGCAAGACGCCAACAGCCACCGGTAGCGCTTCCGGTAAAAGCAAGAAAGCCAAGTCGGCCTCGAGTTCGACGGGGGACGAAGCGTCGATACCGCTAGGAAGGGCGCTGGCGTCTACGGAGAAGCGCGTTCGGGATGGCGCCGTTCGGTCACTGACTGCGTACTTGGCTGAAAACGGTGCGCATACTATCGGCGATCTGGAGCTGCAGAAGCTGTGGAAGGGTTTGTTCTATTGTTTCTGGATGTCGGACAAGCCGCTCATCCAGCAGCGGCTCGCAAACGACCTCGCGCAGCTCGTGCTCGTCCATCCTGCATCTTCCAGCTCCACCACGGCGGAGGGGGAGTCGACGGAGCGCGCACTTGCAGGGCTGAAATTCCTCGAAGCATTCTGGGACACACTTGTCGCCGAGTGGGCCGGGCTGGACAAGCACCGCATCGACAAGTTCTACCTGCTGGTGCGCAGGTTCGTTGCAGCGGGTTTCCAGCTGTTGGCCGAGGAGAAGTGGAACAAGGCGGCGGTCAAGAGGTTCCAGCACGTCCTGGGCAAGTTCGAAGCAGGCGTGTTGAGCACCAACGACCCCAAGGTGCCCGATAGCTTGACATACCACTTGTCGGACATCTACCTCGACGAGCTCGAGAAAGTCATCGAACAGCTGCACGACGCTGAAATCAACAACGAAGATGACGAGGAAGGAGAAGACGGGGAGCTGCCGTTGGTGCCGACGCTCGAGCTGTTGATGCCGTTCGTGGATGCGCTGGCAACAGCCAAGAGCAAAGCCATGTACGACAGGATTTGGGCCAATGTCTTTGAGCCGTTGCTGGAAGATACGCTGGTAGCGTCGGCTCGCGATGAAGGCAATGTTGTCTTCTCTGACGAGGACCAAGACAATGATGACAAAGAAGAGGAGGAGGAGGAGGAGGAGGAGGAGGAGGAGGAGGAGGAGGAGGAGGAGGAGGAGGAGGCGGGAGACGAAACGACCAACGGAACCGAGTTCCACTCTTTCGCCGACGAGTCCGCCCTCGCCCGCAACAACGACGACTCAGACGACGACTCGGAACCGTCTCTCCCTCCCTCTGATTCTGGCGAGTCGGACGAGGATGATGGGGCAGACGTCCGGTACCCACTCCTGCTCGCCCTCTCCGCCGTCCCCACCCCCACCCGCACCAACAAGGACGTGCAAGACGATGACGACGACGAGGAGCTCGACGAAGCCAGCGTCGACGTGGCCCTCGTGCTGCGCAAAGCCATCTTCCAGGCGCTCTTTACCGCCGCATCCCGCAAGGATGCTACGGAAGCCAGGCGTAGACTGCTCTATCAGCTCTGGAGGGACGAACAGGATCGATTGAATGATCTGCAGGGTGACAGCGACGACAACGAGGACGAGGAGTAGGAAGTCTGGAGCCTTTTGATCTTGCTGCGAATTCTGTCATCTCAATGCACAACCTTGATTCACATCTCCGCTTTACCGCTTTGTGTGCGTTTCCGGTCGAGTCTGTGAAACATTCGGACACGACTTGCCTTCCCTCGATAGTTTCACTTCGTCGCAACTCATCGCCACTCACGCCCTCATATGCACAGACGCACCTTCAGTCACCATACGCAGCTTACAACCTCGCCTGAGCATTCAAACGGCACGGGTTTTGTTCATTTCCAGTTCGCACTCAGCGCATGCTCCTTGAACCACTCCTTGCCCTTCTCCTCATAGTCCTGCCGGGTAATGGCGGTGCTTCTGAACGTGTCGGCCTCGGCGACACTCCACCGCGCGGCGCCCTTCCACGCGTCAAACCTGCGATCGCTCGCCGGCTTGACCTTGACCAGCACGCTGCTCGGCTGGATCGCGCGGATGCTCGAGTAGAGTCTCTGCTCGAAACCCTTGTAACCCGTGTGCCGTCCGGTGACAAAGATGTTCTGGAGCATGCGTGCGCGCACGTCGGCGTCGAACGAGTGCACGACGTGCGAGCAGATCTCGTCGAGCCCGGCCTGGTCCAGCCCGGCAATCGACGGCTGCCACAGCACCTCGGGCACGCGGATGCGCTCCACATTGAGGTGCAGCTGGTGCTGCCGCTTGATCGACTCCGGATCCGTATCTGGTTTGTTGGGGTCCGCAGAGGCGTCGGTGTCTTTGGCAGCGAGACCGACCGTAGGCGCGATCGACGCTTCCTCGCCTCCGCCGGGTCCGTTGAAGAACGTGAGCGTCAGACGGTTCTTGCGAGCCAGGCGGGCGGCGTACGTGTCGTCCGGTCCGAACGTCGGGTCGAGCGTGAGCAGGCGCGTCTCGATAGCAGAGAGACTGTTGTACGCGTCTTCCTCCTCTTCCGAATCATCGGCGTTTTGGATCTCGCGGTAGATGGCCCAGTCGTCGTCGTTGGCGCCAAACGTATCCTCATCGCCACCTTTCTTTCGCTTTCGTCCGCCCGTAGGCGTAGCACTGCCACTCCCCGGCGCATCCGAGGCGAGCGCAGTGATATTCTTCATCCTCTGCTGCGCCGCCAACGACTTGCGATCCGAGAGCATCTCCTTCATGCGCTTGCGCTCCTTGATGCGGTTGATGGCGTCGTCGTACTCCTTCCTCATCTTGGCCGACCACACTCTCGGGTTGTTGATTCGTTCGTCCTCGTCGCGCTTCAGCGCTTCCTCCTCCAATCGCTTCTCCTCGGCCTTTTCCGCCTTGGCACGCAGTCGAGCATCATAGCCAGCCTTCATCAGCTTCTGCTTGCGCTTCTCTTTGATGCCTTCCTCGTCGAGATCAGCATCGGGCACGTCGATCAACGGGAACGTCGGCTCCTCCTGCTTTTCATCCTCGATGTACTCCTCGCCCAGCTCCTTGGCGCGGAATCGCTTCAAGGCGCCCTCGATCTTGTTGATCATCTTATCGAGCGCGCCCTCGTTGTCAAACCCGTCGTTTTCAAGCCGCTTGAGGTATTCTGCTTTGCGTTCCTTGCCCTTGAAATCGCGCAGCTGCTGGTAGTACTTGAGGTCGTTTTCCTTCTGCATCATCTTTTCCAGCCGCATCTTGCGTGTCTGCTCGCGCAGGCGGTCGCCGGCCGCCTTGCGACGCTCTGCCTGTGCGCGCAGCTCCTCTTCAGACTTCTGCTCGGGCAGCGCATCCTGATAGGGGAACTGGACGATCACGTCGGATCGCTCCATAAGTGTCCATGTGGACGGCGCATAGGTCTTGTGAGAGGCAGGCATCATCGCCATGCCCTTGATATCGGAAGCATAGTCGGATGAGACGTAGCAGAGCTCTTCGAGCATGTTCTGCGCCTGCCAGGGCGTGACGCGCGTAGGGAAGCCAGGATACTTGAGCTGTATCAAACGCAGCAAAAGATCGGAGGCTTGCGCACCGCCCCATGCGAGGCGCTTCGAGTTGGTCAGGATCCCCTTGCCGGCAACAGTGGGAATGACGACGGTGCTGGAACGACCGGAAGAGACGACGAGCGCGTCCGGACCGACGTCGTTCTGGTACGCCGAAAACAGGCAGTCGACACCGTAGTTGACCGAGGGGACCTGGTATGCTTCGAACATGAGCTCATTCATAATACCTCTGCTGTACGCCGGATTACAGAGCGTTTCGGTCATGCAGATAGGATGCTGTACTCTATCCGTGTCGATGCCGAGGTTTGAAAATGTATAGTCGAGGACGATTTCCATGGCGTCCCAGCCTGTGACGACGTCGCTGTCAAAAGGGCTGCGGATGGAGCTGCGTGAAAGACCGTCGGCGTATACGTCGTTTCCCACCAAAAGCATGGTGTAGCTCTTCTTGCGGTCGCGCACTTTGGAGATCAAGTTGTCGTAGGCAACAAATGGCTGCTGGGAGAAGGTGGATGGATCGGTGGCATCCGAGAGCGCAAACCCGGCGCGAAGCTCGCTGGAGCCATTGTCGATTACGATGGGGCAGTCCGAGTTGTAATAGGTGGAAGAGCGGTAGGCGAGCTTCGGCACGGGCTTGGGCTTGGGAAAGTCAGTGGCGACATGGACGGGGACATGTTCGAGAGGCTGATACGGCGTTGACGAGGACGAAGAGGACGCAGTGTCGTTGGACGACTGTGGCATCCGGTCATCGTGAACAGCGACCGGGGCCATGTTGGCGATGGGATGGGAGCAGCGCGTGGCTCCGAATGAGCCAGTCGGCTTGGTAGACCGGCTTGGTAGACGTCGCAGCAGCTGGTCACAGGCTTTCAATCTGTCGGAGCACGACTCGTCTGTTGAGAGAAGCGGGGGTTGGTGATGATGATGATGATGATGATGATGATGATGAGCAAGTGGTTGCAAGACCGATTGGAATATCGAAAGCTCCAACGAGCAATGGTCGGAAATTCCGAAATCCGTGCTCTCTCTCACTTCGAACCCTGATGCATTCATTGCATTCCGGCTGGCCCGAAAACGCGTTTCGTGCGGTGCGCAACAGCAAGGACCTCATCGTTTTCATGCCGGATCTCAAGGCGGCTTGGTCGTTGCTCTCAACAGCAGATACTTTGTGCATGCCAATGTCAGGGTATCATTGTAGAAGAAGCGTTCGAACTGTCAGAAACCTCAGCGCGCGCTCACGATTTGGTCGTGGATGTCGCCGAGGGTGACGGTGACCCAGCACTTGGAGCAGTCGGCTGCGTCGAGCTCTCCCTCCTCTTCCGAACTTCCTCTAGCCAGATGGTGCCCTCGTTCATCTTTTCGGCCTCTTCATTCATCCGGTCCAGCCAGCGCTGCAACAAGCTAGCGTTGTCCTTCTTCAGGTCCTGGTTCCTCGCTTCGATCTGGCTCAATTCGAGACTGAGCGTGGCCAATTCGTCTTGCAGGATCTGAATGCCTCTGTCCTTCTCTCCGCCTGCATGTATTAGATCATCCGCCTGTCGTTTGAGCTTCTCATGTTCGAGCTGAAGTTTGGCGAGCGCTTCCGACTGACGACGCGCCTCGTCTTCCTTTTCGCGGTGCGATTCGCTCATGAGCAGCAGACGCTGTGCATTTTGGCCTTGCGTTTTGTAGAGGGTCGCCACCTCATCGCGCAGGCCGGAGAGCTGCTGCTCGAGAGAGGTAATGTAGGCGAGCTGAACCGGGTTCGCCGCCGCGCTGGACAAAGATGAGGGCGAAGATGAGCCTGCGACCGAGCTCGATGTGCCCGCAGCTGATGCGGATGGCGCAGTGGCGGCCGCATTCAGAAGCGCTCGATTGCGCTGCTTAAGTAGACGCGTCTGTTCAGCAAGCTTGCGATCTGTTGATTCAAGAGAGTGAGCTTCAAAAGTCAGCTTGTTGATCGTACAATAGAGGCCAGGTGAAGCGACGAGGCAGAACCCACAATGTTGAAACACGGCATCGTGTTGCTTCTCGAGAGCATCGCGTTCCTGTAATCGTAGGAAGATGGCTTGGTTCCAGTGCGTTGCTGTTGCTGCCTGCATCTCTGCTTGCTTGTGTGCGAAGAGAAGGAGGTGTGGTGTGCCGTTCGAAAGATCGAGCCGAATGGGTTCAACTTTCAGTTGCGAGTCTGAGCGCACTTTCAAGGGTCCAAGCTGATGACTGCGCTCGTGACCAAAAAAAGGCGACGAATGTGTTAGAGCCCTGAACCTCTGAAAGCGTGCGACTCGAGCATGACGAAAGCGAACGGACGCCTGTGAACACGGCCAAATTCCACTGTTGTGGGCTCACACACGCACACACATGCGTCACAAAAATCAACGGGGGGAGCTCAGCATAGCAGCCGGCGCGCTTTGCATCGCCCACTCGACACTCCACTTTCGTAAGTGTACGAGATACAGGGTGTACGGTTGCTAATTTTTCATGATTCAGGAGGCGTATCTTGCGTGTTGATCTCTCGCACTTTTTATCGCTGCACACACACTGACCATCGCTGTCAGCTTTACCACCACCACCACCACCACCACCATCATCGCCTTCTTAGGACGTACTCGCTTTCGATTTCAAGCTTGGTCGACGCCTTTGCATCGGAGAACCACACGATCGACACTGTCTGGCTCTCGACGGATCTCTACCACCCCTGCTGATCAACCAACCCAACACGTTCGACAGCCATGGCTTCACGTAAGAAGGTGCTCCTCAAGGTCATCATCTTGGGAGACTCTGGTGTCGGCAAGACATCACTGATGAACCAATGTAAGCATGCCTCTCTTTCTTCGTTCAACATGACCGTTGTTCATACTGACCGTTTCCCTATGCACCACTTACCCTCCAAAAAGATGTCAACAAACGCTTCTCGTCCGCGTACAAGGCCACCATCGGCGCAGACTTCCTCACTCGCGAAGTCATGGTCGACGACCGACTCGTCACTATGCAGCTCTGGGATACCGCCGGTCAAGAACGCTTCCAGTCGCTCGGTGTCGCCTTCTACCGGGGTGCCGACTGCTGCTGTCTCTGCTACGACGTCAACAACGCGAAATCGTTCGAGACGCTCGATTCGTGGCGCGACGAGTTCCTCATCCAAGCCGCACCGCACGATCCCGAGAACTTCCCCTTTGTTGTGCTCGGCAACAAGATCGACGTCGAAGAGAGCAAACGCATGGTCTCGCAGAAGCGCGCCATGACCTGGTGCCAGTCCAAGGGAAACATCCCTTACTTCGAGACCAGCGCAAAGGAGGCCATCAACGTCGAGCAGGCGTTCCAGACCATTGCGCGCGCTGCACTCCAGCAGGAGGCCGAGGCCGAGTTGTACGCTGACTACCCGGACCCGATTCGCATCGACCAGGACAACCAACAGAGCGGTTGCAACTGCTAGATTCACACACTCCGCACTCTCTCTTTGCGTCTCATATTGATACCTTTCTCAACAGCCGCCGAGTGTTTCAGAACCTCCTCGGACATGCTTTGTTCCTTCACCTTTTGTCCCACTCCTTCGCTCATGTTTTTATCCGGACTGCTGTCGGGTTCTGCTGTGTGAAATCATGCTGATAGAAGTGTCGCCGAGCGAGTGTGCTAGTAGTACAGATGCGGTGTGGGGATCATGGGTCGAGGCGGGAGCGTTTGCGATCGGACTCGTGGTCGCGGCTGCTCTTGCTGCTGCGCTCGCTGTGGTGCTGCCCATCGCGGTCGCGCCGTTTGTGCCTGTCGCGGCTGTCGTCGGAGCGGCGGCGGTCGAAGTCCCGGTGGTGACGATGGCTGCGGTCGTTGTCGTGGTGATCGTCGCGGTGGGTTCGATGTTCTTCGTGTCGGCGCGAGGAAGACGAGGAGGGTGGTTTGTGACGGTCTCGGTCGTCTCGTGAGGTGTGTGGGCGCGAGTCGTGGTGAGAGCGTCGAGATGATTCGTCGTCGTATCGACGGGAGCTGCGGGAATGGGTGGCTGGTCGGTCGCGATCGTATCTGCTCGAATCATGTCTAGGACTCCTACTTCTGCTGCGTCGTCTGTGCGAAGAATGTTCCTGGTCCTCTGCGTTCGCTGACTGACCCCACTTCCGGCTGCGCTCTCCTCCTCCTTCAGGCAGCTCAGCTCTGTTCGCGCCACTCCCCCCTTCGCCTCCGCCCACCTCGGGACAATCCTTCCTCACATGTGGACCACCACACTTGAAACACCCCTTGGAACCCGACGCCCCACCATTCACATCCAGCCGCATCGCCGACTTGCTCGTATCCTCATTCGCCAGGTGCGTCCACTTGCTCCTTCCTTTGACACCGTAGTTCCGGACCTGCATCATCTTTGGGAGCTTGCTGACGTCGACGTCCTTGGTGGTCTTCTCCGTGTAGTCCCTCTTGAGAATATCCATATCCTGAAAGAAGGATCCCTTGTGGTAGTACTTCTGCATGAAAGCCGGGTTGCCACGCTGTTCCTTCTTCTCGGCACGTTGCTGTGCAGCTCGTTCGCGACCCCGGCGCTCCTTTTCCGCCTCGGGCAGCGAGCGGAAGGTCTCAAGCTCCTGCTGCTCGGTGCGTTTGGCGAGGAGGGCGTCGCGATCGCGCTGGAGACGTGCGAGCTCGCGCTGGCGCCAAGCTTCGAATTCGGATTCAGGATCCAGTCCGTCCGTGTCGTCGACGTCAGTAATGTGTGTTTCGGCGTGCTCCTTTTCGGCGAGTGAACGCTTGATGGTGGCAGCAGCGAGGTCGTGCGCTTGTTTGCGACGGGCGGCGGCCTCGGCTTCGGCTTTGGCTTCTGCGTCTGCTTCGGTCTGTTGTTGAGCGTCTGTAGAGGAGGATGAAATGGTTGTGCGTGCCCGTTTGGGAACAAATATGGGCTTGAGCATCGGTTTGGGTGCAGGTTCAGCCTCGTCGCTTTCTTCTTCCGAATCTGTTTCGTACTCTGACGAGTCGCTTGCTGGGGCGGTCTGCTGCTGCACAGATGCGGGGGCACCTGGCTTGCGAAACACAGGCTTGGGTGGCTCCTCATCTGTATCGGTCTCGTACTCGGACGAGTCGTCGTGCTGCTCGCCAGGTGCATGTTGGGAAGAAGCAGCGTGCAACCGCAAATCGAGCTTCTTACTGCCTGAAGCTGCCTCGTTGACGACAATGCCTGCCGTCCTTCGTTGTTGATATCCAGCGGCATTCAGAAGAGCAGTAGTCCCGGAGGAAAGGTCTGTAACACCGATCGGACCAGCGTCGTGGTCGGCCTTGTGGTCATGCCCGCTATCCGATGCGTCCGAGTCCGAGAAGTCGTCAAGCGACGCTCCAGCACCGAGCGGGGCTTTGCCAGGACGGTATCTCGCCGCAGGCCGGGACACCCTGGACGCCTGCTTTTGCGGGGCCGGAGGCGCCATAGTAGAGCGCTCCGATTGCAATGCTTGACGCTGGTAGTGCTGCTTTGCTGAGGACTGTGTATGTTTGAGAAGCAAAGCAAAGTGAGTCTCGGTGGTTCTCAAGGATGCTACAGTAGCAACGGAAGTCGGAAATCAAACTCCACTTTTCGAAAATTTATGAAAGCAATTTGTGGAAAGTAAGAGTGTAACAGCTCCAACACATTTCCGCTCTCAAACAGCAAAAGCGCGTCGTCGTCGTCCTCATCAGCTCTGCTCCTGCTTGAGTCGAGCGATACATTTGATTCTGACATTTGACTTGTATGACCACACGATGGTCATGAGTGTTCGACCATCTCACTAGCCACGCTTCTTGTTCCTGAAGTCTCAACTGTAGTCCAGTTTGAGAAAGCCAGCCAGTTTGCTCACTCAACATAGCGAGGCTCTTTCAGCTGCAGCTTGCATCGCAGCTTTGATCTTGGCAGCCAATGCGTTCGATTCGCTGAAGTGGCCTGTGCTTTACGGGTAGTCTTTCGAAGGAGCTGAGAGTGGAGGAGGCGTTCCTTGAGGTTTCACTTGGATCGCCCCTTGGCGACTCGACGCCCGCCAACTGTGCCTGACCCATCGAGCTCGTCTGCCGCCTCTTGCTGGTGTCGAGAGCAAAGAAACGTCGGAGGCTGGATTTGTGTCTCACGTCAACGCCGCCACGCCATCAGCAATCGTCGCTGCGCTTTGCCAGAACCGGATCTGGGCAGGGGCACCAATCGGGGCAAAGTAGTAATAAAATATAATAAATAAACGCCCTACTCGACAAGCGTCTTCGGTAGAACACAAGAACTCGACATTGTTCTCCTATACATCACCAACACTTCAGGCTGGTATCATAGTTGGAACAGACTTGCGGATTGGCTGCTGTGCTTCACACTTCGAGAAGATTTGTACTCATAAGCCCTCTTAGCATGTGCGCGCTTAATGGTCGACGTAAAGGAAGAGGGAAGAGTCAAAGGTATTCAAATACGATATGCACGATTCCCATATTTCCAGACCCCGACAACGAGGCGGTAGACCTAGCGAGACAAGACATCAACGCCTTGTCTCTTAGCCGCCCCTCTCCTCCCATCTCCGCTTCGACACTCCAGCACTATCCACTTGCTCACCATGGTGCAAGCGCCTCGTGCAGCATATCCTCATTCACGCCAAACTAGGTTTCGGCCATCCGTCTCTCTTCTTGTCAGCATGGTGTGTTGCACCACTGACGAAGAAGGAGCCCGAGAATCTAAGCCGGGGGATCAGTACTTCCGTCTGTAATCGCACGGGACGTTGGCTTGCTAACTCGTATAAAGATAGATGTATAACCTAAAATCGTACACCTGTCTCCTCCGCCTGTCTCTTCCGTCCATCTGCAAAGTGCCCTCCTTAACGTCTCCCCTCCCGAACTTTGTGACCGCGCCGGCTCCCCGCCGAGCCTTGTGCAAGGTTGAAGATCACATTTTGCATTAGAACCTAGCTCACGAAATCGCTAACTCGACGTCCTTCCACCCATTCTCGGAGATCACCATGGCGAACCTCGCCTCACACATGACACCCAAGATGGACGACGCACCGGCATTTGTATCGCATCCTAATCACTCCAACCACGTGCAGGAACGATTGCCCGAAGTCTCTGGCATCTCGACCAAGATCTACCACCACCTTGGCGTCGACACGCCCTTCGACCCACAGCACCGCCTGGTCACGTCGTACATCCTCCCCGTGCCCGCTCTTGCCGCCTTCCGCGTGCTCGTCGCCGTCTACATGCTGATCACCGCGCTGTCCACCGCCGTCGTCGAAGGCATCGGCACGATCACCTACTTCAGCTCACTCAGCTATTGGGGCGACTGCGTGTACTTTCTCATGTCTGCCATTCACACGTGCAGCTTCTCATGGGCGCTGTGGCGGTGGAAGCTGGCGAGCACACAGCAGGGGGCGAGTCGGATCGAGATGGTGGAGAAGGCGTATCCGCTAAACGCGGTGGCGCGAATCGATATCGCACGGAACAAGGCGCGGATCGATGCATTTGGTACGCAGCTGCACGACGGCATCGAAGGCGAGCTGAGCTACACCAGGGGCTCCGAGTTCGAGGTGGGCGCGCGATACCCTCGGTCTTGGTTGAGCAGGTCGTTTTCCAGACCGTTGCAGGTGTGCCATACGCTGCTCGTGTCGACCGTTTCGTCATTCCCGCTGGTGGTGCTCGTCATCTTCTGGTCGGTGCTTCGCGGCCCTGCACCGCTGGGCGATCCTTACAGCGCGTTTAGCAACATCGGCAAGCACACGCTCAACTACGTGCTCACTATGCTCGATCTCGTCGTGCTCTCCCGCACCCCGCTTCGCCCTTGGTGGCACCTAGTCCCCATTGTTGCCTTCCTCGGGCTGTACATCGGCATTGTCGATATTACCTACCACCGCTACCACGTCTACGTCTACAGCTTCTTCAACGTCCAGCAGTTCGGGGTGACGCTCGTCGTCGTCGTCTGCCTGCTGCTCGCCGTGTTCGCGGTGGTTTGCTTCCTGCTCACACAAGCGCTGATGCTGCTGCGCGAGTACGTTGCTGCCAAGCTGCAGGGCAGCGGCGGATGGGGCAGCGCCAGGGCCGTCGGCGTGCCGGACGACGCATGCATCCCTACACTGCGCGGGCCCGGCCCTCTCGGCGGCGGCGGCAAGCGCGTTCGACCGGGCCACGACGTGGTACACCTCCGTGGCCGCTTCCCCTGCAACGCCCTCACCAACGGCGCACGCAGCAGCGGCATCCTGGTCGACGACGTCCACATCCAGGCACTCTCCATGGTCGGCTCCGAACTCAATGTCGACTCCGTCAAACCGCACATGCTCCGCCCTGATGTTCGCTCCGCCGACTGCGACGTTCGTTCGCTCAGCAGGAGCGCGAGCAGACTGGACGTGCCTACTCCGGACGCCTCGAGCAGCCAGGCACGGCTCTTTCGCCCTGTTTAGTGGTGATTTCTAATTGGCACCACTGGCCGCTTTGATGATCGTTGCTGTAACCGGTTTGATGTTCAATTTCCGTGCTAGGAAGACTACCCTTGACAATGTAATGATATCATCCTGAAGATCGTATGATCGTGTGAAAATCTCTTGCTGGTCTACCTGCCTGCTTCTCCGTAACACCACCCCTATCAAAGCGACCTCAGATACCCATCCAAAACATCAAAGAACAACGGCAGTCTGTCCCCGCTTTCTTGGCCACCATCTAACAATCGATCCCTATACACCTTGAGCGCGACATGGTCGCCCAACGCACCCAAATGCGCATCCAGCCGATCCTCCCTATCCAGCTCTGACCCGCCCACCACCTCGCCCTCCTCATTCTTGACGCGCGGCTGCTCCCGCAGCGTCGTCTTCTTGCGCTCGAAGGCTGCCAGCAGAACCTCCTCGACCAGCTGGCGCATGTGTTTGCGCCATGGCGGGATGCTGCCCAGCCGATGCGGTGCCGCTTCCGCCGCGTGTGTCCACATGAGCAGCAGCGACGTCTTGGCGAGCTTGCGCGTGTCCCTCCATTCCTGCGTCGAGTTGGTGTCGTTCGAGCCAGCACAGTGGAGCAGGTGGAGCGCGAGGATGAGCGCCGCGTCGACTTTGACCGCCGTGACGACGGGTTGGAAGATCGAGAGGTCGACGTCGGCCTTGGCGATGATCTTTTGCACCTGCAACAGCGCTTCGCTGCACGACGCGATGAGCGTGGCGCGCGAAGCTGCGAGCGATGACGATCCTTGCAACTGGCCCAGGTAGGGTCGCAGCAGTCGGATGCGCGTCCAGTGATGGATGACAAGCGCGAAATGGTGCAGCATCGCTCGGCCGTCACCAGCTTGTTCGCGCAGGCGGCCAAGGTGCGTATCGGCAATGCTGTTCCACTCGGTGATGGTGCTGAGCAGTTCCGTCGATGCCGCCTCCTGATCTCGCTGGAATGGTGGATGGTGCAGCAAGAAGCTTGTCGAAGCAGAGAGGAACTGGAAAAAGAGCGTCGAGATGGAGTTCAGATTGGAGCCTGTTGGAAGAGCCGCTGTTTCACCGTCCGAAAGATGCGCTTCGTCAATGGGGCTCAGCCTCGTAGTCCAGCTGGCATCGTCGATGCGCTCGCCGAGCGGCCACGGCGGTGTAACGAGCTCAAGATGCCAAGTGATCGACACCCACAGCATGCGTGCTGCTTCTCGAACAAGATGCGTGCGATCGGGAATGTTGGTCTGCAGAAGCTCGCGCCGACGCAGGGTAGAAAGGGAGCGAATCGAATCCAGAAGGTTCTGCTCTTCACCGATCGCAAACACGTCACCACCCTCGAACTGTGCCTTGCGCATCGCTGTGACGGCGCCCGTGCGGATGGTGAGATCGTCCGTTTCGGCAGTCGCTTGCCATCGTACAGCATCGTCTTGTGCCGAATCCATCTGATGCATGCAGATTCTTTGTGCGCTTTGAAACGACTGCGTAGAGGTCAATACAACAAGGGTCAACTCAAAGTCAGTAAAGGGTATGGAGCGAGACGGGTCCCACCTTGGGTTCGACTTACACTTCGAAGATGATCCAGAGCAACTTTCGACCGCCCACGTCGAAGCTCGTAGAGGTAGAAAAGGAACTCGGTGCAGACGGTGTTGAGGTTGGGTTCGTGACTAAAGTTGCTCATAGCAAGCAGAGCTTGGCAGGTGGCATGCCACTGGTCGGTCATGTCCGGTACCTGCTCTGCGGTCAGGGCGATACCTTCGCTGATGATCTCGTCGATCGGCTTACAGTCGATGGCTGATACCATTAGCTCAAAGAGGAGCGCCAAAAATGTAAGATCGACATCGGGCTCTTCCACCTGGCCCGTCCTCCAGTCGGAGATATCACCACGGAGATTGATCAATTGCACGCGGATGAGACGCCAACTGATGCCGAGGGGAGATTTGGACTCAAAAGTGCGCAGACTGTCGAGTAGCACGTTGACGACATGATCGTTGGGCAACAGGCCCAGGATGAGTTTGGTGCGGTCGTGCGTGGGCTCACAAGCAAAGGGGAACAAGTTACCTGCCAAGAGCGAGCCGACTGCGTCTGCTGAACCTTTGCCTGCGGCATCGCCGTTGGAACCGGTTGCACCGCTCGCCAACAAGCTACCAGCCAAGGCAGGGTCACCGGCTGCAACAGCAGCGGCGGCGGCGGCTGCTGCGTCTGAAGTACCATTACCATTGAGTAGGCCTGCCGCACCGTACGCTGCGGCAAGCTCATCGTTGGTTGCTTGGCCTTGACGCATCTGCTGAGCTAAGCGGTCCAGTACTGCGCGAGCGTGAGGCGACTGCAGGCCCAACAGACCTGCGGCGGACGTGTTTGGCTGCGATGCCATACCTTCGTTCATATCAAAGCCCTGCTGTGCGACGTAGTCTGGTCCCAAGTAGTGTTGGAGCGTCTCTGGGTCGGCCTCATCGGCAAATACACATCGGTCGGCAGGGATGCGTCGACGCTGACAGGGCCCGCATAGCGGTCGGACCTTGTCGCATTTGACTTTACGAGCTTTGCACTGCAAACACGTGTTGACCTTGCGACGCTTGTTGGCTGGCTGATCATCGTCGATGGGACGAGGGTGGTGGAGGGACGACATGGCGGAAGCAGCGGTTCAAGGCCAATTCGTGTTGCTCTAGCGCCAGTTAGGGATAGCTGCAATGATGTCTTCCACTCTGGCCGACTATCTTTACCGGCGTCTCGGACCAACGGCACGACTCTTTTGATCGCGATCCGGTATATTCACCTCCTTTCTAGCCTTCCGTATCAATGCTGATCGACAGCGTTGTGATGGCCTCTGGCGACTGTAAGGTGTGTTGTCGATTTGTAGATCTAGCTAGACCGACGATGCAGCCTGGCCAGTGCAACGTTACTCACGCGCCTTGCGGCGAGGAGAGGGACGATGTGGTCGGTCGGAACGGATGGATGGATGGGTCGCACCGTGCTCGAGTTTCGTCCTAGCTTCAACCTTGGATGCTGGCGCGGACGGTTGGGTGCCCTCGGTTGGCTTGCTTGATCCGAAATTCGGCTGGACGATCGACTCGCTTCGGGCCGGCTGTAAACTGTGATGAATGGTAATATGAAGTCGGCCGACGATGTTCGGCCGGAGTTCTTAGAACCCTTTTGTCGACGATGAACGAGAACGAAAAAGAAAAAGCTGGAGAGGCCTGCAAGGTCCTCAAAATTCTCGCTCTCTCTCTCTCACATCAGCTATGTGGAGAAAAACCGGACGCGACGCGAGCCAGGACTCGAAGAACAAGGAATAAAAAAAAACGTACGAATCTGCCAAACGGATCCATGATCTAACAAATCGGAGTGTCGACCAAAACGTTGCTGCGTCGCACTCGTTCTGCTCGACATGGCTTTGCCATTTGGCGTTCGGTTGGCCTTCGCTGACGCAGAAATGACGATGACCTTGGAAATGCGTTCATGTCAAGTACGCAGCTCAGGCATTCGATGTAGGCAGATGTGTCTCACCGAAACGAGGCTACAGATCGAAAACTACCTCGAGATAGGGAGGACCATTCTTGTGGCACCACGCAGGTATCATGACGGGCGGGTGAGCGACAATACGTTTTTGCAAGTCGCAGCGGCCCGGACAGAACCCTCGAATCGACGCCAAAAGAAACACAAAAGATGCACACCAGGCTTCGGGATATGGTCTAAGCGAGGTGTGGCTGGCAGTCATTGCTTCGATTGCAGCCAGCCCTCGTCTCAGCATTGTCGAATCTGTCGTACAACAACGTGTGCCACACGGTCCAATGTGTTCCATTCACCGCCTTCGTCGCTTGCATACTTCTGCTCACCCCGACGACACTTCTCAAAGTCTGTCGCAGTGGTTCAACCACCCAGACCGCTATGATGGAGCCCTTCGGCGACACCTGTCTCTCGAGAGGGCAAATAAACGAGCAAACTGTCACTTCTGCTGGACCGTCACGGACAGAGCCGAGAGCGGGTCAAGAAAAATTGCCTACATCTAGTCCACTACGGCGTTATTGGCGTTATTGGCGTCATTGGAACAAATTGGGTTTGCGTCTTGCCCCTCTGGGAACCAGCAGAGTCGTTTGCGACTCTGCATCAAGCCGACGACGACCGCAGCAGACGGGACTGTCAAGAAGAGTAGAGACCGTCCCAAGTCAACTGACGGAAAAGTAGCCGAAGTGCAGCGGCCTTCTTCTCAATCTTGCGTCTGGCCTTTGTTCCTATGATGAATCTTGATTTTTGATTTTTTTTTTTGGTTCGTGCTTTGCAGCTTCGCGTTTACCTGCGAAAACGGGTTTTAGAGGAACAAGCAAAAAGATCTGCCATCGTTGTCGTGCGCAGAGGTGCAAGAAGCGCAGTGTGATCCAGTTGGTAATCGCACCACGAGGTTTACAGTAGGAGGGCCATCTGGTAAATCGTGAAAGCACATGATCGCGGCAGCCGTCATCGTTCCAACTCCTCGCGTGCTTGTTCGCCGTTTGCGAGAAGGCCAGCATCACTGACCGCGTCGGGCCAGAACGAGCGAGTGCAATGACTGTAGCTTGCTCGTCGTGCCATGTATATTGCCAATGCCGCTTTGCCTATCTGCTGCAGATACCGTACGTACTGTAGGTGAAAACCGAAAACCAGTGCTCGGAGAAGTGCGAACCAGATGGCGTGTTGATTCCACACGACCCTTGCGTACCTGCAGGCACTTTCGTACTGTAATTTTGTTTTTTGCCGGTTAATTCGGCTAGTCTCGGAGATCTTCATGGTCGTTCCCACGCAGAGCCAGCAGGGCAAACGCGGAAAGACGGCCGTTGAAGATGAAGTCTAGTGCCAATCTGGATCGAACGAAATCGATACAATAGTGAACACCGTTGCGCCTTGGAATGCTGCTAGACTCTCGGCAAGACCGGTCAGCACCACCCTGGGACGTCATCCTCCGTCCGATTTGGATCTAGGACGAGTTTTTCCGCAATCAAACGCGATGCAAGCCCCGTATAGGAAAACTCGGTACCCCTCACGGCGAGTTCACCGGTCATTCTTCGGCGGAAATGCACCCGTCTGTAGTGCGTATGCGAAGCCGACGCTGAGATGTTGGCGACGATACCGACACCGACGAATCACACATTTTTCCACTCTATCACTCGCATAGCCGTTTCCCGGAGTCTGCACTGCCTGACGTAGTTTGGATATGCTGCAATTCGCGAGCTGGTTTTTGGGGTGAAAAAAAAAAAACAAAAACAAAAACAAAATACAAAAAAACCGTCAAAAAAAATTATTTTCAAGCTCCGACGCATTGGTCTACAGTACAGTATCACATGGAGAGATTCCAAAAGGTTGGAATTACGGCGGACTCGGCCAGTGGGCTGCCTGGGGCTTACCGTTACGAGACGGCTCTTGCCTTTCAAAAGTCACCATTTGAACGGTACTGCACGTTCTGTTCAAGGAGCTCATGCATCTCTGCCTGAGCCCTCAAGCAATGCCGTCCTTCGGCTCGGACCCGCGCCGCATTCCCGAAAGAGGAGGGACAACAAAGGACTGGAACATGTCCCGAGCCGGTTGTGGAAGCCATGTTGCAGCTGGGGCTCGTTTGTTTACACCTCACTGTCTCTCATTGCTGCAGCAAGCAGGCGTGCAGAAAGTCGGCCGAAGAGCCTACTGCGCCTGCGCGCAATTCGGGTTTGTCGAAGAAGAACATTGGGCCGAGCGGGGGCCGAGACGTGCGGCAGCTACTTGGTTGCACGGTACCGACAATTGGCGAGAGAACGAGAGCGTCCGGAGATACTGGCCTGTGCCGGTGGTGCACGGTGAAACCCGTACTTGTCGCTCGTCCATTGTTCGACTCGACGTCGATGCGGTGCGTCGGCGCTAGCCTGTTGTCTTTGGCCTAGGGAATTCTGTTCGATGAACCAGTCTACATTCACGGACCAGCAGTTCCGAAGCGGTAGATCGGTCCATCCGTTCGGTGTGGGTTCCTCCGCCGAAGAGTGGGATGCCAAAAAAAGAAAATAGGGTTTGCTTTCATTCCGAAGAGGCAGGGCAGAGGAAGAAATGAGATCTCTTATCGAAAGCAAAAGTGGAAAGAACTTGAATCCGACGTGAGAAAGATAGTTGAGTTCTCAATATTTGTTTTTCCGTTTATTAATATGAAGGAAGTAAGCGAGCCTTTACGAGCCGACTTCGAGCACAGCCGCAGCGTAGGGTGAGCAGGTTTCAATCTGCCGTCTTGGACATGTATAGGCAACAATAAGAAGTTTGTTTCTGGTCAGCAGCGAATGGCCAACGGGACAGATCAGATTTAGCTGGTAGCTCCGAGATATTATCGCCGTAGCACACGTTGGGCGGATTTAAAGTTAGTTTTGCGGAAAAGTAAAGAGCATGAATGCTCGCGAACGAACGAACAGGCTACAGAATTCCCCTCGTCTCGCTTACGGTCGAGATGCTGAACCTCTTCACTTAGGGAGCATCTTTGAAGGAAGCAGGCGGCGAAGATCTCGCGTGACCCGCTGGGTTCCTGCTCGCTCGCACCCACGCTCGCACCCACACAACCTCCAGACGGGCCCAAATCATACCGACTTCTTGGACATGCAGAACAAACCAATCGCCCTGTCTCCGAGACACTCCGCTACTGCCAATAAAGAAAGGCGTTTTCGGGGACAGCCTCCTTTATTTCCCCTCAACAGCGTAAGACATACTGTAAAATGAAGAAATTCGAATGTAATTTTTTCTTAATTCTATAATTGCACTGAGCCGCTCTGCCGCCGCTGTCCATCAAGATGTGCGCTCCCCTTTTGTACCTGCCTTCTTACAATCGGAGCTTAGAGTGATTGGTAAGTAGGCAGCTAGGTAGCAGGCGGTCGGTCGTCTCTTCGTATTTAAGCTGCTCATCCGTTCGGGTTCGCCGGCATTGTCTCGTCTCACGGAGGGAGGAGAGCGGACGTACTTTCCCAAAGTCTATTTTGCCCCTCCATCTTTCTTTTTGTTTTTACTGTATACTGTATTGTTCGTTCGTTTACTGCTGGAATGTGAGCTTTCAACTTTTTAGGCTCTTTTCTCCTCGTGTGCTCCTTACTGCAGTGTCTCGGAGTCTGTCTGTGTGTCTGCAAGCGTGCCTTGTTCCTCGCTTCTTGTCGCGTCTTTGTGCATAGGCAGGCAGGGCCGGCAGGCCGACAATCTGCATCTGCGTGCTCTTGCTGTCAAAGTAGCGGCTCACGCGTGTTTCGGACTTGCCGAACTCATTTTGAGTTGCTTTGTTAGCGATCGACTCGAAGCCTAGATTGCAGTGATCCGGCTCGTCACGTTGTTTGTGAGCCTTCCTCACTTCCACCAAGCAAGCACATGCGCTCGCCCTCCCCTCCTCGCCTTGGTCCTGCTGTTCGCCGCTTAAACTGACCGGGAGCCGCAGCTTCTATTTGTTCAGTTCCTTTCCGTATCTGGGTGTTCACGAGCCGCGTCCGTTCTGGGCGTGATACAACATCCCGTTTGACGGATCGACCGACCCACCGACCGGCTCAGGCTGTGCAGTTAGCCAGGCGGTAGAGCTGTCCGCTGGCTCCTTCTGTCTCTGCTTGCTCCCCCTTGCCTTTGCTCACTTGCACCACCGTTTCCTGCACTCCTCATCCCCCAACCTGCAGTCCACTCGCGACATTCGGGGCACTCGATAATTGGGCAGCTTCTAGACCTTTGCGTCTCCATCCACCGGACAACTACATCGCTTGGTCTTCCTCCCTTTGTCTTCTCATCAGCAACCTCGACTCCGTCACCCCCTCTTCCGAACCCTCTCTTCTCCACCCGGATACCTCTTCGGTCAGGCATCGTGATTGGATAGCAATCAACCTCAGCTCCATCCGTGTCACTTGCCCACCTTTGCAGTCTCACCATTTCTTCATCTCCTTGATCATCTAGCTCTACTTCTCTTTGGACGAACATACACGATTTCGATCAAAGAGGTATATCTCGAACTAGCTTAAGCAGCCATGTCGGCTTCCAACCCCCTCATCAACTCACCGCACGCGGGCGGTATGGCCCGCCATCCGGATCATCACTACATCACCCGTCCCAAACGATCTGACTCGGCACAGTTCGACCATCCTAGCCACCGTGGCCACTTTGACGCTGCGAACAGAATGCTTGACGTCAGCGAGGAGCCTACCTTTATTCCCACCTCGCTCGGCGAACATCTGCTCGAGCGCACTTACCTCGACGATGTCGTGCGGCCTCTCGTTCGTGCCCTTGTCAAAGCTCGCATGACCTACGAAGTCAATGGCGATGGTGCCGCCGAGAGCTCGCAGGCTTATGTCGACCTGGAGAAGCTCCGGCGTGAGCTCGAACGATCCACACAGCGCGCTCGTCATGCCGAACAGGAACGAGACGATCTCGCGCGTCGACTCGACCTTGTCGGTGGCCCTGACGCTGCCTCGCGAGACCGTGCGGATTACAGGAGTCAGCAGCCATTTCCACCTCCTCCGGCAGCTAGTGGCATGAAACGACCGCGTGCATCCGAGTATGACCGTCGATCGCCTGCTGCACCGGTGATTGTTGCACATGGCGATGGCGGTCCAGGTGCCTCGATCCCGCTCACCAACGAACCTCCGCACAATGCACCCGTTAGCATGGTGTCGAGGGCCCCGCACCTTCCACCAGGTTCTGAGCAGATTTCCCCTCCGCCCATGTCGTATGCTCATCTGGGCGCGCCTCGACACCGACCTTACGCCGAGATGCAGCATGGTGACCCGCACGAAACGGATCAACGCCATCTGGCGCGCATGCCTCACAACAATGCGGCGCTGGAAGCAGAGTATGGATACGCAGACGAGCGGGTCGACAGATATGGCATGCCGCTGGCGGGACCTCTTCATCGTCCGCCCGTCTCTCGGTTCGGCGGGATGGGCGGTGTACGATCGCCTCCGCCCAGCGGCGGTGCGTATCTCAACTCGAGCAGCGAGAGGTCTTCGATGCCGGCCTTGACGAATTTCCCGTCGGCGTCGTCGAGCGGCTCGTATGGTGCACCGTACGCGAGTGGGCATCCTTACGAGCAGCACGAGGTGGACGAGATGGAGCGCTCGCGCAAGATCGCTCCGATGCGGCCTGGCGAGCCGCCGATGGAATATGTTCCGCACTCCATGGGTGGTGGTGGTGGTGGTGGGCGTCCACTGTCTGGCAACTACTCGGCGACAGAAGCGGGAAACTATCCGGTGCGCAAGCTCGCCTCGACCAAGAACCGGACGTGTTCCAACTGCTCCGCTCCACACGATGCCAAGTTTCGACGTGGGCCCAATGGGCCGGGCACGCTGTGCGACCGGTGTGGATCGCGTTGGAAGAAGTACAAGGAGCAAGAGTCGGTGAGCAGGCGCGACTCGCAGCAGTCGCATGAAGCCGGCTTTGTGGTTCCTCTAACCAGCAGCGCTTCGGCCTCTGCGGTAGGGGCTGCAGCGACGGCTCAGGCTAGACTCAGCTCAGCCAGTGCCAGCTCGCGTTCGCCTATGGATCCGTCGGCGGAGAGCGGTGTTACAGGAGGCGAGGAGGGAACCGGTAATGCACGACACGATGCGGGGTCCGCGGTGGCTTCGCCGCGGGATGTGGGTACTGGTGCTGGCAGCTCGGCGGAGAGTGTGCAGCCGCAGAGGGAGAGGGAGAGGGAGAGGAGCGCGTCGGTGGACCAGCTGATTGATGACTAGCTGTCTGGTCGATGCGAAGAAACATGTCGTACGGTGTGACCTGGGCGTGGAAGACAATGTGCACCACAGTCGAAGGAGAAGCGAAACAGGACAAACGAAATCAGAAACACGGTTTGCAAAGGTCCCCAGATCTGGGTTTGGTGTGTGCTTGGCTCATGTTTAATTTGGCCTTGGGTGTGCGTGCCTGCTTGTGAGAGGACAGGACGTGGGGTGGTAGCAGTGGGAGTTGGCGTGCATGGGTGTGGGTATCTAAAGTGCGCTGAAGGAGAGGATGCGGTTGAGATGGGGGGCAGGAGCGTTGCGGAGTACAGTAGACTTCATGCATCGGTCTGAGGTGCGAATGGAGCATGAGGGTCTTTTTCTTCGGCGGCTGGGCTTGTAGCTGTGTTGGTGGTGTCGGATTCAGCAGTAGCGCCGGCGTTTTTGGCGGGACCCATTCCGACAGGGTCGATGGATGCCTCGACAGAGGTGGCCGCATCGACGTCAGCACCTGCAACGTCGACCGCGAGTGCAACAGCATCAGCCTCTCCGCGCGCAACAGCAGCAGCAGCAGCAGCAGCGAGTCCCGCCTGATAGCCCGCATACCAGTAGGCGTGCAGCTCTTCCTCACTGGTCTGGTTCTTCCCCTTTTCCTCCGCTCCACCGCCCACGACTGCACCTACTGGCGGCACGGACGTGGATGCTGTTGCGAGCCCGATCTGGTTGCGAGTCGTCTGCACCGTCTTGACGGCCTTCTTCCAGGCGCTGTTGCCCTGTAGATGCGCATGCGGGACCACCGTCACTATCGGCTTTCCCCTCTGCGCCTGCTGCGCCTGCTGTGTCTGCTGTGTCTGCTGTCCCGGTTTCGCGCTGCCGCTGTTCGACCTCATTGTCGCACTCCCACCGTCTGCTGATGCGGAAGACTGGGTCTTGCGCAGTGTCAGAATCTGCTGCGCGTCCAGCCTCACTTGCTGGGCAAGCAGCGAGTCGTGTGCCGGGGCATCGTGCCATAGCGCCGCCTGTTCAGGTTCACAAGGGGCATTTGTGCTGCGGGATGGAGCGGGGAGGTTGTGCATGCAGCAGTACTGCGCGAGGGCGGCGTTGAACGTGTGAACGATGCTCGAGGGGCCCCAGATCTCGGTGTGCGTGAGTATGCGGCCGCCGCCACCGACCTCAGCAGGTGGGCGGTGCGGGGCGGGTGAGGTCGGGCCGCTGGCGCGGGCAGAAGGAGAGGGAAGGTGGTAGTTGAGGGACCTGTGGAATTCGTCTACATCGGGTATAGCGAATGGTGCGGTTAAATCGTCCTCAACGTAGATATCGGAGTCGGCCTGGTCTTCCTGAAAGTCGTTGTGGTCCTCGTCAAATGTCTCGTCGGCATATAGATGCGGATGGTCCTCTGAGTCGCTCGGGAGGTATCCGTTGATAGATCTGTAAGGCTGGCCCCATTCGTCGTACTTCCAAACGGTGTATGGTACGTCGATACGACCTTCTTCTGCAGGATCGCCTTCCTCCCACTCTTCTTCGTCTTCATCCACTTCGCTTTCTCCCCCGCCGCCCATCTCTCCTTTCTCATTCCCCGTAGCAACATTCGCGATGTGCACATGATACCCTTCCCCCTCCACCTCGCTAGCCACACTAGCATCGTACGAAGGATCATCCCAGTGCACCATCCCCTGCCGCCTCCCTTTCGCCCCCCCTCCTCCTACCCTTCCTTGCGCTCCCATCTTACGCTTCCTTTTTGCTCCCCCACCACTCCCATTCGTGTGTGCGTGGTTAGTGTGCGCAGAAGGTCCGGCTTCCCCCTGCCCTTCAGCTATCGACATCGGTTGGGGAACGGAAACATCTTCGCTGATATCACTGTACGACACTACTCGACGCGACATTCGTCCTTGGCCGGGAATACGGGATTGCGAGCGGAAGGGTCTGGTTAGTGGGACTGCAGCGAGAAGGACACACAAAGATGTGGAAAAGAATGTTGTGGAGTGGCTGCAGGTTGCTTCGCCCGAATTCCGTGTTTCTCTCCCCAGATTGGACCCTGAGACATCAAGCGCCAAAGCAACACTCAACGCCGAACGTTCAACGCTCGCATGTTCGTGATGCTCTCATCAGAGATACGCTTCCCGCTTGGTGCGCTAGCATCTTCAAATGCTTATATTACAGCCCACAACCGACTGGTAGATCAGATATGCAATTGCTTGATAAATTGGTATAATGACAGTGATGACACACAACTCTCTCTCTCTCTCTCTCTCTCTCTCTCCAAGAGCGCTTCTTGACACTACGACCACCACCCACCTTCGTCAACCTCAACCTCCTTCTTCCCGTGACTACCCGTCGATGCAAAAGAGACAGAGCGTTGTGACCTGCTTCCTAACTCTGCCGACGTATCGCTTTTATCTTCCTGCACACAAATCGTAGGAGCGTGCATAGACGCCCAAGCTCCCATCCGTGGCTTCTCGACGTCGACCGCTTCCCACTCATCCGATGCTCGCGGTGAGTCGGATGCTGCTGCTGCCGCGGTTAGCTTATCCTGCAGCTGCTCAACTACTTTCTGCTTCTCTGCAAGCTGCTTTTCCACTGCATCATGCACACTCCTCTCCACAAAGCTGTCCTTCATCTCCACTAAATCTCGCTCCAGTTGCTGGAAGCGCTCGTCGTACCGCCGCAGCTGCTCGGCGGCATTTGCTTCCCTCTCCTCGCTCTGCTGCAACTGGCGACGCGTGTCGTCGAGCTCGCTTGCCTTCACTTCGAGCACTCCCAAGCGCACTGTAGCCTCGGCAAGCTGCTCCGCCTTGGCCTCGAGCTCCTTGACGCGTTTCTCTCCCTCGGCCAGCCTCTGGTGACTCTGTGCTGCCTTCTGCTTCTGTGTGGCAGACACTTGCTGCAGGTTGGCGATCTTGTTGTCCTGTTCGGCGATGCGCTTCTCGAGGGCCGCGAGCTGACCCTCTGCCCTTGATGCACGTTGCAGCAAGGATTGGGCCGACTCATATGCCTCGCGTTCTGCGGCGGTAGCCTGCTCCAACAGACGACCCATTCGATCTTGCGTCTCGACACTAGCAGCTTCCGCTCGTTCAGCTCGAGCCACCGCATCCGCCAGAGCCTTTGCCGTCCTCTCGCGCTCAAGGGCTCGCTCCGCCTTGGAATCAGCGAGTTGGGTCGTCACCTGTGTGAGCTGGTCCCGCAACATCTTGGATTCTTTGTCCGAGGACACCAGCATGGTTGCAGCTTCCGTCTGTGCAGCTTCCGCGCGTGTCACGCGACCCTCCGCCTCTCGGAGCTCGCGTGCCAGTTCAGCGCTTGCCTGAGCTTGCTTTTCCAGCTTGATTGCTAGATGCCTGTGAGACTCATCGTTCGACGTGTACTGAGCTTCCAGTCGCGACAAGGCTTGGTAAGAAGAGTCGAGCACCTGGTAAACACTAGCTAGTTCGGCGAGCGTCTTTTCAGCAGTCTCTCGCGTCAGCACCCTGTCCTGCGCTAAATCTTCGAGCTTCTCGCGCAAAGCTTCTGTATCGCTCGGCGTCGAATTGGGAGACGTATCCGCGTCGCGCCTGAGCTCCGCTTTGATCTCGGCAACTTTCTCGAGGATGAGACCTTGCTTCTCGCTTGCGTCGCTCGCACTTGACAGGAAGATCTCCGTCTTAGCATTGATGGCGCCCGGCAGCTCCGACAACGTGCGTTCGGTGTCCTCCTGGCGCTGCAAGATCTTTTTGCTGAAAGCTCGCACTTCTTCATGTTTGGCAATCAGCGGTTCAAGAAGGGCAAGCACCGGATTGAGATCCACCATGTGCTCAATCGACTGCTTGCCAAGCACCTCTGCTAAGCGCGACACAAGCGCGTCCGAGTCGATCGGCTCGCTCTTGAGACTCTTCACCAGCGGTTGGATCAGCTCGGTGGTCAACTGCGCAATCTGAGATGAGGACGGCACCGCCTCGAGCAAGAGATCTCGGCTTCTTTGATGCTCCTCCAACAGGCATCTTCGTTCCTCTGACAAGACAGGACCGAGAGCCTGGCCAAGCTTGTTGGCGAGCCGATCAGCCAGGATTGCGTCGCTCGTCGCTTTATTTTCCAGCAACGAGGGTAAGGTCATTTCGAGTGCAGACTGTAGATGCCCCTTCACGGCGTAGCCAACCTCGGTGATGGATCGCTCCAAGCCGTGCATCTCCGACTCGAGCATTTGTTGGATGCTAGAACGATCCGCCGCCCCTGTCTCGGAAAGCAATACCAGATTCTCGTCCAGCGTGGACTGCATGACCTGTTGCAGCTTGGCCTCAGAAGTCGACTGGTAGTCTCTAGCCGAGCTGGTATACATCTCGAACAGCGACTCAAGCTTGCCAACAAGTCGCAATGTGACGCCTTCCACAAAGTCGGACGGCAGAGCAGAGCCGTTAATGTCCTCGCCAATTCCAACATGGTTAGTGCTAGAAGCAATGGCACCTGGCGTCTCGAGCTTGTCGATGACTTGGGCCAGGCTCGATTCGACCTGCTTCCGAAAGTCGCCTAGCTTGGCCTCAAGGATCTCTTGTACGTAGTCGAAGTCCCACTCGCCTGGAGCATCAACGAGTCCGGAGGAAGCCATCTTGTCATCGGACGAAGATTGTCTTGACTGGAACGGTCGAATCGTGGTCTGCGTTTCGTCTGAAGCGCCGGTCGCTTTTCGAGCATGAAGTGAAAAGGAGGAGGCAAGGTGCACATCGAGCGCTTCTTCCATGCGCTTCGACATTTCTTCTACGAGCTTGTCTTGGTCTAGGGCGAATTCAACGGTGGAGGCCACATCTCGTGGGTGTGGACGTACCTGACCCATGATGGTGACTTCGTCCAGAATCTTGCCGGCCCATCCTTCAAGCGCCTTATCCACGCGATCCACAATCTCCTCGACAAAGTCACTGAGGCTATCGTCCTCATCCTCATCTTGGTTGTTGTCATAACCGCTCATGCCTCGCGACTCGGAACGACCGCGTGAAGATCTGCGCAATCGCCTGTCGACAGACGACCTGCCGATACTGGAAGGCGCTCGGCCGTCTACCCATCGAAGCGATGCGCCAAAGCCCACATCCGAAGCAAGCGAAGCGGAAGAAGAATGCGAGCTAGAAGGCCCCACAGGGATATGCATGGGTTGCGTTCGTTCTGCTGACCGAGACGATACCGACCTGTGCAAAGCACCAGGGGGTTTGAGAGTCTCTGCCGAGGTTTGCCCAGCATCGACCGTTGCAGTAAATGGTCCGGTGCTTTGCAGACTGTCAAGCGACACTGATATCGACGTCGATGACAAAGCTTCCTGGGCCGGAGGGGTTTGGTCCACACCATTCGTTCGATCACCCTCGGAAGGACGTTTGATCGGAATGGCCTTGCTGCCAGCCTCTCTCGTGAAGAAAGCAGGATCAAAGATCGAAGGCAGAGCTTCTTTTCCTGGATTGTTCTGCGCTTGTTTATCTGGCTGGCCCCAGTCAGGCAGCGATGGACGCTTGAAGCTCGTTGATCCGCTGAATTGTTGCGCGCCCTTCGCCCAGGTAGGCACAAAGGAAGGCGCGTCGGCAGTGAAGCGAGATTCATGGGAGACAGAGCGTTGCTGCTGTGAGTAGCCTGCAGGGAGGAACGGCGGCGGACCTTGCCTGGCCAGCGTGCTGAAGCTGCGCAAAGGTCCTTCGATACTTGCTGCTGATGCTCTTGGTCGAGGAGGGCTCGTACTGTACGTAGGGTAGCGCATGTCGTCGTCACTTTCATAGTCGATGGGCCCATAGCGGGTTCGCTTCTCTCGGCCTTGAGACGCTCGATTCTCAGCCTCTCGGTCGTCGGCGTCACCGTCGTCGCCAGCGTCAGCGATGCTTGGTGACGCCGATCGCGATATCTCTGGCACTTGGAGCTTCTGACTGGCTTTGAAAGTGAAGGCACCGGGTGTGAAGGGGGCTGCTCCAACGTTGAGATGAGGAGCATCTGCAAGCGAGCCAAAACTGGACGTCTTGATGCTCGGCAGACGGAAGTGTTGGCCTTGCGCCATCTCTGCCGCATTGTGGGAGCTGGAAATAGGCGCAGAAACAGCTCTGGTAGCCGCACTTGTCCCACCGAATTTGAATTCTTTGGCATCTGGATTGAGCAGCGAGATGCCCGAAGCTCGGCCAAGCGTACCAGACATTGGCGGACGGCTGTCTGCAAGCATGTGGCTTGAAAAAGCATGAGAATTGACGGATGCGAAAGACGGTTTCGAGGCGGGGAAGCGAAAGTCCTGACTAGGGTGCTTACCTTGATCAACAAGGTGCAGCTTATCGTTGTGACCAAAGGTCATCGAATCATGCAGCTCGGACTGTACTTCATCTGACGGATTGCTGATAATGTCGTCGTGCTGCGAGCCTCGCCTGGGCTCATTTCGGTCGTGCTCGTATGCACCATGTTCGTGCAGCTCACCCTCACCAATACTGCTACTTGGCAGAGTGTTGTTGGTATTGGTGCGCCCTCGTCGACGCTCCTTTCGCTCTCGACGAGCGGCGCGCTCGGCAGAGCGATGCTGTCGACGCAAGATGCGCTCCTCCCGTGCAGCTTCCTCGTCGGAAGGATTGCTGAACTGTTCGTCGGAGGGGGTCAGAGAGTCTCTGAGGCTGTCGATGTCACTTCCCTGCGACACGTCGTCGTAGCTATATCGACCACGAGCGTCGCCGAAAGCGGACAAATGTACGCTGCCTTGACGCTCACGCCAATGGTCAGGCCCATACTCGTGAGGCTCCTCTTCAAAGTCCGAAGCATCGGCATCCTCACTAGGGTTCGTGCGGATTTCGACGTCCTCGTCGCCATTGAGAAGCTCGTCACTCTCTTCGCCGCCAGGGTAAGATGTGGTGACCGAGATCCTCGAGGCTTGCCGGGCATGCTTCCTGGAAAATCCATTTTGTGCGGTCCGCGACTCTGGCTCATATCCGAAACCTCTTCCAAGATCCTGCCAGTTGCCACTGCTCGTGCCCTTTGTTGCGTTGTGTCGCGCATTCGCAAGTCCTGCTTCAATCTCTTCCTCGGCTTCTTCTTCTGCGATGTTCGACAAATGAATCTCTGACCTTCCGATCAAAGCTTCGGAGTCAGACAACGGCTTCTCTGGCAGATCTTGCGCTTCAGAGGGAGGCTTCGAGGGACCTTCGTCAGAGGTAGCGCGAATCATATCAAAAGCGCTGAATACTTCGGGGCCAAAGGGCCCGCCTGAGCTGGGCAAGCCGAGCGACATGGTGTGGTTATGCCTTCCTACGGGACGAATATGGAGATCTGCGTTATCGCCGAGACGGCGCGCGAACGCCTCACGTAGTCGATCGGGCAAGTCGGTCTGGAAGCGACCAAATGGCTCGCTTGCAGTGTTCGACTCCGTCGGAGTGTCTCGTTCGATAAGTTGATTCGGGTCTTGTTGCATTTGCTGCTGCTGTGATTGCAAGAAACGGTTGAGCTTGAAGGTGACCATGCTTGGGTCTGCGGGGGTGGAGATGGACAAGCTTCGACCTCTGTGGTCGGCAACATAGGGAGCTGTGCTGGATGGCAATATCCCTGGGTGGGGCATGGCCGAATCGGCGTCGATGTCGGCATCCTCAGCCTCCATCTGTTGCTCCTCGAAGCGCATCTCGAGATACTCGTCCCAAGCACTCATCCCAGGGAGGTAAATTTCGATCGTGTCTGGTAGACCGAGTGAATGTGGCCACGGTTCAGGATGGATCTCGCACGTAACGGTCGCGTCCTTGGGTAACTCAATGCAGGGAGCGAGATCGTGTTGATCTGAGCTCCACGGTCGTCGCTGAATCCACTTGCTTCGTGTCGAGGCTGCAGCACGGTCACGATAGCGCCTGGCCGCATTGGCCTCGCTCATCTCGCCTGCCTGCTGAGCGTTCTCAGCCGCGCCGTCCGGTCCATCTTCGACTGACTTTAAGGCGGACCCGGGCTGAGCGAGCAGGGCCTCATCGTCTAGTGACGGGGTTTCGGCTGGTAGACATACGACGATCTTCTTCTTTGCTTTGATGGCAGCGAGGCTGGCAGCAAATGCGGCTGGGTTCATCGAGATGGATGGAGTCGAGTTGTGACCGGTTGTCTTGAGCGGGGTGACGGGCGGAAGACCTTTTCCGTTTCTGAAGTTCATGTTACCGTTGTAAGGTGGTCCAGGATGAGGCATGCCAAGGCTGACCTGTCCCGAGGGCGTGAAGTATGGGCTCGGAGGGCCGGAGGCGCCGGGCGAGATGGGAGATGGCGGGCCGAGGTAGCCTCCGGCATGCGGCATGTGGCTGTTGATGGGTGGAGTAGCGAGGAAAGCAGGAAGACCGGTGAGCTGGACACTTGCGTTGTTCATGCCGTGTCCGAGCCTGTGAGCTGGAAGCGGCGACCGAGACGGGTTGAGTATCGGTCCTGAAGGGGGTTGATATGGTGCGACGAGAGCGTGAGGCTTTAAGATGATAGGAGTAGCTGCTCCGCCAGGAACGAAAGGGCGAGAGTTGGCAGTCATATTCTTGGTTGCGCCCGGGACGCCACCGACGGAGGTCATGTGATTTTGTATTTGCGAAAGCTGCAGTGAGAGCAAGGAGAGTTAAGAACTTTAGCACAGCTGCACAGGTTGACAAGCGCCTGCCCTCTTCGCTGCCTCGTCCTGAGCCAGTGTGTTACGGCTGCTGACATGCTGTGGTGGAAGAAGAGATGCAAATCGAGAAAAATGGACCCACCATGGTAGAACGACCTTCTTGATTGGGAATTTGTGCTGCTCCTGACTGTAGGTGCGAGGGTTGTCGTATCGTGTCTGGTTTGCTGCCGGCGAGCGCCCCGGGTTGAAACACCGGAGCGGCGACGTTGAGGGTGCGACCTTCCATGATTGCTGCACGCGATTCCGGGACGAACAAGGTTTGTCTGAAGAGTCGTGTTTCGGCAGCAGTGAGAAGTGGCGCGGGAGAAGGAGGCGCCTCAGTCGAAGCCAGTCAAGCAGCCGTAATGAGCTAGAACGAGACCATCGACATGAAGCGTAGAAGAAGCTGCTTCTGTTGAGGAGTGAGGGGTGATCGCCGCCTAGGCGTTGCGGAGCTGATGAGATGGTGGCGCGCTCGGGACCCACACTGTGAGCTATGGCCTTTGGTCGTGGAAGAGCAAGGACAGACGCAATCCAAATTGATGAGAGCGGCGACAGTGATGACGATGATTGAAAAGATGAAGTAGACGGAAGCGACTAAAGCCTGAATCTTGCGAGCAGCGACAAGTAGCGTTAGAAGTCGGCCCTGCTCTTTGCGCAGCTACTGGAGTGTGGGACCAGCCTGTGCCTGTGCTCTACAGCAAACCAAGCAAGTGTGTGCAGTGCAGCAACAGCCTCCGGGACATGCGTGTCCGCTTTCTTGTCCGTGACTTCAGACTGGGAAAGAAAGGGTTTCCGTTCGTTTGACACACACGCACGCACGCACGCCCCAAAAAAGGCCCGCAGAAAGGCTTTCCTCGGCTGCACCGCGCACATACGCCCGCCTGCCCGCTCCCGCCTTCAAGATATGCGAGATGCAAGCTTGACTTTCCACAATTGATTCGTTAAGTAGGCGTGTGACAGGTGGCTGTTAGCCGAAATGCTGTCTTTCTCGTTTCACACGGCTTCGCTTCCTTTTGCTACAGTCACATTTTTATTTATTACATAAATGTTTGGATCTTGAACAGCACTGAGCAACCCCACAATCGATCAGTCTACGGCGGACCCGCACTGCTGTTGAGGTCAACGCGAGCATACTCTCGTTCGATACTTCGTTCAATGTCGAAAGAGCAAGCTTCGTATATCTCCGATGTGACGCTGCGTTCGCAACAACCGCAAGAAAGGGTTTCTTCGAAGAGGATCGACGTTGCATGTTTCAGATGCACACGCGTCTAGCGCCCAGCGCGAGAACAACACTTTTTCGTCCCACACGTTCCAATTTCCGGCCGAATGGACTTCTGAGAAGTGGAGCAAGAGCAGATTGCCCGACTTCCGCTGCTGTTTCGAGTTGGCTTTCGCTCCTCGACGTCAACCACCACTTCGAGGACGACTACCGTCAGAAATGACCAAACTTACACTGTCTACATCCAACTCGCAGCTGCTGCGGCGACTGGTGCAAGAGGAGAGTGGCTCGGAACACGATTCACTACAATTTCTCCGAGCGGCCCTGGCCGATCAGCCGGCGCAGCCAAAGATGACATCAGCTAGTCCGGCTATTCCGACCACAAGCACTACAAGCACTACCGCAGACTCGGCTACACCGATTGTGGTGGACCATTTCGCACTCATCGATATCGCATCGTGGGTACACACCGACTCAGCGGCAGCGGAATCAAGCATCGACAAGGCGAGACTGAAGCTGTCTTCGCTCGTCGCTGGGGCTTGCGTCTATATTCCACCCAAACCTGTCTTTAAACGGTCAAAGGAGCTGGAAGAGTCATTGGCAGCCATTCAACGCGCTCAGGAGCAAGCAGACTACCAGCGCATGTCGTCCACCACCACGGCTTCGGCTACGGGCTACAAGATCCCAACCTCGTATGTCAATATCGCCGGAGTGGATCCGACGCTCTCGCTCCATCAACGCATCTCCTCGCACACTGCTTTCCCGCACCTGTCCTCCTCCAACACACTGGTAGGCCAGGAAGAGGAACAAGCGTGGAAAGATGCACAGCGCCAACTCAGTGTCATCCTCAACATTTTCCTCTCGACCCTGGCAACCGCGACTGCAGCCTGGTGGGCCAGCGGCAATGCTAGAATCGGCAACAAGGTGCTGGTTAGCATGTTGGTGGCGCTGGTGACGGCTGTGGCTGAGATCGTGCTGTACAACAGGTACAGCGTCTACGTCAAGGAGAGTAAGAAGACCAAGAGCAACCGCATGAAGGGCTCAGACGCCAAGCCGACCCTGGCAGATTTCAAACCTCTGCAGCTGGACAACGCTTCGAAATCGAAATCACAATCGGCACCATCGAGCAAAGAGCCGTCATAAGTCATTCGTTTCACAATTTTGTCGCTCTCGCTAGAAATGCCATACATTTCATTCCATTCTTCGTAAGAGCATCTGCGACATTCCACTCACGCAGCTTCTTCACCACGAATGGCAGCATCACTTGTCCTTGGGGCAATACTGCACCACGGCCCATTTACCATCGACCCGCCAGTTTTTGTCCTGACCTTTCACCCACTCCTCCTGACCAGGCTTAAGTCCCACACACACGTCCGCCTTGTTAGTCCTCAGAGCCAAGATCTCGATCGTACCAGCCAGCGGCCCGAGAGCCTCGCGGAAGCTCGTTTCGGACTTCCACATAGCATCCGATGTGAGCTTGCGGTAGTTGAGATCGCCCTTGAAGATGACGAGGTCGCTCTTGGTGGCCAGCTCCGTGTGCAGCTCGGGCGAGTACGTCGCCATGTTGGCGTACGAAACGGGCTGAGTCCAAAAGCCGTTCGCCGCGCCAGTGTCCGCACCCAGCGTGGTATCGAGAGGAACGGACAGCTTGAAGCGGCCCTCCTCCATATGCTTCATCCACCGCCTCACCATGGCCTGCACGGGCGTCTGCGACGAAGGCGTCTCGTCCTTGACCGCAGTCGAACGGCCTCGGCCGTCTCGGCCCTCGTCATCCTCGTCGTGGATCGAGAGTGATGAGAAGCGCGAGCTGTCCATGACGTACGATCTCGACGGAGAGATGGTCTGCGAACGTGCATTCTTGAAGTAGGCCGGGTCCATCTGGAAGTTGCGGCTACCAGCAGGAGCACGGCCTCGTCCCGTCGAGTCGACGCTGCCATCTCTAGCCTGCAGGTGCAGACTGCCGGGAGGGTGAGGCGAGCGACCACGCTCCTTGCTGTCGTCGGCCATCTGCAGCGAGCGCGAGCCCGCCGGCTGGGCACCCTGACCACCAGCTGCGTTGTACGAGTACTTGCTCGGGTCGGCCTGCAGGTCTCGACTGCGGCTGACGCTGCGGTGTCGGTCCTGACTAGCCTCGTCCTGTCGCGCAAAGAAACTCGGCTCGAGCAGCGACTCGATCGTGTGGCGGAAGTCGGGCGGGGTGACATCTGAAACGAACCACGGCATGTTCTTGGGGTGGAAGACCACTTGTCCGACGTGAGGAGTGGTCAGCAGCCAGTCAGCAAAGATCATGTCCGTAGCCAGCTCAAAGCCGGCGTTGTCGAGCACGATGTCGACTCTTCCATCTCGGAGCGACGAGATCTTTTTCCAAGCCTGGTCCAGGTCGTTGGCAAGGATGAACTTGCTGCGCGCTTCCTGCTGCTCGCGACCCGTGGTCTGCAGAGCTTGCAAATCGGCGTACGAGAGGTTGGTCAGCAGGCTAAGATCGGTGGCATTGCCCCACAGCGACATTTGCGCCATCTCGTGGAACAAGATCTCGCGGCCTTCGGGCGTCGACTCGGCACCCTGCTCCGACGAGAGAGACTTGGTAACGAGGTCCTGGATGGTGACGGCAAGCGCACTGATGGCGGCACCGGAGCTCTTGAATGTGTCGAGCTTGCTCTTGGAGAAAGGGTCGTACTGCTTCCAGTGCTCACTGCGTGCGAAGAAGCTTCGCAGCAGACGGTAGAGGTAGCATTCAGCGAACAGCCAGGGAGCATTGAACCAGGTCCACTTCTCCTTTTCGATGGTCGAGTCAAACAGCTCGGTCGAGGGGCCCTGGTCTGCGTCTTGGCCGGAGACTACGTGAATGGGTTCGAGAGGGCGGTCTCGGCTCATGTCGTGCTTGAGCGCGGCCACCTTTTCGATGATCTGCTTGCCCTCTTGGATCTTGGCCGACTGGTTGGTACGCGAGTAGGAGAGCGCATGGTTGGCGCTGTAGATGCTGTCAATGACCTGCGTCAAGATGGCAGGCCAGCGGTGGACGGTAGATTCGTATGCGAAGCTCGACTTGTCCTGAGCGGACGTTAGGGGAACAGGCGGAGACCAGACCATCTTGAAGAAGCGAGGTGCGACAAAAGATTCTGAAAAAGGTTCTACGAAGTGTTGTTGGTGGTCAGAGAGCGCGCTGGTGGAGGTGGTAATGACGCTGATGGAGCAGGAGCAGGACAGACGCAAAGGAGTGGTCAAGAAGAAGCGGTCAAAGCAATCGAGGCCAGATGATTGGCTGTTTGATGTAAGAAGCAGCAGCAGCAGCAGCAGCAGTGTCACGGGGACTCTGCATCAATTTGAGATTGAGCTGCGAAGAAATCAGGAAAATGCTGCATGGGCCTGTCGATGGCTCGTGCGGGGTCACATGTTGTTTTGCCTGCAGAGCGGAGCAGAGGCACACCAGCGAAAAGCAACAAGCACGTTTTCCGAGACCAAGACTGCAACAAGCCAGCCTGCCCGCTGCCTTTCTTGCTTCGACTCTCTCTTCCCTTTTCGCTCACAAGCCAAGCAAGCTGAGTGAACGGCTCCCCTCGGCTTGTCGTTGCACTGAGAAGCAGGCTCAACTGAGTCGATCAGAGTGCACACAGTCGCAGCAGCCTCTTTCCTGTTCAGAAGACAAAGCTAATATTTGTTACATTTTATGTGAGCCTTCTTTTTGTTTGGTGGATCTGATAAGACAAGCTCGTGCTGTCATGCTCACTGCTTGTGTGCAGAGTCGATCCTCGACCCTCCTCTGTTGTCCTTGGCACAAATCATTACATCCAAAGAGACCGGATTTGGGGGATAAAGGACATGGTATTTCAAATACAGTATACACAGACTGTCGCCTGTCGCCACCGAAGACTCCTGGTTGAGCGGCTTAAAAGCTTGGCTGCTGGAGACGATCCGTGAGCGTGTTGAATCTGTGCTAGCGAGTCGTCAATGCTAAAGACAGACCTGGCCCTCAGCCCATGCCGGCACCGCTCGGGTGGCCCAGATGGCACATCCAAATCCTCGTCTTGTACAGTCGAAATAGCTCCTTGACAAGGTCGCGAAAGTCGACGCGCATGCTCGCCGTGTAGTAGAACGTGAGTTTGCGTCTGTCCCACTGCATCTCGGCCGCCACCACGCTCATTGGCAATCCCCGCTGCATCACTTTCGAGACGCACAGCTGCAGAGCGCGCTCCTCGTCCTGCGCCTTCGAGTAGAGCGTGCTCGTATCCGCCGCCGTCGCCTTGGTGAACAGCCGCTTGGGATTGATGGTGCGCATCGGCCGAGCCGCCATCGCGTTCATGCTTGTGGGCGCCTGCGATCCACCACCCATCGTCGAAGTGGGCGAGCCGCTGAGACCTGATGCGTTTGAAGACGTCTCGTCGCGCGTGCTGGACCCACCCAACCAGCCTGCTGCGGTGGCGGCGGCGGCGCCTCCTCCTCCAGCTGCTGTGCCAATCGTGAGATCCGACTGATGCGCCAACAATGCTTGCACCTGCTCCACCGTAATGTTGTCGTTGACCACCGTACCCAGGTCCTTGCCTCGGTCCGCCTCCACGATCACCAAGTCGCCGCGTCCGATGGACTCGCGGTCGCGGTTCGAGGGCGACTGCGATGGTAATTTTGAGCGGAAAAACAGATCCGTGCGTCCTTGCTTGAATTCGACAATGTACAGCGGCGTATCCTTCGACAGAGTCGAGAGCGGCACTCCCTTGCCCAGATCCTGCAGCTCACTAGTTGTACCTGCGCTCGACAGAGACCCAACACCTGCGCCTCCCAGACCGCCAGGAGGTCCCATCGACGAGGGCGGCATCGGTCCAAGTGCAGCCAAGCTGGAAAATGTGAGGTCGTTCGACGAGGTGGACATAGACGGACGCGGGCCCAGACCGGGCAGGCCGCCGGTGACCGTTGTGCCAAAGCTAGCGGGCATTTGCTGCGGCGGAAGGAAGGGAGGCGCACCCGCCATCTGTGGCACAATGCGACCGCTTTGAACCAGAGCGGGTCCGGCATAACCATAGAAAGGCACCTCGACAGGGCCGACTCCAGGATAGCCACCAACGTCGAGGCGGTCGGGCGCGTTCGCTGCACGTGCCTGCGAGGCTGATGTAAACGACTTGGCCTGAGCCGAAAGACCGCGACCCGTGCTTGTACTTGCTTCGACGCCGGCGCCATGAGCTCCAGCAGGCGACGTCCCGGGACTACCGCGCACCGTGCGCGTGCCTTCGGCCTGACTGTCAAAGATGGAGGTGACACCTTGGAAATGCGGACGCGCTCGAAGATCACCTTCGCCGATCGAGATTTGGCGCAATTGCCATGTCATCTCGGCAAGCGTGCGCTGGCTTTCGCCGGGCGAGCGTGCTGCCATCTGCGAGGGTGTCATCGTATCCCAGCTGGCTGAGAGACTATCTCTGCCGCCGCCGCCGCCGCTGCTGCGGCTTCCACGAGCATGCGGTGACTCGTTCAACCCATCGGACCTTGCTTCGAAGCTGCCAAAGCCTCGTTCGTCCAAGGCAGGCGACATCGATGCTGCGTAAGGGCTGGCGTCGGGTGCGCTGCCACTAGACACATCCGAGCGCCGAGTATCGTTCCGAGATGTGGCGTCGAATTGGAAGTCGCCAGCAAGATCATCGACGGAGAGGGCGAGGCTGCTGCCTGCAAACGGGTTGAAACCCGGAATGACGCTGCTCACACTGCGATCGCGCCTATGGTTGCCAGCGCGCGGCCATGCCCCATTGCCCTCGCGCCCATACGAATCGGCAACATCAAAGCCAATCGCGCGTCGGTGGCCTCCGATGACACCAGCAGCCTCGCGATTGGGACCCATGCCAGCGACGGAATGGCGTCGAGACTCGGTACCAGCAAGCAAACGCTGCTGATCCTCGCCGACGATATCTTGAGCCGCTGTCGTCTCGGGATGGCTCGAGAGCTGTGGCAGGTCCGGCACTGCGCCAAAGGGAGATGTGGTGGTGGCGCCGTGGACGCTGGCGCGCGACGTTCGCAGCGAAGGGTCGAAGAAGTCGAAACCGAGATCGGGGAAGCCAGCAGGCGAACTGAGAAACGTCGAAGGCGACGCGGGCTCTGGTTTGCTGCTGCGGACAAATGAAGCTGAGAAGCCGCGCTGGAGCGGCGGAATGGGCCTCTGCGGCATGCCAGAGTTGGGTTTCGGGCTGGTGTTGCTGACCATCGAGTCGTTGCTGGGCCCTTCCCAGATGTTGCGAGATGACATGCCTGAAGCCGGGGTGATGCGTCCTGCAGCATTCTTTGACCATCGATCGACAAGTGGACCTGCGCTGCTGTGAAGGGCCAGAGCGGCGGCACTAGAGGCTGAGCGGTGGCGCGAGGCACGCATGGTCTGCTCCATGTGCGAATAGGACGAGTCGCGATCAAAGCCGAGCGTCGAGCCGCGTCGACTATCGGAAAACGCAGGACCGTCTTCTTCCTGCATCGTGGCGAGGATGCCGCCGGATCGAGCTGCTAGCGACGAGCGCGATTCTTGAGAGACATCGAGCGGGTGAGGAGAGCGCGCCACACCAGCACGGCTGAGAGAAGCCTGTTGCTCCAGTCGGCTCTGTGTGCCGCTCGAAGATAGATCGAGCTTGAGACCAGCCGGTGGCATGGAAGGAACATCGACCGAAGTGGCAGGCGAGGTGCCATGGCGAGCATCGTCGCCATTGAGCGAGGCGGGATGAGACGGATTGGAAGGAGTGGGTGAAGAGCCTGGCGAGCTGGCGTAGCTATGACGTTGCACTTGAGCAAAAGACTTTGCGGAGACCGACGAGTCGGTTGCACCAATCTGCATGGCCCGCGCTTGAGTCTGCTCGATGCGCTCGGTCATACTGAAACGTCTTGATTTTGAAAAGCGGCAGACCTGCTCCAAGAGATAGGATTGGCCTCCCTCTGCTTCCTGCTAGCCTCAGAACTGCGTCGAGGGCGTTAATGAATCACAGCTGTACAGTACCTCTAAAATGAGAGTTGCCAGCTGTTGACCGTTATAGGACACTAGTGATGGTCCGAGTAGACGTGCGCCTTGACCCTATCTTGCAAGCTCTAGGTCTAAGGCCAACTCTCGTGTATAATGCTTCGAGATGATGGATTAGGAACGCCAACGGAGAAACTTAACGCAAGCGTACGGCGAGTCTGGTGAATCAAGCGTTTACGAGCCTGATCGACGATGGTCACCGACCCCGGAATGTGGAGGATTGTGCAGTGCACTGGGAAGACGTCCTACCGCAAAGGTATATACCAAACGAGTGCCTTGGGCTGTGGACACTCGATCTTTGCTAGACCGTCGCGTCGAAGAATAGCGCCAATCTTTGCTCCTGCTGCCTATCTAGATCCGTTCGACAGGACTTGTATTTGGCCCCGTGTTGGCGCTAATAGGGGCGGCAGCAACGGCGCGCTAGAGATAGAGAGAGAATCCAAAGAAGGCACCGGTGGTCAGGAGACTGTTTCGGATCAGCAGGAAGACGACGGATGTGAACGGCGAGGACAGTGAAGGCGACGAGTGGCGATGCTGTGCTGATCACTCTGGAAAGAGGTTGGTAGTGACAGTGTAAGGAGCTGTAAAAAGAGGTGGCAGCGAAGGTAGAAGCGGGAGAAGAAGCGAGAAGCTACAGGCGAGATCGCGGCGGAGGGGAGGCGAAGAGCGAAACCGTCTCACGAGATTCGAGCTCCTTAAGTAACAGAGAGCGATGTCCGGTCGGAGTCGAGCCGCCTTGCCTGGCTTCTTGCCCTCTGTCTCACCGCACTGCGAGAGACTCGGCTGAAGCGCCTGCTGCTTGTGACCGTGAAAGATGCGAACGGCGCCAAGCAATCGAAGCCAACGACAGTACAGACTTCCTCAGTAGGCCCTAGAATCAGTCGTGAGCCGACTGAGCCCAGGCGTCAGCCTTGCGCGCATCGCTGTACAGCGAACTGACGGAACAAAAGGCAAGGTGCAGCTGTTCCAGGCTGCAGAAGCTGGAGCACAGAAAGCTGGAACACCATGCGCACCTGTGACAATAAGAGGACGGAGCTAAGCTCGCTTTGTCTGCATCGCTCCAGTCACGCACGAAGGCGTAGCAGCCTTGGCTAGCCTGTCGAGCCTGTCGAGCTCAGCTTGCAAGCTTGCTATCACAAGTCGACTCAGCGCGCTGTGTGATTTCAGCCTGCGTCCCTGATGAGTGATGCAAACGACGACGCGAGGAAAAGGATAAGGAGGAGGGGCAGCGGCAGCAGCAGCGGCAGCGGCAGAGGAGAGTGACTGTCGCACAAACGAAACAGGAAAGCCATCTCGATCGGAAAGGCCAACGCTTGATTTGGCAACCGGCGCACGAAGCGAGTCGTCTTCTCGACCGTTCTGTCTGGTCCCGCCAATCCGCTTTTGGCCATGTCCAAGCACGACACAACGTCTGGCTGAACAACGCCACTACTACAGCGGCAAGCATCCTGCGGTAAACCGAGCGCAGTCAGGGTCGAGATCGCGCAATGGCCGCTGCTAAGTCATCAGCCTTACGGCTAAATTGGAGAATGGACCCGTGGCATCGCCAAGGAAAGGAAGGGAGGATCAAAGTGGCGTTCCACAGAAGCTGCGTGCAAGAAGCTCAGTGGAAATGCATGAGCAAGCGCATTCCTGTCACTGTCACTGGCCTTTCAGGAAGCATTGCTGCTGCTGCTGAGAGAAGCATTGGACCCCAAGAGCTGGTCTCGAGAAAATTAGGCAGCAACTGGCGGTTCGTTCGTCCTCTCTGGTCAGTCACAGGGCAGAACAGTCAAACAGAAGTCCTCTGTGCTGATGCGTCTGGCGAGTGAGTCAGAATACCGATTTAGCAGATACCAAGCGCAAACCAGGCAAGCTCGCTAGTATCCTGCGCAGCTGTGCTTGAAATGTATCGCAAGAGCCGCCGTCCCTGTTTCGTGCCCGAGCTCATTGGGGTGGCAGGCACGCACGCAAGCAGGCAGCCACGTAGAGTCGCGTCGGCGAACAGCGACGGCACTCCCGACCTTCTCGGCCAGCACTGGCGGTCGCCGCAGCTGGTCACGCGGTCTAGGCCAAAGGCGGAAACGAAGTAGCCGCCGACGCTTCAAGCCGAAGCCTCTTCTGTCTTCATCGAACCAGCTCCTATGCTGTCTGTTGTTTCCATGCTACCACCACTAGCACCGCATCTGTACATTTACTCCTCTTGCAAGTTCGGTACTCACCTGATTCGGTTCAATGCTCTATGGTAGGTCGTCCAATAGTATTCCAGTCCCTGAACGAGGTTTCTAGGTGCGGTCTGGCTCGATGCTTGACGGTGGCTTGGTGCTCCGGATGGCTGAGGCAGAAGCGGGTCGTGTTCGGCGTTGCAGAAAGCTGGTGCGACGATGTTCGATATCTTTGGAAGGGAATGCACGCGCTTTTACTCGGCTAGTGGTGGATGGTGCTGTGTTCCTATGCTGGGTCGAACTGACGAAGCCCAGAACGATGACGCAGATGTTTTGGCTCTTCTGGTGGCTTGGACGATTACAGATCGGCGGGACACTTGCAATTCGACTCTATCTATGCAGGGTATCTTGGGGTCGCGATAGCGCGACGAGGTGATGACGTTGATGGATTTCCGGCTGTCATCCGGCAGCGCACAAAGAAAGCCAAATCTGAAAGTGCGGTGGGCAAGCACAGCGTACGCCGGCAGAGGTTGAGATGGAAGCGTTGTAGTTTTCGTTCAAAGCTTGTGGTCCTATCGAGCGGATCAATGAGGGCGATCAACCAAACTCGCGTGCACTCTGGGCGGCGGTGGCAGCGGTACCGCTCTCCACGGTTCCACAAGCAGATGTAGGCGGCTTCCTCCCGAATGCGCGTAGCGGCTCGACTTCGACTGCCTGTCGAGCTGTCTATCGATGCAGCGCTTACGATGCTGCCATACACAGCAAGAGCTGGCCACTATGAACTTGGACGAGCCAATGAACAAAGAGTCGCAGTTGAAGGCTGGTGTCGTTCCCGATGCTGGGTGTTGGCGGTCCGTTGCGATGCTGGGCTGGAGTCACAGTGTAGCGGAATCACAGTGTAGCGAAGGGTGTGCTGTAGAAACAAGACTGAGGTCGGACGAGGTGGGAAGGGGGCAACAGAGATGGTAGAAAGGGAAGGAGGAAAGGATCGACTTATGAATGCTGCAACGCACGTATGAATCACGGGCGGCGGTCACATGAAGTCGAACTAAGCGGCGAGTCTATCCACCAAAACCTAAATGCCTCTCAGGTTGAATCTCTGTTTCTCTCTCACTCGCTCCGTGTTTTTTCCATGTCGCTCCGCTACAGATTCGGCTCATGACAGGTCGCATGTCGAGGTGCAGCAGCGCCCCCCGGATTCGAAGGGTCTCGCTGTTAGCGAGAAATCTGGGGTCCGCTCTGCAGTGCCCACTCTCTTGCATTCCCTCGCATTCTCTCTCTCTCTTTCTCTTTCCGCTCGCTTGCGCTCTGCACCAAAACCACAAGATATAACTGTTTGTTGTTCAGCTGTCCATGCAGATTAGCCGCCTCTTTTTTTCGGTGCAAACGCGCAGGGAAAAAGACGATTCTGAATTGTCCATCGTGCACCTTGCGCTTCATGGCGCTCTGGTATAAGCTTCCCGCCCACTCGAATGGAGGTTGGCGAACGGCGGGAAAGGTCGAGCGCGGTCATTTCGGGTAGGCTATCGGATCGGAGGTTCGGCAGCGCGTGCAAATCGCTAATTCACATGACTCTCTCTTTCTCTCTCTCTCTCTCTCTCCCCTTCCTAATTGTGGACGTCGGGGCCATAAAAAAGGCGGGTCCACATTCGCGGCGAGGCGACGCAAGTCAAGGTCAGGCTACGCAAAGGACGACGCACTTGGTCGGTCTCGAGCTAAAATTCGGATCGAGGCTGAGTCCTTTCGCTGAGCGGGATGATCTCCCTTGGCAATTCACGGACCTTGTCCCTCGTTTCTCTCCTGTCGCGCACGTTGGCTTCGTTGCGAGAATCGAAGGCAACCGAGGCGCACTGCACTGCACACACGACTCGAGTTGCACCTTTTCCCTCGTCATCGACGGCCGAGCCTTGATCGTCTTCGAAGCGTCTCTGTCTGATTTTTGTCGCTAGAGCAGCATCAGACTGGTTGTTCAAGGAAAGTAACCGTCGAGAATCTATATTCAGCCTGTCGCGGAGGACGTGAGCGCCTGATGTGCTTTGCGAGAGAAGCTCTGAGAGTACGACTCTTCGAGGAAGTGAGATGAAGCGTGTCAAGTGTTGGCATGGCTGCAAAACAAATTGGGGTAAGGCTCGCCTGCCTATTGGTTCCACATGCTAACAAGTGTCGATGCAACCGTCGAACGCTAACTCAGTGGACTGTGCAATATATGACGCGGGCCAGCTGTTTGCCTCGCCATCTACACTGTATCACGCCGAAAGACGCCACATGATGCGCTTCTGGCCATGCTGTGGTGAGACCGTCCCCAAACCTTATCAGCAAAGGTCGGTCGCTTGGCCACCGTGCCTTGTCTTTGACCCTTCGTCTTTTCTGACGCGATGTTCGATGGCAATCTATGCATTCGTATCAATCATATACAGAGTGTAGCAGGGGCAGCGAACGGCAGCGAAGACCCGAGTTTCGTCGTGCATTTGTGTATCTGGAATCCAACTTCAGTGCTGCAGCTCGACCCTTTTTCCTGGCGACCACTCCCTCGCCGCCTTCTCGATATTGGTCCAATATCGCAACTGCACAGCCGCCTCTCTAGCCGTCTCGAGATCCGGAGGCGACTCTCCAAACGCTTGGGCCAGCACGTCGACGCTGCCTTGCAACAGCTTAGCGTTATCTGCCCGCACCTCCGCCGCCTCATCTTCGTTCTCGGCCTCCTCCAGCCTCTCGCGCAGCTCCATGACCTCCATGAGCAGTTCTGGGTCCTCAAGCGAGTCGGATTCAGACACCTCGGACGCCCCGTGTCGCTCGAGCAGGTAGTGCGCACGCGGGAGCGGATTGAGCAGCGTCTCGTACGCACGGTTGATGAGCGCGCTCTGCTGTGCTCCGATCTGCTGCTCCTTGTCGGTGCGTCCCACCATGCGATCCGGGTGCGTCACGGCCATTTTGAGTCGCCACGCCCGCTTGAGCGCAGAGGTGTCAATCTCCCACCCGCCCTTGGGCACCGAGGCGAAGTCGAGGTCCATGGCTTTGAAAAAGTCGATGTCTGAGGGGAGCGGCTGCAACGTGTTGCATTTGGGGCACGAGAGCGATTCCAGAGGTTGTGCTTCACCGCAGTTGGGACATGACTTGAGCGGTGGCGGTGCTGCGGCGGAGGTGCTGTAGGTGATCCGGGTCGAGGATGCGGGGCCGATATGCCTCGACGATAGAGGTCGAGTCGTTGCGCGAAGTGTTGCGAAGCTTGTGCTTGTTTCGCTGGTGACGACCTGGTTCTTTTCAGTAGATGTCAAGGTACGGACAACTCTCGAGTGCCGCGATGCAGATCGAACAGCGTATGATCTGACAGGTCGCACAGCAGCCCGTGTGATCGCAGCAGCGAGCATGTTTGGCCTGAGGCGCTTCACGAAAAGAGCTTGTACAGCAGCCAAAGGCCCACAAAGGCACCCACAATGTAGAGCGTCAGACGATGCTGACGAGCGCCGTTGACAATGGTCCTCGAAAAGTGGTTCGAGGTGCGTTGCAGTTGAGCACCGAAGTTGTCAAACTGCTCCGATGTATTCGACAGCAGTCCAGAGCGCTGGTTCTCCGAGTCGTTGTGAATATCGATCGTCACAGAGCGCAGCGAAGAGACTTTTGAATAGAGGGTGTCGAGAGCCGAGTCGTTCTGCTGCTCGTACGTTCGATCTGCCGAGGTGGACATCTAGCCTGCGCTCGTTGCTGGCAGCCTTTGTTTATTCGAATGATAGCAGTAGTGCGATTAAGCTGGCCGAGTTGCTCGAGAGATGACAAAAGACGTTCGATGTTGAGGGTCGAGTGGCAACGTGGAACGTGGATCAAAAGTGTTATTCGTGGATGTCGTTTAGTGGTCGTGACTTGGCTCGGCACAGCGAGTGGAGGTTCAAATTTTTAGATCGAGGCTGACATAGTTACGAATCGGCGATGGACCAGGCTGAACCCGATTTCGCGGGAAAAGCTTTCTTTGTCGATTTTTGGAAGAATCCTGTCTTTCGTCGTCGGTGAGCTGCGAATCATCGACCGTGAGACGACCATCAAACATACACCCCCACATCTCACCACTGCCACCATCACCACAACCTCACACAAAGCATCGTACTGAGGCCACAACTCTCTGCACAACATGCTGTCATCACTCTCCGCAACCTTTGGAAGGCTTAGCCTCGGCGCTGCTGCTAGCACAGCTGGACCTTCCTCCATAGGTTCCGCTTCGCGACTTTCGTCGTCCTCGATTCGACCGCTGCACATGGCTTCTTCCTCGCGCCCATCACCCCGCAACGCTCTTCCCACTCAGTCACGTCTTTCTTCGCTCGGCGGTGTTCGACACAAGGGAAATCTCGCCCCAAGGAGAACAAAGTACCGCAAGGCACATAAGATCACCATCCCCTTCAACACCGGGGGCTCCACCAAGGGCACCACCGTCCAAGAAGGTGCTTATGGTATCCGGCTGCTCGCCCCCGCCCGTCTGTCGGCCAAACAGCTCGTAGCTGCCGAGACGGCGTTGAAGCGCAAGCTGAAGGTGGTCAAAGGCGCACAGGTGTTCCTGCGCGTGTTCCCGGATATCCCCGTCTGCATCAAGGGCAATGAAACTCGTATGGGCAAAGGTAAAGGTACTTTTGAGTACTGGGCCTGCAGGGCGAACATGGGCAAGGTCATCTTTGAGATCGGTGGACCTGTCGAGATCCGACCGGAGGTGGCTAAGGAGGCACTGCGATTGGCGTCCGCGAAGCTGCCGGTGCCTACGGAGTTTGTGACGACCGCTTCGAAGCCTAGGATCGGCAACCAGATTGTTGAGAGTGCTACTCCTAGCCTCAGCACTCCTGCTACCGCTGCGACTCCGGGAACGACGGGCCAGTCTACGGTTTCTGCTACTGTCGCTTCTTCGTAGCTGTCTCAAATTGCTTTGTACCATAGACCGTGTTCACTTCAAGCATTCCATTCTCACGTAACAAGCACGGGTGTGACTGTCGTTTGCGAGAGTGCGCATCCACAAAAGACTTTTGCAATGGGCAGCACGAGGGCGAAATCGCTGATTTACAATTCGACATGTTCAACAGGCAGAGTGTTGGCTCGAGTTTTCGGTGCCTCCCTAGCCTCGTCTGCTGAAGCTTGCGGCATGACTGTCTCGACCAGCTGTTCGAGATCATCTTGCAGGTCCACCACTTCTTGCTTGACTTGAGCCGTCACTGAGCTTGTATGCGCAGCAGCGGCAGCAGCAGCGGCAACAGCAGACGCCACTGCTGTAGTCAGTACTGTCGTCACGTCTGCTATGGTCTTCTTATTCACCACCTCTGTTGTTGCATCCCTCCACTGCGTCACCTTCTGGCCTGCGTCCTCGGCTGTCCTACTCGCCATCCCACCAAGCAGCCTGTTGAGCCCAAGGAGTCGGAAGAAGAAGCCTAGCAACCCAATGCCCTTGCTTATCAGCCTCACGTAGACGATATACCCAACACACCCCAAGAAGAACAAAAATGCAGCTGCAACCATCCCTTTGCCGATCAGATCCTCGCGCTCCATGGTCTTGATCATTTTCGCCGAGTTCGACATAAGTGTTGTCAGCGAGCCATACTGGAACGACAAGCTTGAGATAGTCTGGGACGATTCTTCGAGCAGCTGAGACGACATGGCTGACTTTTCCAGTTCGGAAGACATGAGCGCTACGGTGCGACGAAGCGCGTCCGTGACGTCCTGTGACGCAGTCATGAGCTTGTCTTCGCCCGAAGAGCCTGCGCGACCACCAGTACGTTCCTTGGCAGTGTCAGCGGCAAGTTGGAGACCTGCGCGTGCTTCGGCAGTTCGCGCGGTTTCGATCGAGCGTCTAGCAGAGAGCAACGCTTTGCGTGTCGATTGTCGGATCTCTTCAAGCTGTTGACTCGCTGCAGCAACAAGCGACGAAATCTCGCGACGCTCTGCTTGGGACTCCGCTTCGTCTACTGCAAACTTGAGATCGTTAACTTGTCGCTTGAGCCCGTCGATGCAGGAGATGATTTCAGCTTCAAAATCCGTGAGAAGTGATGCGCTGGTGCAAGCTTGCAGGCGTGGGATCTGATGGTTGAGCACATCTTGGCTGTAGCGCTGGAAGGACGTATGGACAGCAGCGAGATCTGGTGGGATCAAAGAGCGCGAGCTGGAGGCCGTGGAGGAAGACATGACAGAATTGCGGCGGAGATAGCGAAGCTGAGGAGAAGGAGGTCGTGATGCGAGTGAGAGATGCTAAGGTGGTAAATTTGGGCGTGGGTGAAGGCGAAGTCGAAGAACGTCGGCGTGGCCCGACCGTATCGGAATCGAAATTTGTGTTCCGCTGAAAACGAGTTGTTTTCGTTAGTGGAGTGACAGCACAAGACATGTCAAGTGCAGCGACTTGCAGATGCAACACCAACAACAGTCCTCGCAAAGCAGTTCTTGTCCACCCGCCATCACACATCGATGCCACAGCGCCTGCTTTTCAGCACGATCAGCGTCACGGCTCCTCCGAAATACACACACCTATTCGGCGAACGATTCGCAGGCCCCCTGCCGATGTCACGCTGCAGCGATTCTCTTCCAACTTGTTCAGTCTCTTCATACGTATCAGCAACAAATCGCATCGGCGGGACGGCTCATTCCAATGCCTCGGTAGAGCTCCCTTGTCTGCTGCCATCTTCTCAAGAATCGGAACTGGCCGCCAGTCGGATTTGACCCCGAAACAATTGGCCTGCTCGTATCAACAAACTCGAACAGATTCGTGAACCCAGTCGGCAAGACCGAACACCTCGAGCATGTCGACCAACATCTTTCGGGACAGTTATGCTGGCGACAGCTCAGAGCGCCACGGCGAGCCAGCAGCTAGCTCGACAACGAGAGCGAACAAGTCGAGCTTTTCAAACCTGCCCGGAGGAGGCAAAGCGATCTTTGCCTTTGTTCTCAGCCTGTTCGCATACACGTTGCAGACCGAGTTTGCACAATACGTCCAACAGTCGCTCAACTACAGAAAGCCCTTCTTTTCGCTTTACCTCGGACACAGCAGCTTTCTGCTCCTGTTCCCTATGCACCTCCTCTATCTCAGATGGTCTACAGGGCGACCCATTACGCACTACCTTCATCTGATCGCACAAAACATCAGATGGCAGCTCGACACACCCGCGTCCACCTTGCCAGATCCACGCGCAGATGCCGTCCGTCAACGGCTCAGTCAAGCTTTAGGGAGGGGCAGCTGTTCAAGCGGCCACGACTGGGATGAACAGCCTTCAGAAAGCTTGAGACGACGGCCAGCTTCGTTTCTCGAGCAACACTTCGGATTCAACGTGATTCGTCTTGCGGGTCTCTTTCTTATTCTAACGATCGGCATCACAGTGCCCGCTCTCAGCTGGTACTGCGCAGTGCCCATGACGTCGATGGCCGATATCACTGCCATCTACAACACTTTTTCTGTCTGGGCGCTCGTCTTCTCGGTCTGGTTCCTTGGCGAAAAGTGGGAGAGGAGAAAAGTGTTCTCTGTTCTGCTGGCATGCTTGGGTGTCGTTATCGTTGCTTACGGCGGTGCAGACCACAGGAAGGTGCCCAAGCCCATCGATCCAGTGCATGGCAAGCCTCCAACGAAGGATGACCCCGCAGAGCAGCTCATTAGACGCACGATCCAGTCTATCCTCGCTCGCTTTACGAAGCGGCAGGATTCGTCCGAGCCACCGGTCAGCAGCGCTCACAATCCTGTCTTGGGCGACTTGCTCGCATTTGTAGGAGCAGTGACTATGGCAGCCTATGAAATGGCCTTCAAGCTCATCGGCACGCTTCCAGACGAGCAAAAGCAGGCTGAAATGTATTCGGCTGTTCCCGGCGGCCGCAATCGTCGCTCGCGGAGCTACATTCGCTATCAAGACGCTGACGCTGACGATGACGATCACCACCAGCGTCACGAAACAGAAGGGCTGTTGCGGTCTTCTCAAACCGATACACAGCATGACAACGTCAAGGGCGACCTCAGTACACTGAGCACCGACGATGTTGAAGCGGCTCATCACGTTCTTGGCGATGACGAGGCGGACAACCTCAAGACCTCTATCGAGGCAAGGAGATACTCGACGGTGGTGGACAGGTTGATAGACCAAGAGCGTCAAGACTACCAGAGCATCACTCCCCCCTCGGAGCCGTCGACACCGCTCCAGCAGGAAGATGGAGGAAAAGCGGCCAAAGCGGCGGCAGACGAAGTGCGTGTACATGCCAAGTCTGTCCGTGTGTCCAATGGTCAACCCAAGGAGCACGATCTGGACGACGAAAGCCAGGCGACCGAATCCGAGCTAGACGAGGACGAAGAACGACAAGTCCTTTCTGGCGCTACTCGGCTCCACCGTACGCGCTCGCACCTCTCGACGCATCAACTCTCTGCGCATGACACCCTGCGTGCATCTTCGGACAACGCTAGTGCATCACGACCAGGACCCAGCCGCAGAACCTCGTCCTACCGCACCGTGCACGACCCTTCCATCCCACCTCCTCTCCCCTTTGGCTTGCACGCTAACGTTATGACAGCCGGCATCGGCATCACCACCTTCACAACTTTCTGGATTGGTCTCATCATCGCACACCAGCTCGGATGGGAACGTTTTGAGCTGCCGCACAACCTGCGCACTTGCGTTTCACTCGCACTCGTCGGAATATCTGGAATTTTCTTCAACGCGGCATTTATGATCTTGCTTTCGCTTTGGGGTCCTGTGCTGGCGTCGGTCAGTTGTCTGATGACGACGATCCTCGTGGAGATAGCTGATGTGCTACTGGGCCATCGGTTGAAGTGGATTAGCGTGCTGGGGTGTACGTTCATCGGTGCAGGCTTTGCCGTGCTTGTAGGGGGAGATTCGATTCACTAACTATGAATTCTAGCTCGGACATTTCAGGAGTAGCCCTTGTCTTAGAATATTTCCGACACAAGAATCAATGCGAACCTGAACAGGTCCTGTGTTCCAGGGAACGTCGACACTTGATCTAGCACGCCGAAGCGAAGGACAGAACGTGTGTCGGAGCAGAGTACGAGCCTCGATCTGTGCAGCTGTGCAGCTGTCGACCGCGGTACCGCGGGAAAGGGGAACAACGGTCCGTGCTGAGTTTCGGCGGTCGTTGAGCCTTTCGTTCTTCTCTCTGTGAATTCACCGTTTGAATGGAGGCATCCTGCTGGTTTCTCTCACGGAGATTTGAGGTGCTTCGACTGTGCATCAGAGGGGGGTTGTGCGGTGCGTGTGTTGGAGCGAGCTGAAGCCCACTTCTTTGTCGAGCTCGCATCGCTTTACGTCGATTCAGACCTGTCACCCGCGAACCTTCCTTTCAGAATCTTCCTCTCTTTGCTTGATAGTCACGGCTACAAGGCTTTTTTCCAGCCTGTGAGCTAAAACTATGACTCTTGTCTTTGCGGACTGCCGGTAATGTGTGGTTTAAAAGTTGGGTTGGGTAGAATAGGCATTGGTTCGGCTGAAAGCCTTTGTACGTTGCCAGCAACCGTTTCCAGTGGGTTTCATGTAGGTGCTGTGGGTACAGCCGTGGGAATGTCAAGCATCGTAACCAAAGAATGCGATTGTGAGTTCAATGTTTTTAGGCCTTCGCATTGTTCGTACAGCGTCTAGCACTTCCACGGTCGCCAGAGTGCGTGCAGCGGCCGAAGCTCTGGAGACAGCTTCTCTGAACCGGTTCCTGCTTGCTTCGATGAGAGAGGAGTTCAGCCACAGCTTTCTCTCCCACCAGTCCGCGTCTCTTAAACCAGCTGCTTCCTCGTCGGTAACTTCAATCCCCCTTTTCCCCCTGCCCTGCGGCTCTCTTACCTCTTCCCTCTTACCTTCATCGCCCCTGACCGTTCCAAGCCACGTCTCTCCTCAGCAAATCTCCCTCACCTTCCCAAATCTGCCTCTCGACCTCTCCGTGACTACGCTCTTCTTACTTTTTTCTTCGGTTGGAAAGCCCTACAATGAAGCTCAAGCTCGGCGTCCTCACGTCCATCTTCTCCTTGGCGCTGGTTGTCTCGGCGGAAGCGAAGAAGCATCACCACCATCGTGGCCTTCATAAGGAGCACGAACAGGAGCATGAGCACGAGAACAAGTACAATGCACCGAAAGCTCTCGAGCTCCGCAGCGACGAGTCTTACCACCTCATGGGCCTTCCCTGGGGTTGTGATCCCAACTGCTTCAAGGGTCTAAAGTCTACCCGACACACGGACATCACGTTTTACCACCACTGGCAGGACGGGTGCGTGCCGGAGCTGGACAAGCTTGGGTTTGAGTATGTGCCCACGTTCTGGGGTCCGACCAAATGGAGTGAATGGGAGAAAGTGAAAGCAGAGCTGCGCCACCGCCCGCAGCCCAAGTACATGCTCGCATGCAACGAGCCCGACGTACAAGGGCAGGCGGATCTGGGCCCGCAGGCAGCGGCAAGGCTGTGGATGCAGGAGCTCAAGCCGTTTGCGGACAAGGGCGTGCAAGTGGGCTCCCCGCAGGTCTGCTGGAACATGCAATGGCTCGAACAGTTCATGAGCGAGTGCCACAAACTCGGGTGCAACATCAGCTTCATTGCCCTGCACTGGTACGGCTCCTGGCACGACTTTGACAAGTTCACCCACTGGATCAGCAGCGTGCACGACGCATTCCACCTGCCCATCTGGATCACCGAGTACGGCATCACCCAGGCCAGCGGCGGGTCGCAGCACGACATCAAAGACTTCCACGTGCGCGCCGTGCAGTGGATGCGCCAGCAGGGCTACGTCAAACGCTCCGCCTGGCTCGGTGGCTTCCCCGTGAACCAGAAACCCGATCCGTACCCGTCCAGCCTGAACAGCTACTTCAACGACGACGGCAGTGCCCGCGACCTGTTGTGGTGGGCCTCGCACTCGGGGGGTGGCAACTCGTGGCTCAATCTCCCCGGAATTTCCAAACGCAAGGTGGCGGAGGAGGCGCTGAACGAAAAGGCATACAAGGACGACGACGTCAAACACCACCACCAGCAGTACGACGAAGACCACTGCGATTACAAGTGTCAGCTGCGCGAAGCGTCGTTGGAGAAGCACCACAGGAAGAGGAAGGGTTTTGTTTACGTGGACGAGAAACAGGTGTGTGTGGCCACGCCGTCCAAGCTAGATAAGGAGGAGCGTAGGAAGCTGTCTACATGCTTCAAGCAGGCCGGGTTTTTGGGCAGGCGTCAGTCGGTAGAGGTGAGCGAGGGCCACCACGAGCACACGAAAGTCGGGACGCTGAAGCACGACAACACGTCTGCATGATCGCCTCTAGGACCTTTCCTTCACCAATCCTCCTCGACCCCGTCGCTAGCTTAGTCTTACTGTCCTTTCTTCGCATTCACGTCCTCCCTTTTGCATCAACGCTTGACGCGTTGTCTGTCTCTTTCGTGGCTACGATTTCCAGTCTGCCGAATCCGATGTGCACTTGCTTGCCGTCCCCGTGTGACTTCAATGTCGACTCCGCGGGCCGGTAAGATCATTCGAATAGAAACAGATACACTGCCTATCCAACCACGTTCGCAACTCCTCTTTCCGCTTCCCCGTGTCCATTTCCAGTCCGTTCTGGGTAGCAATACTGACAAACTCGTCAAAGCTGATCGGTTCGTAGCGCAGAACCCTGCTCCAAACACCAGCGTTACTTCGGATCGCGTGTGTCATTGTCTCTGCCAACACGACCGTTGGTTCGACAGCTTGTTCCTGCTCCTCGCCTGCAGTAGTGAATGTGGAGAGAGGGATGTCTGAGGATGAGGAGGAGGACCAGGAGCGCGGTGGCCGACCACGACGTGGTTTATCGGGTGAGGCAGAGGTCGAAAGCGAGATGTTCGAATCGGTTCCGTCAGTGGCGGACAGGGCTTCCATCTCGAGCTGTGCTGTATAGTCGCCTGCTTCTCCTTCGTCAACTTCGTTCGAGGCGAGTATGACTGAGTCGGAAGATGAGGATGCATCCGACATGGAGTCGCCGTCGAGCACGAAGGGATCGCTTTGACGACCTCTCCCTTTTCCTGATCCCAACGCAACGCCTTCCCTGCCTGGCTTCGAGGCTGGAAGCACAAGCTTGCGCTTTGTTCGTGACACTTGAGCGGGTTCGGTGGAGACGTTCGGGACGCTGGGTACGGTGGGCGTTTCGAAATCAGCGTTGGACCGATGCAGCGCTTCGTATACGGCTTTCAGCTGATCGATCAGCGTCGAGCGTTTCCTCGACACTTTGAAGCCATATCGCTTGACTTCGGCTTGTAGCGCATCTGTCGACCATTCTTCGAAGTATGGTATAGAGTTTGAAGCATCCTTGCCATTCGAGGCAGTAAAGGAAGGAGGTCTCGTTCCTGCAGCGTCTGTGCTGAGGAACTTTTCCCTGTTCAAGGTTCCGACGTTACAGGTGCCGACGTTCAAGGAAGAGGACGGGTCGCTGAGTGACGCACTTAGCCTGCTCGATCGCCTTGACATGGCGATAGATGGACGGAGGAAGAGGAGGTAGTTAGGGGATAAGGAGAGCGCTAGCTGCTGACAAGCTGCGATGCTTGGTCGGAGCATGAAGGTAGTGGCTCGTAACATGGGTCTCAGATGGCGTACTTGCGTCTTTCTTTTAGGCAAAGCTGCATTGGTCTTTCCAACATCTTGACGTGGTGGGCATGGAGATATTGTGATGACGGCGAGGATGGCTGAGTCAAGTTGGGATGCAAGGCAGGAAGCTGAGGAGAGCGGTGAAAGTGGAGGGAAACGTCCGAGTTCCGCGCTTTGTGACGTTAAAGGGTCCACAAAATGCACAACACCGACAGCCGACCTTGCCTCCTCCTCCTCATCTTTCCCTCTTCATCATACAGATAATAGCTACCACGTCTGCCGAACAGAGACACACACATCATGACGAGCTCGCACCTCGCACCACCATCAGCATCGTCTTCAAAGATAGGCACATCGCCCTCTGTATCGAGCCCCCTCCAGCAGTCTTCATCTGCATCTTCATCGCATTCGCACTCTCATTCTCATTCGCATCACCATCATCACCATCACCACCACTCGACACTCTCAGCACCAATACCAACAGCAGCACTCGTCGAGCCGCCGTCTCTTTTCGCCTCTGTCGCACCGCAAATCTATCGCTCTGCTACACCCACCCCATCCAACCACTCGTTCTTACGCACGCTGCAACTGAGGACCATCCTGTCGCTCACCGCGGAGCTACCCTCCCCGAGCCTAACAACGTTCTGCAAGAAAAACGGGATCAAGTTTCTCCACTTCGGACTTCGACGCTGGGGCACTCCGGACCTATCCTCTTCCACTCCCATCGCAACCTCCTTCCCGTCCACCGTAGACGACCCAGATGCACCTCTAGACCTATCCTTCCTACACACCATCTCGCCCGCCACGACCTTCTCCACGCCCTCTACCATCAATACCTCCACCTCCTCGCCCACGCTCACGGAGGAACTCGTCAAGGACAGCTTGCAGGTCCTGCTCACCTCTTCGTACCACCCGGTGCTGGTTACCGATACCTCCGGGATCCACGAGATCGGCGTGCTGTTGGGATGCCTACGCAAGCTGCAGAGGTGGAACTTTGCGACCATTCTGCTGGAGTACAGACACTTTGCGGGAAACAGGGCAAGAGCGACCAACGAACGCTTTGTAGAGATGTTTGATACGGACCTCATTGCGTATCCTGAACGGGATGCGTTGCCGACGTGGTTCAGGGAGCAGATCGATGCCGATGATGCTCAGCTCGATGCCGTCAACGCGTGTTCTTAGCGTGCAATAGCAATATACCCACAGTGATCTGTTCATCGTTCACTGTTCCCCCGCTCGCAATCAATAGTGTCATTGGGTCGTGCATGATTGTCATATGGCTACGGCATGGTTCAGAATGGTAACCTCAACGGCAGATTCGCAAACGGCAATCCCATCCCACTCCTCCGCATCGACGTCCTCTTCCGACTATCGTCCATCAAGCTCTGCGCCGACATCTTCTCCAACTCCAGCCTCTGCTGCTTCTCCGCATCCAACATCCTCCCAATCTCGTCCCTCACCCCGTTGATCCACGTCATGAACTCCTCCACCGCCTCGCTCGCACCCCCACTCACGAGCTCATCCGTGTTCTCCCACGTATCGTCCTCCGGGCCGAATCCCTTCCACCGCACCAAGCACTTGGAATGCGTCGGCGTGATCGCGACAATGTGCGAGACCTCGTACACCTCTTCGCTGCGATCGATGGGGGGCGGGCGTTCGTACGCTTCCGCTGGGCGGGGGGCGAGCCATTTTGTGGGCAGGTGGCCGGTAATCGTGTCGCCGCTTGCCGCAAATGTTCTGACTTTGTCCGTGGTAGAGGAGGAGGTCTTGGAGCCGTTGGAGCGGATACGTTCAAAATCGAGTCCGTCGACGCCATCCTGGTCGTCTTCCTGCTTGATCGTGCGCGGTGATACGGTGACGGCAGAAGCAGCGACAGAGGATGCACACCCGGGAGATAGGCGTGCGCGTTTGCCGCGCTTGGCAGTTGCCGTAGCTTCCATCCTTCTCTTGGCACGACGATACTTGAACACCTCGCACAGCGTATGCTCAATATCGACGACGTTGAGGCCCGGCTTGCGAGTAGGACACAGATGCGGTACGTCTGTGATGCCGTATTTCTCCCAGTAATGGTCTTGGTTGTCCTGGATCCATCGCATTGCTTCCAGCTCGAATCCCGAGACAAATTTGCCAAAGATGTCGACGAGACAGTTGCGAGAACCGGGACCGCATGCGGCAAACTCTTCTTCGCTGAAATCGAAATGTTCCGAGAGATTGAGATCCAGCAACAGCTGCATAGCCAGGAAGGGACCTAGACTAGGGAACGTGGTGAGCAGAGCATGAGCATCGCGCATATGATGCAGACCAACAAGCTTGCTGGGTAATTGCGTGCCGATCATCAACTGAACCAGCCGCAGCGTCGATTGGAACGGATACTGAGTCCTAAACTCCTTCGGGGCAGGAATAAAGTACGAACTACCGTACACTGGCTTGCCAGCACCGATATGAGGCATAAGGATGTTCTCGTACGCAGCAGGCGAGAAGCCCTGGAGCGTAGGAGGACCGCCAAGCGCGCTTTTGATCACCTCGTACGTGCCGATGCGCGCAAAGGAACGGAACAGAAAGATGCGGAAACACACTTCCTCCAGCTCCTGCGGCCCATCCTGCACCACCTGCGTGAGAACGTATTGCGTCGAGCGGTCAAGCACTCTGTAGACATTTGCAAACTTCGTCGAGCTGAGAACGGGATCGCGGGTCCACTCTTCTTGAGGTGCTCCTTGCTTTCGCCTGAGAAAGACATTGTGTCGATCGTGTGCGTATTGGAAAAACGTCTTGAAGACTTGTTCGTTGAGGGGGAGATGGAATCCGTTCAGGATGGTGACTTCGCCTTGTCGAGCGGCGGGTGATGAGGCTTGATCGCTTGTTGATGTATTGGTTGCGTCTGGATCAGCGTCGAGACGTGGAAGTTTTATTTCGGTCTCGTCGACGGCGGGCCAGGGTGAATTTGAGGAAGAAGGCGAGGGCGAGGCACGGTCTCGCTTGACAGGTTCCGCCGTTGTGCTGGCCGTTGAGATGGTCATATAAGACCAGAACAAGCCCCCCTGCGCTATGAGAGCGAGACTCCAGCGGAGCGAGAGGGAGCAAGAAGGGAGGGGGACGATGGCGATGAAGATGAAGGTGGGCAACATGAATTGAAGCTTTGGGTGGTCAGTGCTGATGCTGCTGCTGCTAACGTCAACTTTTTGGACCCTTTCGCCTTTGTAGGCTCGCTCATCCAACGGCGCTTCTTCCGACCGCTCAAGAAAAGTGTGAACATCAATTTCGCACTTCCTTCTCACTCTTTTGCTCTTGTTTACCACCTCGTCACCACGCAGCAGAGCTTGCAAAGCTGTTTAATCATGATGATGCGACTTCCGCCAATAACCATATCTGCGCTGCGTCGGACCACATCCGCTTCATCGCTACCAGGTCGGATCAGCAGCCGGCGCTGGAAATCGACTCTCCAAGTGGTTGCGCCTTCGTCCTCGGCAGCTCGAGAAGTCCCCACGCCGCTTCTGTTTCTCTCGGCTTCCAAATGGACATCATCTGCACCAGCATCCGAAGCCTTTTCAGAATGGATCCAGCACTTTTCAGCGCAAGGCTACCAATCATTACTGCTCGACCTCGACCCGGATCAGCCGCTCTCTGACATCAAAGACGCTTCGGAACTCATGCAGGTCTTCGAGAAGGATGCCATTGACACCCTCCGCCAAGCTGGTCAAACGCCACCTTTCCCACCGATCATGATTTCGAGAGGTCCCGCTTCTCTCATCGCCCAAACGTACGTCGCTTCGCGTCCACTTACGGCGCTGCAACTCATCGACCCGCCTATCAACAACACCTATCTGCGCAAGGACCACCCCGACTTGCTGCCAGGGGAGCTGGCCGAATTCGATTTCGAGATCACCTTCCCTATTCGTGTGGTGTGGAGCCAGGCAGAGCTACAACGACAACAACAACAGAGTGTGCCATGGTACGACGTGCACCGCATTGAACACGAGAGAGAGGAGGAAGCGGATGAAAGCCTGGACCGATACACTTACGTTGAGGAGAAGCAAGGTGCTGAATCGACGCAGGAGTGGCTCGAGAGCGAAGTCGGTGTGTAAGTCTCATGCTCTCCCGTTCAAATTAATTATACCGGGGCCGCGGAAATGCACGCTGACGTCGCAAATACGTATGGTCATCAACAGATAGTCTCGAAGAAGTCGTAGAGGAACTCAAAGCTCCTGGAGAAGCCGCTCAGGCTTCAGCTGCAACTCCTCCAACATCGTCAAGAACCGAACTCGGCTTACCCGACTGGTTCACAGCCGGTACCTACACTTTACAACCCGGCTCGCGCAAGTATCCGCTCACTCTCGACGAGAAGGACCTTTCCGAAAAGTTCATCCGCGGCTCCGGACCAGGGGGTCAAGCCATAAACAAGCTCTCAACCAACGTACAGCTCACACATTTACCCACAGGCACCAAGGTGACGTGTCAAGAGACCAGATCGCGCGATCGCAATCGAGAGCTCGCCAGGCGCAGGATGAGCTTGACGCTGGAGAAACTAGTAAGAGGTGAGAGTGGGGGCAGTCGGATCGACCGTCAAATTGAAAAGGAGCGCAAGCGGAAGATGAATAAGAAGAAGAAGCAGAAGCGCAAGCAGAGAGAGAAGCAAGGTGAACAACTGGCAGAAGGGGAAGATTCAAAGACGTCATCATAGTCGGATGTAATCGCAATATAGCATTAGGGAAAAGCATCTACAGAGAAAGGTTGCAGAGATTCAGTCCTGGATCAGAGCTTACCAGCCTTGAGATCGTCCTTGAAGCTCGTCATGACCTCGGCAAGCTTCTGCGTCTGCTCCACCGTCACAGCGTTGTACAAGCTGGTACGGATACCGCCCACCGACCTGTGCCCCTTGACCTGAACAATGTTGTTCTCCGCACATCGCTTGACGAACGCCTCTTCCAGCGCTTCCTCCGGCTTGTTCTCGCCCGGTCTGGAAATTCGGAAAGTGACATTCATCCTGCTCCTCGCCGAAGCCTGGCGCACTGTCGGCAAGAACACTCCCTCGCTGTTGTCGATCAGCCCATAGATAAGCGAAGCCTTCTTTTCCGATCTTTCTGTTGCGCCTGCAACACCACCCTTGTTGTGCAGCAGATCGTGGAACACGAGCCCAGAGGCGTAAATGGCAAACATGGGTGGAGTGTTGTACAGTGAACCGTTGTCGAGCATGTTCTTGTATACCAACGTGGTTGGGATGCGAGGACCGCCGTGGGGCACGCCTTGGTCCGGGTCGACGATCAGGTCTTTGCGCACAATGGCGACAGTGGTGCCCGAGGGACCGACGTTCTTTTGAGCGCCAAAGAAGACGATGGCATGGGCAGCTATGTCGATGGGGCGCGAAAGGATGTTGCTCGAGCAGTCGGCGACGAGGGGCACCTGCTTGCGGTAGTCTTCAGGCAGCTGGTCGATCGGGAATCCCGGGTTGGGGAACTCGACACCATCGACAGTCTCGTTGTCGCAGTAGTAAAGCATCGCAGGCTTGCTCTCGACTGGGCTCAGCTTCCATTCGCTGACCGGCGGGATCGATCCAAACTTGCCGTTGGCGCCCTCGACTTTGCGTGCGTCCAGGGCAACGTTGGTGGTAGCGCCCAAACGGGCGGCTTCCTTGACAGCTTTGGCAGTCCACGAACCAGTCACAGCGTAGTCGCAGGGCGGCCCCTTGTTGCCGTTCGACTTGACATAGTCTGGGTTTTTGACCGCGTGTGCCGCAAGCAGGTTGAGCGCGGTAGCAGAGAACTGCTCCGTGCCACCACCTTGCAGGAAGAGGACAGCATGCGAGTCGGGAACGTTGAGCAAGGTGCGCAAGTCGGCTTCGGTCTTGTCCATGAGCCTTTGGAAGGTCTTGCTGCGATGCGAAAGCTCAATGAGACCCATTCCCGTGCCTTCATAGTCGAGGATGCCCTGGGCAGCTTCGAGCAACACCGAAGTGGGGAGTGAGCTGGGACCAGCACCGAGGTTGATCGTGTGGTCGCGCTTGGAAATGTCTAGTGTGTTGGTCATGTTGGAGTGTTGGTCAGGCAAGTCCGGGGAGCAGGTATGTCCTGAGCGAGGGTAATGATGATGGTGATTTAGGTGAGGGAGGATCGAGTTGACATGACTCGAAGTGGCGGCGCCTGCAGGAAGAAATGCTGTATTTTAAATAATCTCGGAATTGATTCTCATAAATGCAAAGATCGGATCTCGGGAGCTGGAACGCATGGTGTTCTCGCAAGACTCAAACGTCCAACTCGGCTTGTTTGCTTGTTCTCTCTCTCTCTCTCTCTCTCTCAAAACGAGTGAAGCATAACACGGATGGCCTATCATGAACGGCGAGCATGATCAAGACAGCGCACAGCGACAAGATAATGCAGAAGACAGTATCCCGGCTGGGGCATCGAGCTCAAACCAGATCAGCACCTCGTTCTTCCCACCACCGCCGCAAGTCTACAAGAAGTTCACCAAACGCAACTTGAGGTATCTCGAGGTTCTTAACTCGCACAAATTGGCGGAAGACGAGCCATCATGGGAGCTTTTGACCTCAGCGCAACGGTTAGAGAGGCAGAACGACATTCTCCGCCACCATGGCACTTCATCAAGGAGCAACGCACAGCAGCAAGACGAAGACGTCAACATGCATTCCATCGAAGAGGACACGGGGGCCACGACAGTGGATGATCTCCCAGACTTCGACTTGAAGGCTGACCTCGAACCGCCCAAGGTAGACTGGATCGAAGAGGACGGTGGCTACACAGCTTTCGGCCAGCTCTGGCCGATCCCGGATACAGCGCCAACACTGGAACAGCTCGGCATCCCCGTCCTGTACCCGCTCGAGGGAACGGATCGCAAGGAGCTCTTACTCACCTTGCTACAGACGCTCTTGCAGACGTATCGAGAAATTACCGCTGACTTGCTGAAACCGGCACAGCCGTATGATGTCTGGGTGCCAGCCGTACCCGACCCCAACCTGACTCCAGAACAACAGCAGCAGCAGATGGCGAGCAACCCAGGCTTCTGGACGCAATCAACCGAAGCCAAAGACAGACTCAAGCATATGCAGAACGTCGTGGTCAACATGCAATTCCTGATCAACGAGCTGAGACCCGTGCAGGCCAAGGAGACGCTCAAGCTCATCATGCAGATGCAACTGGAGAGGAGGCAGCAAGAGACGCAGCTCATCAGAGAGTAAGTTGACATTTGCGCTACGCACTGCGTAGACGAAAAGGTGCACAAAATGACCGACGTTTGACATTTGCTTTCTTTGATGTGATCAGACGATGTGCAAGTATGCGTTCCCGTGTTGGGGAGCTCAAGAGCATGCTGGCAACGCAGAAGGACAGCTGAGCGTTGCTTCGCGCACGATGATCAAATCTATATATACCCATCTTTCCTTTCCATTTCTTTTCAGCGTAAATTGCTTCCAGTGCTGCCGTGGAGTGAGGATGGAGGGGTTTGATGAACTCTCCAAGTGTGTTCCTGCTGAGCTAGTATCCCGAAACGAGGTCGATGCCATGCGGATGCTTTCAATCTAACAACCTGCGTGGCGGGAAGAATTCGGCTGCATCGGTGACAGAAGAGCGCATCGAAGGGAATCGGCGGGCCGAAATCCGAAAACGAAATGAGAAAGGCAGTGGAAGAGCACGAGCCATCCACCCATCTCATCACTGGACTGTGTCTGCTTCCTGTGTGGAGAAATGCCCTTCGACCCAATTTGCAGCGTGGAGGGAGCGAGCGAGCAAGCGGAAGAACCCTTTTTTGGCAGTTCGGCTCTGTTTCTCTGTCTCTCGTCATCCAGTCCACTCGAAGTGAGAGCGCATCCGCCGACACAGCCCGTTTTTGTGATTACCGTCTGCATCCGTTGTTGGTTGTGCCATCCGTCCCCGTCCTTTCTTGCTTCTCTTCCTCTCACATCCGATCTGATACCATCCGAACACCCCTCCTCCTCCAAGCCGGTACTGTCCTTGGATCGTTTGCTCGGAACCCCGCTCCAACACGATCTCTCGCTCTTCCTTTGCTGTTACTATTGGTACGACCGTTCGCTCCCAGTGCGGTAGCCGGCAATCATGCAGAGCCCAGCTCCCTCGGGCGCCGGAGGGGCGGCACCTCCCATCGCCCTCTCACCCATCGAAAGAAGTGCGTTCGCTCATCTCTTCAACCTTGCCGACCCCGAGCGTACGGGCATTGTTACGGGCGATGCCGCCGTTTCCTTCTTCGCAAAATCCAAGCTCCCACCTGCCACCCTCGGCCAGATTTGGGCGATGGCCGATAGCGCAAATAACGGCTTCCTTACCCCTCCTTCCTTCAGCATCGCTTTGCGTCTCATCAGCCACGCACAACGCGGTGAGACCATCACGGAAGCTTCCATCAAGCGCCCCGGTCCGCCGCCTACAATGGAAGGCGTTAACCTTCCACTCACTTCCCAGCTCACCGGCTCTCAATCCTCAGGTGGTGCCCCCACCAACATGCCTGGCGTCATCGAGATCAAGCCCGAGGACCGCGCACGCTACACCCGCATTTTTGCCAACTCTGGACCCGTAGGTGGTCTCATCGATGGCGATCGCGCCAAGGAGATCTTTGTCAAGTCTAAGCTTCCTTTCGATAAACTCGGCGCCATTTGGAATCTCGCCGATACACAGGCTCGCGGAGCTCTCGACCTCACCGACTTCATCATTGCCATGCACTTTATTCAAAACACCATGAACGGCACGCTCAATTCCATCCCCGCTGCGCTCCCCCCTGGTCTCTACGAACAAGCAAAAGGATCTGGTGGCGTCGGCTCCCGCGTCATTCCCGGCTCGCCTCTCGCTACCCAAAATACGGGTGGCTCTGCGTCTGGTTTCGGCTCAACCGCCATCCCTCGCCAGATGACCGGCTCTTCCTTCCCCGCCGCATCTGCGTTTCAATCACCACGGCAAGCTGCCCCCGCTGCACCATCCTGGGACGTCACACCTGACGAAAAGGCACGCGCGGACCAGTTTTTCGACGGTCTCGATGTGTCCAAGCAGGGCAGGCTCGATGGTGCTGCCGTCGTCCCCTTCTTTATGCAAAGTAAGCTCACCGAGTCGGTCCTCGCCCACGTCTGGGATCTTTCCGATATCACTCAGAGCGGCACCTTGTCCAAGGACGAGTTCGCCGTGGCTATGCACCTCATCAATGGCCAGCTTGCCGGAAAGCCACTGCCACAGGAGCTTCCCTCGAGTCTTGTCCCTCCTTCTATGCGAAGCATGGATCTGCCTGCTGCCGTTAACCCACAGCAGTCTGATACCCAGAAGGATCTTTTCTCCCTCATGGACGACGACCCACCCGCACCCACCATCTCTGCCTCGTCCGCATTCATCACTCCCTCCCCTGCAGCTCCGGTCGTCGCCGCGGCGCAAAGCACGCCTTTTGGACCCGCCAGCCCTGCTCCTGCTCCTGCCACTGCTCAACGCTCTGCACCCGGACCCTTCGATGACGACTTTTTCGGGGGTGGTGAATCCACAAGCGCGCGAGCTGCAGCTCAGCCCACACAGCCGACCGCAGCAGCTCTGTCACCCGCTGCTACAGGCGGAAGCTTTGGTAGTGCTGCCGCTTTCAGATCGCCTGGCATCGCCTCCCCCGCTGGCGCTGCATCGCCTTCTGCCTCCACCTCGCGTCTCGGATCTGCATTCGCTGCAGCTGCTCCAGCCTCCGCTGCAGGCGCGGCTGCAGGCGCTGCCTTTGGAAGCGGCGACAACAGCGCCGAATATGGCAACAAGTCGATTCAGCTCCAGAGCACCGAGAAGGCCGTTTCGGACCTACAATCCCAGCGAAGCACTCTCGAATCTTCGGTCGCCACCGACGCCTCCACCATCGCTGAGCTCGAGTCGCGTTTGGCAACCGTTCGAGGCCAACACGAAACCGAATCCAAGCTTGTCAAAGATCTGGAAGAGCGTCAGCAGAAACAGAGTGCCGAACTCAAGACGTTGCGCGAAGACGTCATCCGCGAAGAGAGCGAGCTCAGTGCACTCAAAGCCGAAAAGGACGAGCTCGAACAGGCCCTCATGCGCGATCGCGAAGACGTTCGCGACATGAAGAAGCGCATGAACGACGTGCAGATCGAGACCAAATCGCTCAAAGAGCAGCTCGAAAAGCTCCGCAAGGATGCAAGGCAGCAAAAAGGTCTTGTCGCCATCAGCAAGAAGCAGCTCGCCACTGCGGAGAGCGAGCAAGACAAGGTCGCTAGCGAGATCGAGGCTGTGCAGCGAGGCGAGCTGGGTGACGAAGAGGCTGCTCATCATCAGCACGGCGCTACCGCTGTCACCCCTGCTACTCGCAGCGCTACCGCTGAGTCGGTCACAAGCCCAGTAGCTAGTGTCCGCAGCTACAACCCCTTCGATCGCTTTGGCCCCGGAGCTGGTGCCGCGTCGCAACCCGGCACTCCGGACACCACCCACACTCCTTCAGCAGGCACTTCGCTCGCTGCTGGTGCTGGTGCAGGTGCTCTCCTGGGCGGAGCCGTGGCAGCAGCTACACACCAGGAGGATGGCTCGCTTGTGGCAGCCCAACCGACTACTCAGTTTGGACAAGAGGCATTCGCACAGCCCGAGTCTCGCGAGGCGGATCCTTTCGGCGTCCAGCATGCTGACACGCAGCCGCAGCACGCCGCTTCAAATCTTGGGTTCGACGACGCCTTCGCGGTTCCAGGCGAGTCTGTTAGCGCTCCCACTGCCACTTCGGGGCACGCTCAGGCTGTATCGACAGACTTTGACGACAATTTCGGCAACGACTTTGGCGCATCTGCCTCAGCTGAGCCTGCTTTGTCCGGTGTACCTGTAACTGGAGCTGAGACAGCAGCGGAGCCCAAGGATGCTGGCGATCATCACACGGCCGAACTGGCTGCAGCCGGTGGATTTGGAGCAGGTGCAGGCATCCTCGGTGCAAGCGCCATTCATGCTGTCGAACCGTCGCGCGCTGGGGAGGCTTCCCAACAACTTGAGACCGACACTAGTGTCGACGGACCTTTCGGTGGTGACGACGCCGCGGCAGGCAACGATCATGCCTACGAGCCAGGTGCAGACGAGGATGTGGACAGCTCAGATGACGACGATGAGGGTCCGGAGGAGGTCGGTGGCTACAAGGTCAGAGGCTACGACACGCCTGCGGGAGGCGCCGCTGAACGTTTCCCCGAGGTAGACTCTGCTGCTGAAGACGTCCCCGCATCGACTGGAGCGCAGTCAGAACTGGAAGGAGAGCACACGGTCCCTGGTGGTTTGGGAGACGTGACGAATGCCACCGCGCCCGCCTCGTCTGCTCCTGTCGACCCGACTGCGATCGGCGAAATTGGAGGCCGCACAGCCTCTACCACGTCCATCGCCCCCATCAGTCGTCAAGACACCATCTCGAGTGACGTTCCCGAACCCGCCACCACCGAACCGGCGCAGACAGAGAAGACTGAAAACAGCAGCCACCTCGGTGCTGGCACGGCTGCAGCTGGTGGGATTGGTGTTGCCGCTCTTGCTGCTGGCGCAGGTGCCTTGACACTGGGTGAGCGCGGTCACGGTGATACGACGCCTAGTGTCGCTTCGCCCACGGACGACAACGTCCCTCTTAGCCAGCTGATTGGCTCGCAAGGTTCGAAGGTGGCTACTTCGCCTGCGGAGGGCGAGTCGATCACCGCAGCTAATGCGTCTGCCAGCCCGACGCTGTCGACCAAGACACGCCGTGCACCCCCGCCCGCTCCCGTGCGCAGTGCCACGACTCTGTCAACTTCATCGTCGGCTGTTCCGGCTACCGGTTCTGCTGGGCTCGGTGCTGAGCCCGTCGCCACTGCTGCTCCTGCCGCCTCTGGCGCAGCGGGTTCTAGCAGCGCTGCCACCAACCCATTCGGCATGGACGACTTCGGTGCTACAACCGGATCGTCCGGTCTCGGCGGGCAGCAGCACAAGACGACGGCCAATGACAGTGGCAGCGGTAGCAACTTTGATGATTTTGACTCTGCGTTTGAGGATCTTGGTCCCTCGGAGGCTGTGCCTTCGTCGGGTGCGACTGGTGCTGCAGTTGGAGCAGATACTGCAGTTCTCGCTACTGGCGGTGCAGGTGCTGGCTTCGACGATGCATTCGACAACGACTTCGACTTTGTGCCGTCGTTCAGCGCTCCGGGCGCTGGTGCTGCTGATGCCGGAACTGGAACTGCGGGCGAGGGTGCTAATCGGGGTGTACCTGCGTCGGCGGGTGGCAGCAATGCTTTTGATGACTTCGACGCTGCGTTTGACAGTGGCCACACTGGCGCTCCCAGCTCCACAGCCCCCACTTCCTCTTCGGCAACGCCAGGTGCTGCAGCTGCCATCCCTGCTCTTGGTGCAGCGGCCGGTCTCGGCGCGATCGCCGGTTCTGGAAGCCAGGGAGAGCGAGGCACCGCATCCAACACGACTTCTGGCTTCAGCTTCGAAGACGCATTTGACCCCGCTGGCTCGCCTAGTGCTAACAACGCTGCTGCTGCCACTGCTACGCCCACCGCGGTTCCGACGTTGAACACGAGTTCGACGTCGACCTCGGGTGCGGGTGTCAGCTCGCCTTCGCACGTCTCGTCGCCCACCGTGCCGCACGGAACGTACGCTCCGCCCCCCGGACCCCCTCCTGGATTCAACGCGCCTCCTGCGGTGCCTCCACGCTCTGGTACCGGCGGTGGCGGGAGCAGCGCGATTGGAGAGGCACAAGACTACACGGGTGCCTTGCCGGATGATGCAGGTCCGGTGAAGCAGCTGTGCGGCATGGGCTTTACGCGGGAGAATGTGATTCAGGCGCTGGAGAAGTCAAACTACCGCACGGAGAAGGCGCTCGAACGTCTGCTCGCCTCTACCTGAGCGACGTCCTCAAAGCTATGATTGTAGATACCGTTTTGTTCTTTTCTCGAATCGATGACATACAGGCTTCAGGAGTTACATGAGCAAGATGAAGAGTGTTTGCGAAGGTTCAAGCGTACAGGGCGGACGAAGGGGGTCGGCCGAACAGCGCTGACCACGACTGCGGCTCCGTGAGCGCGGAGGGGTGGTATGACCAGTCTTGGAGTTTCGCCTCTGGCTGTGGCGAAGAGAGGAGGGCGAGGACGAGGTTGGCGAGGCTGTGTGCGTCTGGGCGCGTATCGCCTTCGGCGGCGAAGTAGAGGATGGCAGCGGTCCGGTCTTTCAGTGGCGACGTCGAGACGTGGTGGAAGAGCTTGCGCGTCAGGAGCGAGCCTGGGATGTGTGGGGTCTCTGTGGCTTTACCGTTGTGTTGTTGAGGCGGGTTGAACGGCGGGAAGGATTGCGAGAGGGCGGCGAGAGCAGGTGTTGTTGTGGAAGCGGCGGCAGCGGCAGCGGAAGCGGAGGAGGGGAAGAGGCTGAGGATGGGTGTGGAGAACTCGTCGTCCGTTCGAGCAGCTGCGTCTATCGAGCTAAGCCAGAGCACTTGGTTGAAGCGAGACTCAAGGATCCACTGTGTGAGGCCGGAGATGTAGGCGCGATCGAGGGTTTTGTACACGGGCGAACGCTGTTGGATCAGTGTCAGTGATCCGTTGGTGAAGACTGCCCAATACGCACAACGAAAGAGTGTCAATAGGCTGTTCACACGATAGAGGAGTTGGGCTGCTAATGTGGAGAAGAGACGTACCTTCGAGTGCAGTCGTCACGTCAACGTCAGCATCGACCGAGTCGGACGGCCCGACGAAAGGGAAACAGAACGAAGGATCAAGTCGCCCTACTTTGACCAAATTGAGCGAAGCGTCGTGTAGCAACAAGTCGACTGCCAATTGTGCAACCGACCCGATCGACACCGCTGGAATGACCAGTGTTGTGCCTTCGAAGGTCGGTGCCTTGCGGTTCGGGATAGGTGTGTAAAAGGAGGTCTGCGTCATGATTGGTATGGTGTTGCAAAGGAATGTTGGCGAGAAGCTGTCCAAGTGCGCTTTCAAGGGTCTTTCTCAACGTCGCGTTGTGGAGGATGAGCACGAGTTATATATAGTTGTTAGATCAATAGGTGTTGGAAGAACGCTTGCGTGGAAAAAGCGTAGAAAGGCTGCGTAAGAAAAGCGGTTGCGCAGCCTGTCTCAGCATTCAAGGTCGACTCGATCACTCCACATGTACGAATACGCGCTCTTTCACTCCAACCAGCACGCATGGTCCACCTCGATCCACCACCACCTCACCACAACCTACCTCTACCCTCTTTCTCGCTCTTCATTCATCACCTTTCATAGTTTCAAGCTACCGCAAATACGGCATCATCCTCTTCTCGCCAAAGCGCGATCATATTACCACAACCATGACAGCAGCTGCAGCATCTGCCTTCTCGGCTGGTAGCTCGACGTCGAGCAGCGGCTTCGACTTTTCCAACTACTCGCGCAATACGTTCCTGTCCACTCAGGGTCTCGGAGGCTTCACCGCCACTTCCACGGGTACCACCATTGTGGGCTGCGTCTTCAAGGATGGTGTCGTTCTCGGCGCCGACACGCGTGCTACCGAGGGTCCCATCGTCGCCGACAAGAACTGCGAAAAGATCCACTACATCGCAGACAACATTCGGTGCTGTGGAGCAGGCACTGCGGCGGATACCGAGTTTGTCACGCAGCTCATTTCGTCCAACATGCAGCTGCACGAGCTGCACACGGGACGTCAGCCGCGTGTAGTTACGGCGATGACCATGCTCAAGCAACGCTTGTTTCAGTATCAGGGCCAGATCGGGGCGGCGCTGGTGCTGGGAGGGTACGACAGCACGGGTCCGCACCTGTTCACCGTCGCACCGCACGGATCAACCGACAAGCTGCCCTACGTGACCATGGGTTCCGGATCCTTGGCTGCAATGGCCGTGTTCGAGAGCGGGTGGGTCAAGGACATGGAGCGCGCAGACGCGATTCAGCTCGTGGCTGCGGCTATCAGCAGCGGTATCTTCAACGATCTCGGCAGTGGAAGCAACGTCGACGTCTGTGTCATCGAGAAGGGCAAGACAGAGTACCTGAGGAACTACGAGACCCCCAATGAGAGGGTGCAGAAGGAACAGAGGTACCAGTTCCCAAGAGGTACGACCGCGTGGACCAAGGAGCAGATCTACGACATGATCAGGAAGGAGGACGTGCTGGAAGTCGGCAAGGATGCAGCGACGCCGGTGGTTGCGGCTGCGGGAGAGGAGAGGATGGATACCTCGTAGCTTTTTGTGCCACCCTTCAAGATGTGACATCGTAGCCTTTGTTCTTGCAATGCTTTGGTGTGTATGTGTGTGTGACGTCCTGCAACACTTGAACAAGATAGAGTCTGTCACCGCACAACTCAGGCTCTCCTTCTCCCTTCTCATTTCACACTCAGAACAGCACGCAGATCCAAGGGTTGAGGAAACGTTTATCGCCCTGGTCATTCTACACCTCGTCAACGACAACACTCCACTCATGCTCGACCTTGCCGAGTTGGATATCGGTGATCCTTTCCAGCATCGCCTTTGCAATCGGCCCAATACCATCGCCTGCAGGAATATGAATATCCTTGCCCTGGTAACCGACCCGATCAACCGGACTGACCACAGCCGCCGTACCCGCGCCGAACATCTCGATCAGCTCACCGGACTGCTCGGCCTTGATGACCTCGTGGATGCTGATCTCGCGCTCCGAGACGGTCAAGTTGGACGGCAGCGAGTCGATGGGGTACTTGCCGCTGACATGGTCCTTTGCAATGTGCAGGATCGAGTCGCGCGTGACACCTGGCAGGATCATACCATTGAGCGGGGGAGTAACGAGCTCGATGCCGTCCCCCTTCTTGAGCGCAACAAAGAGGTTCATGGTGCCCACCTCCGTGAGCAGGTGCTCTTCGCCGAACAGCCACAAGTTCTGCTGGTACCCGCGACCAGCCGCTTCGAGCTGCGGCAGAATGCCCGGGGCGTAGTTGCCTCCGAGCTTGTACTGGCCTGTACCGCCGGGCCAGGCACGCACCTTGTTCGGATCCGCCTCAAGCGCCACAGGCTTGAATCCGGTCTTGTAGTACGGTCCCACGGGCGAGCAGATGACAAAGAGAAGTGCGTCCTTGGTCGGGTGCACACCCAGCGCCGCTTCGGTACCAATCAGTGCCGGGCGGATGTAGAGCGAGTGGCCCGGCTCGGAAGGGATCCAGCCTTTATCCAGCGCAACGAGCTTCTTGATGAGCGAGATGAGCTCTTCGCCCTCAAACGTGGGCAGTGCAATACGAGCCGCCGAGGTGTTCATACGCTTCATGTTCATGTCTGGTCTGAAAAGGCGCACCTTGCCATTGACGTCCTTGTACGCCTTCATGCCCTCGAAGAGCGAGGGAGCATAGTGGAAGATGACGGCACTCGGGTCGAGCTGGAGCGGCGAGTAAGGGTGGATCTTAGGTGCGTCCCAGCCGGTGGCGCTGTTCCAGGGGACAGAGAGCATGTGGTCGCTGAAGTTGGCGCCGAACACAAGGCTCTGCGAAGGAGGTGGAGTTCGAGGAGCGTTCGATCGGGTTACGACGAGGGAAGAAGCGTCGAGGTTTTTGGTGCCAGTCGCTTCACCCGTCATGGGATCGTGTGACAGCGAGGTGGTCGACTTGAATCGAAGCGGAGCAGCATGGCGCAGGGTGGCTGCTCTTGGAGCGACACCGCGCGCGCGAAGGGCTGTTCTTGCCAAACTGATCATGCTGGCAAACAGAGTGTGGTGAAGAGATAGGTGGTGGTGGAGTGGGATCCGGAAGAAATGAACATGTCAGGGCGAGAGATCACTCCAACGTGCCGCACAGACGCACGCTTTGCGGTCGCAGTCTCATGACTCGGCGTCTCCGCCTTGCGTACACGGCTATTTGTTTCCTATTTTGGTTTGAATTTTATCGGATATTTGCGTGCCCAGAAAACACATGCCGGCCGAGACGAAGAAACCGGAGTTGAGAAGGCGCAGCTGCTGCAAGTTGTTCCATCTCACTTGCGACATCTGTCACTCTGCTAATCACCACCATTACCCCCTCATCTATATCTCACCTCTGCTTGCTGATCCGGCTTCTTGCTTTGCGTTTTGGACATAACGCGGTATTCAAGCAGACACGCTCGCGCTAAGAAGCTTCGCTACCCACACCGAGCGACGCAACGGAACCATCTTTCTCAGCCGGATCACAGCAACCCACCTCTTTTGCGCTGAGCTCGACACTCGACTGCCCTACGCATTGCCAAAACAGCCGTTTATTTGGTGAAAAGCAAGACGAAGGAGCTCAATCAGATCGTGTCGTAGCTGCTACCTGCCCGCAAAGGACATCGCGGGCATTGGTCGTAACCAGCCACTTTGGACTCGAGAGCTTCGTTGGGCATCCTCTCTGGACCACTTCTCTCTTGAAAACGCACCTGCGCATCTTCCTTCTGGGCTCCTCCTCTCACCCACCACAGCAGCAATCCCGCAGCCATGTCGTCGCTCCACTTCTGTGCAGAGTGCAACAACCTGCTCTACCCCGAAGTAGACCGCACCAACCACGTGCTCCTCTACGCCTGTCGCAACTGCAACTACCAGCAGGAATCGCGCGAATCGCTCGTCTACCGAAATGACCTCATGTCCGTCACCAAAGAGCAGCCAGGAATCGTGGACAACCTGATGAAGGACCCCACGCTGCGCAGGACGCACGACTTGAACTGCCCCAACTGCGGCCACGGTGAGGCGGTGCTGTTCCAGGATCAGAGCAAGAGGATCATGAACAGGATGATTTTGTTCTATGTGTGTTGTAGATGCAACCACCTGTTTAGGGATCCTGCGCAGCCGGCGCCTAGTGCTGGCCCAGGGCAGGTCTGGAATGATAGAAAGAAGAAGTAGGCTGGCGAAACTCAGGCCCGGGAGCTGTCAACCCTGTAAATAAAACCCCCGCATCTCTTGACTCTGCTCGTATGGTCAAACACCAACCTCATGTACTTGTAACACCGATACCAAAACATACTTATCAAACCAGAGGTCATGCCAGCATCGCAACGTAAAGCCATGGACGAATAAATCAGTGTCCATGCCCACTCTTCTAACCGACATCTACAAGATCTCTTTCGCCAACAAGCCACCCAACCTTCACTTGTATTTGTCCTTATGAATCCAGCTCAACCCCACCGTATCATACCCACCCGCCTCAGCCATCCTGTAATACATCGCCGCCTTCTTCAAATCCTTCTTACACCCCTTGCCCACCGCATACAGCGCGCCTGCCTCAGCCTGCGCATCCGCATCGCCCAGCTTCGCAGCCAGCTCAAAGTACTCCAACGCCATGTGCTTGTCCATCTTCACGCCCCAGCCGTAGCAGAAGCACTTTCCCAGCTCGTAAACGCTCAGCTTTAGCTCGCTCTTGATCGCCTTGAGCTCGGAATCGGTCTTCGGCGCGGCGGTGGTGGACATCATCTCGCCTGCACGCGCAGCGGCACGCTGGATCCACGTGAACCCTTTGACCGGGTCTTTGCGTGCTCCCCAGCCTTCGCGCAGCGCCATGCCGAACATGCACATCCCTACCACGCAACCGCCGTCCACTTTGGCCGATCGCTCAAAGTAGAAGGCCGAGCGGGCTAAGTCGCCCTGTTCGTGGTAGGTGATGCCTTGCGAGAGGAAGTCTTCGGCCGTGCTGGGGCCTGTGCGGGTATCGACAGCGGGTGACGTCCGAGGCTTGGCAGCTGCGCCATTGAGACCGCCACCAAGCCCTACCCCGAGACCGGTTGGCGGAGCCGAGGCGGTCGGCTGCATGGCGATAGATCCAGGAGGTCCACTAGGAATGGTAGTAGCCGATTTGGCGTTGCGCAGCATCGGTGGTCTTGCCGCGTTCTCGCCCGCTGCCGTGTCCTGCACGGATTGCAAAGATCGGAACGAGCTTTGCGAAGGTTTTGGCGAGACAGCACTCTGACTGTTGCGCCATGCTGCTGCCGTTTGCATCGTGGTGGTACCGTGACTGACGCTGCCAATCGACATGCGCGACGTTATCACACTGCCAATGGTGCTGCTGCTGTCACGTCGGCTGCTGCCATCCAGGCGAAGCGTCTCGACATCCAGGTCGGAAACCATGCTCTCTCTTCCATCCGCCCGTGCGATGGCCTCTGCACGTTTGCGACCAATGATGGGCTGGTCGACGCCCTGAAAGTACTGGTTCGGATCAGAGTATCCAAGCGGGCTTCGTTCGTCGCCGCTGCCTGATCTTGCCGGCGGTGGCGGAGGTGGCACCCTTCCTGCTGGATGTCCCGAGGATCGAAGCCGCTGTGATTTTGCAGAGCCAGCGGATACGCTACGAGTATTGCTGAGCAAGCTCGAGGGGGCTAAAGGCATGCGCTGTGTTTCCCTGTTGGTGATCTTCTGCGGCACGGCAGCAGCCATGTTCTCGATTTGAGCTGAAGTTGGAGACGGCATCGAGCCGTATCGTTGCTGTGCAGTGAGCGGCAGAGTTGTATTGTGGTGTTGTGCTGCTCCGCTGGGTACTGCGGCGGCTTCGGATCCTGAAGGACTGGGTGGATAGACGTAGACGCGCGCGGTGGGCGGGCTGTCGCAGTCTGCTCTTTTATTGTCGCCCGTGATGGTGGCTGTGGAAGGGGTGGAGCGGTGGCCGAGGTAGCGATCTGCAGATGCCATGGGAGTGCGGTCATAGAGTTGCGAGTGATGTGGTGGAGCATCGTAGTCGTGGCTAACAATCTGAGGGACAAAGCTGTGCCTTGGATCTGCGACGGGCGATACTGCCGTTTGTTGCAGTCGTGACATCGTCGTTGCAGGTGGAACAGATCGTGTGAGGCTGACAATCTTTTCCTGGCTTGCGACTTCACGGATGGCTGGTATCGAGGCAGCGGCGGAGACGTTTGAGCGCGTGTTCCGAGTCTGTGCTTTATAACCTGCTGAAGCAAGATGAGGTGCATGGTCGAGCTTCCACTGTCTAGCCACAGTGTCGAGACCAAGGTTGCTACTGAAAGGACCACGAGTAGGGTCGAGGTCTATGTGTGCGTCGATGGCGTTACTACTGTCGCCATTCTGGTCTGGATCGTACTCGTCGCCGTAGGCACTCTCTCCGTACAGACTCTCCTCGTCCTCGGCCCGCGATGTCCATGCACGACCCCATCTGCCGTGTTCGCCAAATTCTGAGCTTCGTACAGTATCGATCGAGGCTCTGCGTGATAGCGACGACGAATCGAGATCATCTGGAGTGATCGAGTTGAAGGAGATATCCGAGGCGACTGAATTGCGGAAGGCATTACTGAGCAAATGCGACGACTGTCGCTGCCAATCAGACTGCGGTTGTGTCGGAGTATACGAGTCGGTGGAGTCGTCATAAGATGCCTTGTAACCTCGTTGTACGGAGAAGGACGAGCCAGGATTGGGCGAGGATACCGCAGAGGAGGCTGCAGATCCGCGCTGACCGCGCGAGAAGCTGGAGCCTGCGTCTGAGAGAAGGTTGACGCTGCGAATGCTTTGTGCATCATCAAAGTCGTCCGGGTCGGGCGATGGTTGAATGGGAGGCTTTCGCACCGACGTCTTGCGTGAAAGCGCGGATGCGCGCTCGAGGATGCGATTTGTCGAAGTGTCTGCCTTGTCGCCGACGTCGTCGGGTGTGAAAATGTCTTGTTGTACCTGCATGCCCCTTTTCACGAGGAGCTCAAGCGGCGAGAGTCCTGAGGTAGGGCCAGCGGGGGAATCGAAGGAAGACGGTTGATGTGCGCGCGATGGCAACTTGTTCCAATTGGAGGAAGGTTGTGAGGAGTACGTGCTGCGGTCTGAGAGGGAAGGGCTGGTAGATGGTGTGTGTACAGCCGCGGCGGCAGTGTCTTGCATCGATGTAGAGGAAGAAGCGGAACCGGTGGAAGAACCGTACGAGCCTGCAGAATAGGATCGCACGGTTGTTGTGCCGAACGACACGGGATGAAGCTGGTCCATGTTCTGAGAGCGAGTGGCGGTGTTGGTGAAGGACAGAGAAGAGCTACAGTCAATCAAGTCACTCGCGTCATGAATGGCCAACGGTGATGTTGTCGGTGATGCGTCGCTGGAAATGAGGTAGTGGGATCGGCGCGCCGGAGTGAATACGGACCACCGTCCAAAGGAAGTAGCAGTCAATAGCTGTGCTGTGCGCCTCTTGGAGTGGGCGTTGAAATCAAACGGCTGAAAAGTGGGAGCGTGGGAAAGTGTGTGTGCGTGGTGCGACGAGGAGAAGAAGAGGAGATCAAAGAGCACTGTTTCGTGTCGGTCTAGAAAAAAAGAAATAAAGTTGCACTGCAACAGCACCCGCGCGGCCGCGGAGGACCCTGCCTTTATTCCATGACCGACGCCAACCCAGCGGCAATCCAGTCCCGTCGATCTCGAAGCGATTGTCGATACACGCAGTTTCGAGGCGGTCGATCCTTCTCGTGCAGCGTAGTCACTACACGCGCTTTGCACTCCTGCACTATGGTGCGGTGCAATTTCAGAGGCTGTGTGTGGCTCGCCAGCGAGCTTTATTTATTCGTCCTATTTTCTTACCGACTTGTAGGGTATGGAAGTCGAGCGCTGTTGCCATTCTTGAGTGGACCCTGGATCGGCCCTCCGCAGAGGGAACGTCTGCAATACATGATTTTGTGACCTTAATTTTCCAACCTTGATCTTTGACAATGAATTCGCATTGCAGCTGCAATATCGGTCTGCGGCTGCTCCGATGCGTGAGTGCAAGGAGCTGCTTCGTTCAGCAGCAATCACCTACAGCCGGCCTGCACCCATTCAAAGGCTTCATGCGCTTCATCACCCGTACCAGAGGGCAATAAAAGTGATTTGCTGTAAGCGAAAACGTTCTGTATTGATGTGATGGGCTGGAAGCTGCGAGATGAATGACCTGGTTGGACCCTGAAGAATGGGCCAACGCGAGAGAATCTCACCTAAGCGCTGCTTGCCGGACACAAACGTTGCCGAAACCACCATAACTGCTTCGCATCACTATTTCGCATTCATGGGGCAAAAGCATGCACCTCAATCACTGATATGCCAGACTCCTAGCAAAACATGGCTTGACCTCGACTGCTGCTACGACAAAAGATGACGACTGCTGAACCAGGTCCAGGCAGCGAGACACCCTTGGGAGCCATGTCGATTGCACGCTTCATCCCTCGCTTCACCAAGCCGCAGCTTCTCACCAACAACATTCCCACGTATCGGCAGTCCTTCTCGTATCCGAATCGAGGTTCGCAAGAGGCAGCCTCCTCGTTGCCGATCTCATTTGACCAACCGCAACAACAAGCGAGAGCACGGACAGACGACGAATCGGAGAAGCAACAAAAACAAGACCCGAGCAATGCCGCGTACGTAGAATGGAGCAAGCTGCTTCCAGTGCCCTCGAATCTGCTATGCTCTTTCAAGGATCTGTTCGAAGCGCAAAGAGGCACCGAAGAGGCCAAAGGACGAGGCTCGAAAACAGCACCACAAAAGGCAACCGATACACTTCGATTACCACCGTCGGCATCTCCGCCACCGCGCTTAGTTTTTTTCGGAGAACAGCATCATCAGCCTCTGGTAATGCGGGCGCAGCTGCAGACCATGCATGCCCTCTACAAGCAATGTCAGCTTGCCTCAAATCCAACGGCATTACAGGCCGATGCCAATCCAATCTATAGGCTTCATCTTGTACTCGAACACTTTTCCGTTCTCGACCAGCACATGCTCGACTCGTTCTCGCACGGTCAACTCGATCCGGATCAATTTGCAGATGCATATCGAGCGCACAGCCGGGAGGCTTTCCATATTGGACACTACATGCCTTTGCTCATGCTGGCAAAGGAGCTCCACGTGCCCATCTGGGGCGGCTTCCCTCCGCGAAGCTGGGCCAAGCAAGTATTTCGCGATGGAGTCGAATCTGTCAAGATCGATGAACAGCGTCGAGCCAGTTCTGCCTCACAGGAGATTGTGCGCTCTGCATCGCAGGGCGACGCTTCGTCCACGTTGCCTCGACCGCCACTCTTCACGTCGTGGAATGCGGTGACCAAAATCAGTGCGGCTCATCGAAGCTATCTCTCTGGCCTCATGCGGCCTGATCTGCCACCCCGCTTCCCACAGCTTCCGTCGACTTCTTCTTCTACATACGTCGCAAATGGGCTGACGAATGACGAAGTCAAGGACTCTCTGCCAATTTACCCCACCTGGCTTCTCAAACCGCACAATATAGAGGCCAAAGGTTTTGGCCCTGCGCAGGCGCTCAAAGATTCCTACCTTGCTCATGTGACCGCGTGGATTCTTAGCGGTGCATGTCAACGCGATCCAGTGACATCAGACCATGGCGTGCAGTCGACAGCGTCTCAAAAAGAGTCGCCACTGCTCAACGACACAGCAGAGAAGGATAACTCGAGCCGGCCTATCGTCAATATCGCACTGGTGGTCTGCGGGCTGGGTCACTGCGAATATGGCTTTGGTGCGCCCGAGCGAGTCGTCCAACTTCTCTCGAAGCAAGGCGAATCATCCACCGCCAACGACACGTCGACCCTGCTGCCCTACATCATAGCAAGCAAGCCTCTCGACTCGGGAATTTGGCTGGGCTACGAGCACCCTTCTCGGGCATCCGCATCGAACCGCCTCGACACTGCACAGCAAGCGTCGGAGCCGAAGCAGTCGGAGGCCCTCGAGCCAGCGTCGACAGATTTGGGTGCGGTCGAACGATGGTTGAATGATCCTTGGGGGCGAAAGATGGCCGATGCTGTCTTATTGTACGACTGGATCGATGACGAGTCGCACCAGGGAGCTGATACGACCGCTGACGGATATCAAACCACATGCAACTCAAGCACGTAGATCTGGGGTCAGATTGAACCCCTTTCTACAGGTGGCACACCTTTATTGCGCTATCGCCACTAAAGTCTCGCTTGATGCTGGCATAGATGTAATTTATAGACGAGGAGCATCAGAATGGATCTATCGGGTATAATCGTCTAGGTGGTTGTGGCGAGCGATAGAGCAAGTACGGTCGCTAGAACGCTGAGCAGCAGTAAAGCGGCATGTGCGGTGGTATCTGGTTGCAGCAAAGTGGCAGCCGCGTTGGAGGGGCCTTTGCCTTTGGACAAAATATTGCTTGTGTTTGGCGGAATTGCGCCGTGAGCCCCGAGCGTATCATAATAGGCAGGGCAGCTGGCGTCGTTGCCGCTGGGTGGTGGATTGTTGGGGCAGCAGGCCGAAGACTGTTGAGCCCAATCGGACCCTAGCGCCGCCTGATCCTTCCATCCCGCCCATTTGTCACACGAGACGGCGGAGAAGCTGACATTCCACACTCCGTAATCATGGTCGCCGGGAAAGAACCTCGATGAAATGCCCTTGGACGGCCACGCTAGATCGAAGTGTACGTCGAAACCAAGACTGTTTCCTTGGACTGTTCCATTTTCAAGACGCGTTGCGTTGCACCAAGGGCCGCCCGCGCCGGGACACAGGTCGATGATCTTGACCACCAGGTTCGGCGTGGAGCCGGAAGTGACTTGGGACATGTTGTAGTAGATACCGTCGCCCCAAGGGTCATTTGAGCCAGGAGGTGGTGGTGGAGGGGCTAGCGGGGTGGAGATCAGGCGGATCTCGAAGCAGGTCCCACAAGCAGGGCCGAACGATGTGTTGGAGCCATAGGCGTATCGATTGAGCGCGGCGGTGGGGTAGAAGGTTGAGCGGCCAACACAACCACACGAAGCAACGTAATCGAGCGGTAGGTCGTAGTGCGTCAACGAGGCGTAACCTGATCCAGCAAAGTCCACGGCAGCGCGAGTCGAACTGAGCCAGAGGAGGACGAGCGCCGAGACAATCTTCCACATCCTGAAAGGGAAGCCGGCGTCTAAGGGAACGCTTCCGAAGGGTCTGAGGTACACGGAGCCAAGAGAGTTGAAACGGGCTATCGACAGGGACGAAAAAGAATCACAACATCATGATGATGCTGTAGGTGGAACGACGTTCGAGTCGCACAAGGGACGATGGAAGCGCAGGACAAAGACGTTAGGAAGGTCAGATGCCGGAAGAGCGAGGTGGAACCGCAGACTTGGACAAGCAGAACGCGGCACGCACTCGCAGATCCAAGACTGCCGTGCCGAGACGTTTGTCTTGACTTCTGCCGCATCGTCCACAGAGACATTCCAAGCGAGGAGAGCTGGACCTCGAAAAGGTCAGGGTCCAACTCGCGACTTCCAAACGACGGCCTAACAAGACCCACCTCGATCACAAACCCCACTTGGCGGTTCTGTCCTTGTTCTTGAATTTGAGTGTTTTTGAAATGTCAATTCTGTTCTGCTTGCGGCAACCTCATTGAACGCTTTCGAAATTCAAGGTGGCTCCGAGTTGGAAAGTCAGAAATTTGTATTTTCTTTGCCAGACTGATCGAATACAAATTTGAAGCACTTTTTCCGCACAAAAAGCTTTGAGACAGCCAATAATCGGGCAGCAGCCTGAAGCAAGCTCAGACGGCTGGCCGCTGGCTGCTGAGCACAAAGGAGCCAGGGCCGGCGAGGCAAGGCCAGCAATAGGCAGCGGAGGGCAAGCCAAATCTTGTGCGTGACGCTCCTCTTTCTTGGGCGCAAAGACCAACTCTGGAATCGAGAGAGACTGCGAGCAGCGAGCGCCATTTCTGTGCTGTGCTTGCTCTTCCTTTGCTACCATCGCGACCAACACACTCTCTCGACGCTGTCGTCTTTGCCCCTCCCTCCCTCCTCCCCATCCTCCTCTCCTCCTCCTCCTCCTTTTTTATCTCATCGATCTCGTAGTTGGAGGCTACCACATACTGTCTAGCTAGCTGCCCGCCAGATTATCTGAAGCGCAGCTTCGATCTCTTGGAATCGTCTTGGGCTCACCACTTGCAAGCTATCGACTCGACCACCGACGGAATCTTCGACCACTCATCCTTAGCATCTCCAACACGACCGTCCAGCACGGCTTTCAGATCATCCACAGACGGTCCTTGCCACGGCATTCACCGCCTTGTTTCAGCTTTCGGTCCTCGTCGCTCGCCTGAACGGACCTGTCCACCAACGGTCCATCCCGGTGGAACTGCAGGCAGGCTCAGAGTTCTTGTGCCTAGCAGCATCTGCGGGAGCATCGGCCTCAATTGGAGCCCTATCGCCTACACTAGCACGCTTATTCCCGCTCAGAGACAGCCAGTGGATCCGACTGTTCGGTTTTGTGCAAAGGTCTTGCAGCGAAGAAAGTCAGCAAATTTCTCTTTGATCGCTTCCTCACACCGAGCTGCTTTAGACTCACCCTCCGCCTCGCGCTGACAGCTGCCCTCGCCACTTCGACTAAGTTTGCTCACAACGTGTCGAGATTCAGCATATCGTAGCGCCGCACGAAAGCCAAGCTTCTTTCGCCTGTCAAGCAGACAACAAACTCGAGTACGCGCGAGCTCTGCTTCGCAACCTCAACAAATCTCTCTTGACTCGGCATCGCAAGCTCGAGTCGTTCTCTGCAGAAACACTCCTCGCTGCTAGTCGATCACCACCCCGCACTCGCCCTTGCTTTCACCGCTTCTGACAGCGCTGAAGTGAGCGGGCCGTGTGCCGACGCGGCCAATATGTTCAATGGCTCAGCTCCTTCCAACGGAGGAGGCGCCGATGCCAATCTAGCTGCCAACCAAGGCATTGTCAAAGTCGTCCTGGAGGCACTTCAGAGAGATGGTTCCAAGCCTGTCGTCAGCCTTGACCAGCACGCACTCCTCCTCGAGACGCTCCTCTCCGACGCCTTGCCCAGCACGCCGGTCCTCCATCCAGCACAGCGCCAAAAGTTGTTCAATGCGATTGCAGACAATGTAGGCCCGGATGCCACCGCCGATGCCGTTCGTCAGGCGCTGCCCAAGCTCAAGCTCAAGCAAGAAAAGAATGTCGCTGATCTGCTCATCGAGCTCGGCGTCAGGAGCCTTCCCACCGTCGACACGGCCCGCGCCGTCCTTCAGCGTTTCGGCTTAACGGACGCCAATCCGCCAGACGAGCGCATGGTCTCCGAGATCCTCGCTATCCTCCTGTCGGTCGATCCTGCTATCTTTGAGAGCAACCGCGTCACCAATTTTGCTAACCTCGTCCATGCCCTTGCCGCGTTGAAGGCGCAGCTCTCCTGGCCTCGGGTCATTCGCGGTCTTGATGAGCTCGATGGCTTCAACCCTTCCTTCCACGGCCACATGGCCGGCATGGCCGACATCCTCATGTACGCTCCGGTGCAAGCACAAACCCAGGTTGCCGCCGTCTCTGGTCTCTGGGGTCCGTGGATGCACCGTCTTCGACAGCTTCAAATCTTCCACGGCCTTCTCGCCCTTGGCTCCGACACTTTCAGCTTCTCATCACTTCCTGGACGACGCATCTTTACTGCAGAGCAGCTCGCCGACGCTCCCAATAGCATCCAGACCGCCGGCAAGCCCCTCCTCACCAGCGCATATAACTCGCTTGACCTCGTCGAAACGCTCATCGAGATCTCGGCCTCTGACGATCAGAACGTCCGTTCTGCTGTCCAAGAAGTGCTCGAGCATGCCATCAAGGCCTGTCCTGAGCTCATTCTCCTCGGCCTCGTGCAAATCCCGCAGCCCTGGAACGCCATCCACGCCGAACTTGCCTCTCAGCTGCTCACCATGTTTATGACGCCGCACAACAGCAGTCTCTTTGTCTTCCATCGCATCCTGAACACGCAGCGCGAGTACCTGCTCAACGCCTTCCGCAGTTTTTACCTCGAGAACCAGCTCAACCTCACCCGCATCGTCGACGTGGCTCAAAGCCTCGGCATTGTCGACGACGTCGTTGAGGCTCGACCTTTCGCATTTGCTCTCGATGTGGCCGCGCTGGCATCCCGACGTGAAGCCATTGACCTCGATGCTTGGCTTCAGGACAACATCAATCGCCATGGCAGCGACTTCATTCGTGCCGTGCTCGAATTCCTCGACGTCAAGGCGAAGGATGACCTCGCAAAGCCAGATCCGCAGGCCGAACAGAGCTTCGTGCCGCTCACTGTGCAAAACGTCGCCAGCTTCCTCAAGGCGTTGCGCTCCAACGGCGAGAGCATGAGTGCCGAAGAGATTGACTTTTTCAAAGGAGTCCGCAACGTCTGTCTTCAGCTTCATCCTCGCCTCATGAACCTTGCGCCTGGTGCAGAGGGCCAAGAACCAGGCCTCCAGGTCGTCACCTTTTCGCAGGACATTCACGAAGAGGCCGATTCGTGGTACCGTCAGATGTACGAAGGGAAGATCAGCATCGAAGACATTGTGCTACTCCTCCAGCGTACCCGCGCCTCCGAGAATGTGCGAGACCACCAGATCTTCGCCTGTATGGTGCACACCCTTTTTGACGAGTACCGCTGGTTCGAGATGTACTACCCTGCGGCCGAGCTCGAGATGACCGCCGTCGTATTTGGCTCGCTCATCCAGTACCAGCTCATCGATTACATCCCACTCGGCATCGCCATCCGCTATGTCCTTGATGCGCTTCGCAACCCCCCGGACTCGAGCATGTTCAAGTTTGGTTTGCAAGCCCTCCTGCGCTTCCAGAATCGGCTGCCCGAATGGCCCCAGCTGTGCCAGGCGCTGCTCTCCATGCCGCATCTCCAGCAGTCGTACCCCAACATCATTCGCCTTGTCAAGATGGCCCTCGCCGGTCAGCTGCCGGGCGCTGATGTGGGCATGCCCGGTGGCCAGTCTCTCGAGGACAAGAAGGCGCCTTTCCCTGCTATCCGCGCGGACCCCTTGCCTCAGGACGGCGACCAGCGCGACCCTAGCGAGGAGGTGACGGACAAGGTACTGTTCCTCGTTAACAACCTTTCACCCACCAACCTCGAGTCCAAGCTGGGCGATGCGAAGAGGCTAATCACTGCAGACACCTACCGTTGGTTCTCCAACTACCTCGTTCTGCAGCGCATCAGCATCGAGCCCAATAACCACGGCCTCTACGCCCAGTTCCTTGACGGACTCGACGCCAAGGGTCTCACCGCCTACATCCTCCACGAGACCCTCTCCAAGTGTCAGATGCTGCTCAACAACGACAAGACGGTCCAGTCGACACAGGAGCGAAACCTGCTCAAGAACCTGGGTTCGTGGCTCGGCAGCCTCACCTTAGCCCGCGACAAGCCCATCCGTCACCGCAACATCGCCTTCAAGGAGCTCCTCATTCAAGGCTATGACAGCAATCGCCTCATCGTGGCGATTCCCTTTGTCTGCAAGATTGTCGAGCAGTGCGCCAAGTCGAACGTCTTCAAACCTCCCAACCCGTGGCTGATGGCCGTTCTACGTCTCATGGTCGAGCTGTACCAATTTGCAGAGCTCAAGCTCAATCTCAAATTCGAGATCGAGGTGCTGTTCAAGAGCCTCAACGTCGAGCTCAAGGACGTGCCACCGACCACCATCCTTCGCAATCGCCCATCGGCCGAGCTGCTCCAGCAGCAGCAACAACAGCAACAACAGCAACAACAGCAGCACCAGCAGCAGGTTTCGGGCCCTCTTCAGCATCTCAGCCAGCAGCAACAGCAGCAGGCCGCAGCACAGATGCAACTTCAACAGCAACGCCAACACCAGCAGCAACTCTCGCAGCAGCCAGCCACCGGCATCGCCCAGGACCTCGAGCGTCTCTCGCTGGCCGGTGGATACGGTGCAGCAGCCGGCGGTCGCTTGGGTGCCCAATCACAAAAGGCTAGCGCTGCCGCCGCCGCTGTCGCCGCCGCCGGCTCGGGTGCTCAACCTGGCCAGTCGGCCGCCGCCGCCGCCGCCTACACCGAAGCGCTCGTGTCGATGCTTCAGAGTCTGCCACAGTACGTGGTGTTCAACCCACAGCTTACCATGTTCAGCAGCAACGCAGCACTCAAGCGCCTCATCTACGTCGCCATCGACCGCGCTATTCGCGAAATCATTGCTCCAGTCGTCGAGCGATCCGTCACGATTGCCTCCATCTCGACCCGCGAGCTGGTCACCAAGGACTTTGCCATGGAGGGAGACGAGGACAAGATGCGGACCTCGGCTCACCAGATGGCGCAAAACCTTGCCGGCAGCCTCGCCCTCGTCACTTGCAAGGAGCCGCTGCGCCTCAGCATGGTTGCCAACGCCCGCACCTTGCTTCTCGCCAACGGCTTCACCGAGCAGAACGTTCCCGAGCAGGCGCTGATGGTCATCATGCAAGAGAACCTCGAGCTCGCTTGCTCCGTAATCGAAAAGGCAGCCATGGACAAGGCGGTGCCCGAGGTTGACGAGGGTCTCACCAACGCGTACTCCAGCCGTCGCGAGCACCGTACCCGCGGACGCGGCTACTACTGGGACAGCGCCGCCCTCGCCGCTTCGCAGTACGCCGCCACCTTGCCCGACATGCTCCGTTTGCGACCCGATGGTCTTGTCCCGGCCCAGCTGCGTGTCTACGATGGATTCAGCCGCCGCTTGTCCCCTGGCGTTGATGGTGACCGTGGCACGCCCGCTTCGGTCCATGCATCCTCTGTCTCTGGGCCCTCTGAGGCTGGATACCCTGAGACTGGTGCGTTCGCCGCCGCCGGGGCCGGAGCCGCCGGTACCGGTGCGGTGAGTGCAGCTGCGCTTCAGGAGGCAGGAGCTCAGGCCAACGTTCCCGCTGGCTTGCTCCCTATCGCCACTGGCGGTACACTGAGCGCCCAGCAGTCGCTGGAGAAGTTTTCGCAGGGAATGGCCGAGTTGGAGCGATTGCTCGAAGCCGCCGACCAAGACGCAGGTCTGGGTGAACTGCCGCAAGACCACGAGATCCGACATGCGCTTCGACTGATCCCCATGGTCGCTGCACAGTCTGCCAGCCGTGACGAAACTGCGCTTGCCTTTTCGCAAAAGGTGGTCCAGCTCCTGTTCAAGATTGAATCCAAGCTCGGTCGCGAAGTCTACGTTGTCTTGCTCGACCGTCTTTGCGAGATCTCGCTCAAGGCGGCTCGCGAGGTGACTGCTTGGCTCATCTATGCCGAAGACGAGCGCAAGTTCAACGTGCCCGTAACCGTTTCATTGGTGCGTGCTGGCTTGGTCAACATCGCCGAGCTCGACGTGCAGCTGGCCAAGCTCATTCTGCGCGACCTGCGTGCCAGTGTCATCGACTTTTCCGCTCAGCTTGCTCTCGAAAGCCTCCAGGAGCCCGCCAGTGCTACTCGCCAGCAGCTCACCAACACCATCGAGGCGCTGCAACGTGCTGAGCAGCGCGGCAAGGCGACCGATGCATCCAAGCGCTTCCTGCACGACCTCGAGAGTGGACTGCTCAAGAGCAAGGTCGACGTCGGCAACACGGCGCTACGCGAGCAGCTTGCATACTGCTTTGCGGAATGGGCGCGTCTGTTCCAGCACTCGCCGAACCCGGAAAAGTCGTTCATCGACTACGTCACGCAGCTGCAGAATCAAGGCATCCTCAAGGGTGAGGTGATCTCGTCGATGTTCTTCCGCGTCTGCACCGAGGTTAGCGTGGACAGCTACATCAAGCAGAAGGCGGTGGGCGGTTCACCCGCTACGGGTATTTTCTCGCCCATCGACGCCTTTTCGCGCCTGATCGTGCTCATGATCAAGTATCACGCCGATCCCACGGGAGCCAACAACGAGCAGGCCAAAGTGCACTATCTCACCAAGATTCTTTCCATTGTGGTGCTGGTGCTCGCCCAGTCGCACGAGGAACTCGGAGTGCACTTCCAGCAGAAGCCCTTCTTCCGACTGTTTTCGAGCTTGCTGCACGACCTGCATGCCACCGAGTCGAGCTTGGGTCCTGCCTACGTGCAGACGCTGCTGGCCATCAGCAACACGCTCAACACGCTACAGCCTTCGTTCTTTCCCGGCTTTACTTTCTCGTGGATGTCGCTCATGTCGCACCGCTTGTTCATGCCCAAGCTGCTGGAAGCCAACGGGCGCGAAGGATGGGGCGCATTCCACCGCCTGTTTGCATCGCTGCTGCGCTTCATGTCGCCGCTGTTGCGCAACGCCGAGCTGCAAGACACGTCCCGCCAGCTGTATCGCGGCGCGCTGCGGATTCTGCTCATCCTGCTGCACGACTTCCCCGAGTTTTTGTGCGACTACCACCAGAGCTTGTGCGACCTGGTGCCTGCTTCGTGCATTCAGCTGCGCAACCTGATCCTCAGTGCTTTCCCACGCAACCTGCGCCTGCCGGATCCTTTCAGCTCCAACTTGCAGATTGGTCTGTTGCCCGAGATGGGCCAAGCGCCGCACATTGCTTCTGACTACGTCGCCGCGCTCAACCAGGTCGATGGGCTGCGCGTCGCACTCGACGCGCACTTTGACCAAGCACGAGGCAGCGACGTCTCGGAACAGCTCAAGGGTCTGCTCAAGCATGCCACACGTGCCACCATGGCCATCAGCAACGGCGCCAGCAAGGACGAAGCGACGAGTGCCGGCCACGCCGCCTTGCTGTCGGAAAGCGGCATCAACGTCGGCGTGATCAACTCGGTTGTTCTCTACGTGGGTGTGCGATCCATCGATGCACGTCGCAAGGGCGAGAATACCGCCGGCAACGAGGAGAGCGGTGCTGCGATCCTTCGCTGGCTCGTGGCCGAGTCGGAGCCGGAAGCGAGGTTCTTTGTGCTCACGGCAGCGGCCAACCAGCTGCGATTCCCCTCGAGCCACACGGCCTACTTTTCGGCAGCGCTCATTCAGCTGTTCGCCGAGAGCGACGACGATCTGGTGCGTGAGCAGATCATTCGTGTTCTTCTCGAGCGCCTCGTCATCCACCGACCTCACCCGTGGGGATTGGTGGTGACGTTCATCGAGCTGATGAAGACGCAGCGACACCGCATTCCGCGGGCCCCGGCAGAGATCCAGGCTCTGCTTGACCACATTACAGCTACGCTCGCGGCGTCAGCCAACGAAGATGGCGCTGGCCATTCGCATCACCACCAGCAGCATGCTCATCTCAACGGTCACTCTGCTTATTTGCCGCAGCACATGATGCAACAGCAGCAACAGCAACAGCAGCAGCAAGCCTGAGGTGTGATTTCTTTTGCTCGCACCGAATTTTAGCATTGAATTGTAATCCACTCATTCTTCCCCCTCTACCATCGTGCTTTGATGCCAAGGCACTCGCACATGCGTTTCCTCCCGGACTCAGAACGATTCGAATCTGCTCGTCAACTTTGTACCATTATCATCCATGACCCGTGTTATCAATTTTATTCCCGTCTTTTGTGATCTTGTTCTTTGGTTTTGGACTTGATTTGTCTGTATTAAGTCGGGTGGGCGAATGCGTTGAGCCGATGGTGGGCGCAGGGAGAGGAGAGGGGCAATGCAGCTGGATGCAGGGTCGTGCGTCGTGGCGTGCGTTGCGTCGAGAGAAAATGTAGGAGGCCCCTGTCCTTTGCGTGTGCATGAGAAGAGTTTTGAACAGTCGCGGAGGTCGTGCTTCGTGGCTGGTTCTAGATTCGTTCGAGCCCGCTAGAACAGGCAGCTATAAGGCTTAGTACAAGCTGTCACCTAAGGCTAGGAGAGAGAGAAGGGGTTGGGAAGAAAGGAGTACTGACTGGGGCGCAGTCTCGCACATCTCGTAGCAGGCCTCTCTCTCTCACACCAGTTGTCTTCGGTTGCTTCTGATGCCGACCTCGGGCTGACTCGACAGAGGTGCGGTATGCACTTCGGCTAAGCATAGAGGCTGTCAAGAGAAGGATTCCTTTTTACGCCCTAACGAACCTGACGTTGCAGAACAATGCGGACGAGGAGAACGGGGCTAGAAATGTCTTTATCTCTGCCTCGCTGAAGGGTGCCAACATCGACAGCATTGATGGCGTACGGTTTTAACAGCGGTTCAAGGGAAGCAAAGGGCAGATTGTGAAGCCGGCGTGAGAAAGAAGGGAGCCGACCAAGGTGAGAGGATTGAACGGTGTTGGGGACTTTGTTTGGTTTGGTACAAACAAAAACAACGTCAGCTGCCGGAGGAGGTGGGCGTGCTTTTACCGTGTGTGACACATCTGAGAGGGTGCAGCTGCACAAACAGTGGTGCAATATCGTTTGACTTTGTCTGAAGTCCTTTAGCTGTGCTGGTCGCTGTCAGGAACCCACCACTTGGACAACGCTTTCGACCATATCTTTGTTATGACAACCATCAAGAGCGTTCCCGTGTCGGAATCCCTTTGTCTCTCTTCTTTCCAGATCTCTCTTCTCTTCTCTTCTCTTTTGTCTTTGCAAAAAACCTCTTCTCGTATTCCCTATAAGAAACCTAGAGCACGCTGGAGTGCTAGCAGTATGCTACTTCGCATACGACTTCTTGCTCGTGCAACCTTCTACGTACACCATCGCCTACAATCGACCAGCTGAAGATGATCCACCGCGACACTCCAGCGTCCACACCAGCCGAGGCACAAACGGACAAAACGCACGCGACCAGCTCGTCCCTCGGGTCCAGCGTCAGCTTTCACACTGCCACCTCGTCTTTTGCTGTCTGTACATGCAGCGGTGCAGCGGCTACATCGTGGAAGAGGAGGAGCGACGAACAGCCGTCATTCGAGCTGTTGCGAATGGACGAAGTGGACCATGAGGTAGCACTACAACAGCGCGAGTGTACCAGGCCGACATTGGTAGAGCACACGTTTGGATGCGTCCAGTCGGGTTATGGGACAGTGGAGAGGGGGATGGAAGCCAAAGAGGAGGTACTAGAGGGAGGGCCGCCCTCGGGAGGTTCTCTGACGCGGATGCGTTTGCCGTCTCCAAGCGTCACTACTCGTTGTACCACTCCCGTTTCGCGGCCTCTGACGATGGTCTCCTTCGCCGAAACGGATGAGGAGAGGACGGAGTTAGTAGATCGGCCAAAGCGACAGAGAAAGCAAGCCCTGAAAACAGCATCCACCATCTCGACCGTGGAAGCAGACGAAGAATCCACTTCTGAAACCACGTCGACTACAAGCTCGCACCCGACCTCGCACACCTCGACCACCACCACTTCACCACGTCAACGCAAATCCACCTCGGCTTCAACCACCAACCTCTCTCCCACCCTCCAATGTTCACCTTCCCTCCACGTCCAACGGCACATCTTCGCAAGCGTATCGGCAGGAGCCAGCAAGCCGACGGACTGGGGCGCCAACTTCTGGTGTGTTGTCACCGACCCTTTTGCTCCCGCGAATACCTTTTTCGCCAACCCGACGACGGGCGAGTGCCGCTGGGTCCTCCCCGCTGGAACAATGGTGCTGCCGCCCTCGCCGGATGGAGAGTGGTGGGAACTGTTCGACGAGAGCACAGGGCGGGAGTACTACTACCATACTCGCACCGAGGAATCGCGGTGGACGAGGCCGCTGCGGGGTATGGTGATCCCCATGGCTGCGATCCAGCGTGCTGGACACGTTGCGGAGAAGAGCGGCGGGCAGAGGGAGCAGCAGGAACGGAGCGAGGTGACAGATGCCGATGTTGGGAAGCGGCATTGGCTGGCAGTCGAGTGTGAGGATGGGCAGGAGGAGAGGTATACAACGCCGTTGCGGCCGAGGACGAGGTCTTTGCCGAAGACGTATACTCGCCGTAAAGAGGCTGTGTCGCGGTCCCAGTCGAGCGCACGGCTGCATCGGCTAGCATCAGAACAGATCCTCACAGCTGGTCGAACGGGAAAGACCCGTCTGCGGTGCAGCGAGGAACAGAACGAGGAGGACCTAGCACAACGGGCAAGGAAACTCATCCTGCTGCACGATCAGAAAGCCCTCGAATACGCACGACGCACCTCAGGCCCTCCCTTCCGACCCGACCCGACTTCGTCATCCAAGCCCCAGCCACCCACCCTCGCACATCGCCGTAAAAAACCCTCGACAACTCTGCGAATGCACCCCTCGCCCCGCACATCGACAACGCCAGAGACGCCCGCCGCCCCATCGCCAGCCATCACCATCCAAAAGCTCGGCAAAGGCCTGGCCTTCAACCCATCCACGCCCTGCTCTTCGTCCTTCTCCACTTCGCACCACACCGCCACCATTGTCGTCAAAGCACGACGCTCACTCTCATTTCTATCTCGACAGTATCATCAGCGTGGAGGATCGAGCAAAAGGGACCGTGTGGCACTCCCCGGCGACTTGGCCGCTGCGCTGCTCGACGTGCCGGTCGGCATCGGCAGCGGCAGGAGGGCCGAGGAGAACAAGCGCAACAGTCGGCTCGAGAAGTGGATTCATTGCTTCGCGCCATGCCGAAGGTCTGCTGCTGGAGAGTCGGCGTCGGTCTGTGGCCATCTGTGACTTTCTCGTACACGGCGATACTGGGTTTGCTCGAGTGCGCGCAATACTACATACTGTCCCTTCCACACCCCCTACGTGCTCGTGTATACCAGCATACTTGTGTGCGGCTTCATACCCGTGTCTGGATCAGGCCTCATACGGCGGCTTCACGAAATCCACCTTCACCATACCACTACTCGTACCACTGAGCAGCAGCCTGCTCCTGCCCAAATTCGGGTTCCACCGGACCGCAGTCACCGCCAGACACGGGTGCCACTGTGCCAAATGCCACGCCTTGTTCTCTGCCATGGTCGCGCTCTCGGGCTGCACGTGATGGCGCACGACCAGCTCGCCCGTCGACCTGTTGAGCACCTGCTGGTACACTGGCAGATGGACCCTCGGACTCCTTCGCAGCGTCCTCAGTATGTTGGCCACCTTGAGCTCGCCGTGCGCAGTGCCCATAGCGATCATCGGGTGGCACGTCGATGCGGCGAGCGAAACCACGCGTGATGGTGTGTGCGAGAGCAGCCGCGACCGCAGCATCTCTTCTGGCCGCATCGAGTAGTGCGTCACCGACCCGTCGGCGTTTTCGTGCACCAGCGACCCGCCCGAGAACGCCGAAAACGCAACAGCGTAGTGCACGGCTCGTGTGCGTTCGATCGGCGTAGCTGCGCCGCGCGTGAGGTCGACGATCGCTGTCCAGCCGTCAAGCGACACGGTGAACAGTGTTGTGGGTGGAGCAGAGGTGCGCGCGATGCCGTTGGCGTCGATGGGAGGGAGGAGGATGAACGTCGAATCTGTGATCGCGGAGCGGTGGGCTCGGACGACGTATTGCGGAGGTGGTGTTGGCGATGGATGAGGTGATCGCAGGATATGACCGGTGTTCCAAACTCCGACCCAGCCTTGCGATCCTCCAAAAGCAAGCAATTCACCACCGGCCCATGCGAGGCTCGTTGCCGCCTGCTGCGGGTGCTCCAACCGCAAAATGGGATCCAGACGGATGTGTAGCGGCCCTTCACTGGGCTTCTCGCTCTGCTTGCTTCGCACAAACTCGGGATGTGGCACTGAGAACACGCTCAGGCTGCCGTCGGCAAAGCAGCCAGCTAGCAAACCCAGGCGGCGTGGTGCTCCTCCTTGCTTCTCGTTACTATCCGCATCGGCAAAGTCGTGCCCGCTAGGGCACCAAGCAAGCTTGAATGCCGCGCCTGCTTCGTGGCACAGCACCATTTCAAGCCGTGCTTGGCCCTTGCCCTTCTCACCGTTGGCAGCAGACGTTGAGGCAGCGGTATCAGGAGCTATGCTCCAGATCTGCAGACTCGCTGGTGCCGGTCGCACCTGCTTCTGCCCAATCATGGTCAGTGGTGCCTTCGACGCAGCTGCGGACACGACAAAGTACTCTTTGCCCGTATTGAGGTGTACCGGCACAGGAACCCAGTCAAGAGCATACACATGACCGCCCACGTTGAGCAAGTGACCTTCGTCAGGTACCACACCCAGACTGTCGAGCCGTTTCGAGGTTCCATTGGGGATTTGGACAAGGATCTCTTGATCCGGTGGTCCGACAGATACATGCAGGACATCGCCACAAATGGGCTCTTTCTCTTCAAAGCCCAGATTCGGGATGTCGGCAAACTTAGGGTCGTCGAGGTTGATGGGCTCTTGGTTGGCGTCGAGCGCTGCGATGGTTTCTTCGTCTTCCTCAGCTCCAGCTGCGGCTGGATCGTCATCATCATCAGCGCCCGGATCTGCATCGGCACCGCCGCTAGCGCCAGATTTGGAACGCGGCGTCATTTTGAGCAACTTGGGCGTATCGCTGAGGACGCTCTTCTTGAGTCGATTGCGCATGCTGAGTTGGGGCACGGCAAGCTTCATGACGGTGGTGGGATGTCGGAGTGCGCTTCGCTGCGGAGTAGTTGTGTCTTTCAAGAATGGTAAGGCTTCTTTGCTGGAGAGAGTGACTAGGTTTTGAAACTGCGTGTCGAGCCATGGTTGGATGAAGGGCCACCCTGGATGCAGTCCTAGCGCGTTCACTTCGTTTGGAGCCCCAGACTTTCTCGCTTCTTGAGTCCATTTAGACCTCACAATGCTTTGCGCCCATCCAAACGGCTTTCCAGGAAACCAACCCCAGTCGTAGATGCCTTGGCTAGGGACGTATCCGACTTGACCGTTCCAGAAGCTTACAAGAGCCCTTTTAATGAGCGCGTAGGCGCTCGAATCGAGCCTAGTTGGAGCATGTCCATCTGCAGGCCATGGCAACGCCTTCGCAGCTGATCGACTATCTTGCATATCAGCTGGCTGAGAATCAGCATCTTCGTTTGCTATGGAGGAGGCGAGGTCGGAAGGAGGTACACCGAAGAAAGGCGGATGGTAAACACCTTGTAGCCAAAGCGGACGGAGCGATCTGGGCTTTTGGGTCTTGAGCTGGGCTCGATTGAGTGTGCTGAGGGGACCTTCCTGGCTGTAGATCTCGACATCTGGGTTCTTGCCCCAGTAAAGCTCCTCGACATCGTCGTCCTCGTCGTCTTCGTCTTCTAGCTTAGCTTTGGCTTTACCTTTGCCCTTTGCGCTTCTTGGTGTTCTGAGTGGAGTTTTTGGCGCATCATCAAGTGCTGAAGTGACCGGCCGGTCCTCCTCTGTAGGAAGATTGTTCGCACCCGCTTTGGCTGTCGCGCCTCGCTCGTATTTGGACCCAGAAGACTTGGGCTTTACTTTGCCTTTGCTAGGCGTAGAGGGAACGAAATCGTCGTCATCATTGTCATCGTCCGCAACGATGGGTGGAGTAGGTGTCTCGAGCAAGTCTGGAGTCGAAGCGTCGATTTGCGCGGCGACCAGCTTCGCCTTCTTGCGCGCCGGTGTGGTTCTTTTGGTGGATGCAGCAGCAGGCATTTCGACAGCTGCGCTGGGACGAGCTGACCTGAGCTTTTTTGCTGACGCTGGATGACCACTGCAAATCAAGCTACTTTGGCATGCTGCTGGAAACGGATGCAGATGGCTGATCAGAGGTGGAGCGTCGGTGGTGGAAGAGGGATGGGTCGACGCTCGGGCCATCAAGTGGTTGATGGGTGAGAAGGAGGCGAGTTGTTCAGTCCAAGTTGTTGTTCCCAAATTCAGGGTCCACCTTGCAGAGTCGCATTTGTTCGACAAAACAAGCAGCTCAAAAAAAAGGCAATTTGGCAAAGAAATGCGGCCAGAAAAATACATCGAAAAACAACAAACACTTGAATATCAAAAGCAGGATCTCGACATGCGCTCTCACATTGAGCACCGACGACCATTCACTTTCCAGACGGAGTAGTAGACTCAGGCAAAGTACGAAACTTTGCACCCAAGGTGAGAGAGGCTGATCCATGTGCAGATTGAAGCGAGAGAAAAAGCGACAACATAAATTTCATGACCAAGATCAAGCTTAGGTGCGACTCAAGGAACGATCTTTGCCTCGAGGAGGGCCACGTGTGTTGTGCAGGCGCCCCTTCCTGATTCTGTCGTTAAATTGAAGACCCTAGGACCTGTCCGGGAGGGATGAAGCAGTCAAACGACTTTCCGGAAGCACGAAACAAAGATTCGATTGGTCGCGGTAGTCCCCATTACCAAGGTACGGTCTGGCCCTGCACGTCGCAAAGCGTCATCAACTTATAGAGCAGTTTGCTTCCTAAGGGTTGATCCAACATCAGGCGGGCCTGGAAATTAGGCTCACCGGCGTTTTCTGACCGAGACGGCGAACCCGGACGTGGATTAGGTCGACTTTCACCCGTCCATGTCTTCTCCGACCGGATCTCCAGCTTCCGACCGGTTTAGCCGTGCTAGGAAGACGTGGAGGATACTGGATGTGGCTGCGACTGAACTGCAGAAGCCGGGTGAGCTTAGGATAAGGGCAGTTTCAAAAGTCGTGTAGGCGTGGACCAAATAGGGACCCCTTTATGGTGCGCCAAAGTACTGTAGCCAAGCGGAGCAAGAGAATGCTTCGTTGCAGCAGTGCCGATCTCGCTTTATTTGCAGGTCCGACAGACGATGCTTGTGCGAGCCTTCAAGCTTCAAAGCCCGACATGATTTGACGCCGTTGGCATGGTTTATGCGCTGCTGATCCGTTGACCGGCCAAGTTGGACGAAATTGGCTTCTGAGCTGAGTGGTGTGCTTGCGTCACTGTGCTGTACAGTGCATGTCATGCTCAAGGTTTCGATGCGTTCAGAAGACACTCCCGTTCTACTCGATCAACGCTCCACCTTTGCTGGACGGGTAGCCCATCAGCGTGGCTACCACCTTGTTGCTGCATGCAGAGATCTACACGACAGATGCAGGGTCAGACTTTTCTTACAAACAGGTGCAGAACGAATTCACACGCTTGGCCAGACTCAAGCGTTTCTTTGTAGCCATAACAGCGTCGCAATTCTTTGACTCCCAACACAATGGAAGACTCGCTTGTCCCAGACGCTGCTTGCTACATTGAATTGTGTTAGAGGTTAGCACACCGAATTGGCCTGCTGCGAGAATCGATGTTGGAGGCGGTACAGTTGGCTTGCGACCAAGTCACCCGTCCATTTCCTGCTAGGCGACGAAACGATCCTGATCCACTGCCTGGCTACGGCCTCACCGAACGATGAGGCTCGCTGCGGAAAGAGATACAGCTGAGAGCAGGAGGGAGCGTAAGTCTCTCTCGCTCTGGCAAAAAAGACAAAAACAAAAAGGCGGGCCGGGTCAGTTAGGGGCCGACTGCATAAGAAACGGTGATACTGTATGTATTATGAATATACATAATAAATCCACGCGCCCCTTAGGCCAGCTGCTGCCAGAATTCGCAGGCACTGCGGGGCTCAGGGGCAGAACTGTCGCGAGCACCTAGCCGAGGCTGTCAGACAAGTTGGCGCCTGCGAAACTGGACAAGGCGGTATGCTGCCTGTGCTTTATGCTGTTCGGTAATCAGACGCCCCGCCCTTGCACTTTGCTCTTGCGGCAACAGCATGGTCGATCGCGAGCGCTGTAGCGGTGGGCACCATCGTCATCGCTATGTACAAGCAGCTTAATCGAGGGGCCTCTAGATGTGGCTTGCCGACTTTGAACAGTTTGCCAAAAGGTCGGTCTCGCCTGATTCTGAGCTGGTTCCCAGACGGAAGAGGCTGCATCTCACCCCTATCTGACTGTGCGCGGGCTGACAGCATGTCTTGAGCCGCCGCCGGGCAGTTCTGAATGGTAATAACAAGCTTTGCCTGCTGCTGCTTCTTGGTCCATCTCCTGACCTAAAGAATCATGTGCAAAGATCCAAGTGCTGGCTAAATTCCCACGTTTGTCAGAGACGAAACTCTGAGCAGAGCGAGATCACCCTGAAACGCCAACTGCATAGGACTGTGTCTCATCTCTGGAAAGCTTCCAGGCGGCTAGGAATGAAACAAGGGGCGACGATCGCTTGCTTGGGCCGGATCGCTTACGAAATGGGTACTGCATGCTGCAAGTAAGCTTCTCAAGCTACTGCACTGGGCTCTTGCCTGTGGGAACAGGTTGGCCGCCAGCTCGGATCAACAAGCGTTCGATTCGAGAAGACTTTGCAAGACGAGTCAGAAGGGAGTCAATAGGCCTCACACATGCATCAGAGCAAAGCACCGAAGCTCAGGGGTGTGATACAGTGTGACAAGCTCCTCCTGAGGCTGCGCTGTTCGGTCGTGCTCTCACGTCGACTAACCGGCTTCCACCAGGGCCCCCGCAGAAGCAACGATGGAAACACCTGCCCTGAAACGCAAAGAAAGACGGGACCTCTAGACGGGACGTGGGTGCGTCTTGGAGTCAGCCGGAGCGAACTTGCCAAATCGAGCAAAGGCGTCAGTCTGTGTAGAAGTGAGGCGAACGTCTGCTTGTGGGCTCTACTTGCAGGGCCGAAGCGAATTTGTTCCAGAAGTGTCCAGCTTTATCAAATGCATTCTCGCCCCGCTGTGCCCGTGTGCATTCGCAGGTGTTGGTTGGTTGTTAATTTCAGTTCTTGAAAATAATTAAGTTCAAAAAACACAGGGGCACAGCGACTGGACTGGTGTTGGTCAGAGTGAATCGCCCCTTTCCAAACACAGGAGAATTTGTTTATTGTGTTTATTAATATTCTTACTTTCTGAGCGAGAACTGCATCCAACGAAAAGCAACAAGACGCACACTGACTGGCTGAGCAGTGAGTGCTTTTGCATTTTGCCTCCCAACGCTCAATTTGGAAATGGAAACGGAAAGGAAATAGGCGCTTGTTCGCGTTGCAATTGCAACCCTGATTTGGCTGTTTGCTGGTAAAAGCGACTTGGCGGTGTCATCACATCAACACTGAGCGCTTCTCTTTCTCTTTCTCTTTCTCGTTCTCTCTCTCTCTCTGTCGGCCAAGCCCACGTCACATTCAGATCGCTTCTCCTCCTTTCTCCAGACCATCTTCCATCACCATCGCCGTCGGCTTCGATCATCCCTCTCGACCCCCTTTCTTTCCGACCCATCACATCGCACCGTGTCGACAGCTGCTGCGACCTCGCTGCTCTTCCATATCCACGTTCACACGCAAACACGCCAATCCTCCCCACCACCATTACCAACACGACTTGCCTCGACTGCCCTTGACTCTTTCCCACCATTCATCTTCATTGGCTCGTCTGTACCATCTTTGTTTTTTGTTGTGTGACCAACACCATCCATACTTCACTTGTTCATTGGAACCCTTGTTTCAGCTTATCGACTCACATCATCGTCTGCTCACGACAACGTTTACGACGTTCTTCACGACCATCTCACGATAACGCAGCACCTCACGAAGTTGCTACCACACTTATCGGCCATCCAATCAGCGTTCACAGACTACACGCTCTTGTTCCACCGGATACACAAGGCTAGCATCAGTGTGGTATGCTACACAACTCTTTCCACACTCACTCCACTTTGGCCTAATCTTTAGCCATGCCAAACCTTGCTCTTCCCTCGAGGTCCCCGCTACTTGGCTCGCGTAAAGCCCTTCGCGAGCCCAGCCCAGCACCACCTACACCCACACGCAAAAGCTCGGCATCTCCGCTTCTACCACCGCCACCACCATCTTCATCATCAGCATCATCCTCAGCAGCAGCAGCGGCGGCAACTCCGTTAGCAGGTCCTAGCAGTCGTGTTCGCTCACCACCCAAGCCTATCGCATCCGGCAAGGAACTTTCCGAGCAGTATGAGCTTCTCGAAAAGATCGGCGCCGGCTCCTTCGGTACCGTCTACAAGGCCATGCACAAAGAGTCTCGCCAAATTGTAGCCATCAAACAGGTCGACCTCGAAGATTCCGACGATGATATTAGCGAAATTCAACAGGAGATCGCTCATCTCGCCCAGTGCGACAGCGAATGGGTCACGCGCTACTATGGCAGCTTCGTCAAGGGCTACAAGCTCTGGATCATCATGGAGTATCTTGCAGGCGGCTCATGTCTCGATCTGCTCAAAGCCGGCCCCTTTTCCGAGGCACACATCGGCATTATCTGTCGCGAGCTTCTTCTGGGTCTCGAGTATCTTCACAACGAGGGCAAGATCCACCGCGATATCAAGGCTGCCAACGTGCTCCTCTCTGCAAGCGGCAAAGTCAAGCTGGCCGACTTTGGTGTTGCCGCACAGCTCTCTAACAACAAATCCAGGCGCAACACGTTTGTCGGCACGCCGTTCTGGATGGCGCCCGAAGTCATCCGTCAAGCCGGTTATGACTACAAGGCCGATATCTGGTCTTTGGGCATTACCGCTATCGAGATGGCCAAGGGCGAACCGCCGCTTGCAGAGTATCATCCCATGCGTGTCCTCTTCCTCATCCCCAAAGCCAAGAGCCCCACGCTCGACGGCAACTTCTCTTCGGCCTTCAAGGACTTTGTCGACCTCTGCCTCATCAAGGACCCCAAGCATCGCCCCAGCACCAAAGAGCTCCTCTCGCACCGCTTCATCAAGTACGCTAAAAAGACGGTACTTCTCACCGAGCTCATCGAGAAGCACCAGGAATACAAGGCACGGGGCGCTACAAGGGGTGGAGCCATCGTCCGCGACCATCTGCGCGGCATCGATGCCCAATCCACGATAGGTGCCGGCACCATGATGTCCGAATGGCAGTTTGACACGATGCGCTCTCGTATGTCGGTCTACGATGAACCCGACGATGTCCAAGATGGCGACGGCCTCTCCAGCAGTATCGACGTGTGGGCCAGAGCCGGCCGCGGTCCCCCTGCCATGGGTGAGCAACGCGCCGGCTATGATACTGTTCGAGGTGGCCGTCCCGCTGGCGAGCTTATGGAGGCTGTCGACAGTGCCATGCACACCCCCGTTCGCAACGGCACTCTGCGTGCCAATGCTGCTGGTGTTCGGGCCGGAGGAGATCGCGATGACATTTCTGATCTTTCTACCGAGGCCTATTCGAGCAGCGACGCATTAAGCCGATCGTCCAGCACGCCCGCCACCTCAACCGCATCAGGACCCACCACGCCCTCCGAAAAGGTTCGCGACTCGATCCACGTCGACGCACTGGCCGCCTCGTTCCGCGGAATGCAGCCCTCGGATGCCCCGGCTCGGTACGTTGTAGGTGGTCTGGGCAAGAACGCAGGTGCTGCCTCGTCAGCTTCGTGTCTCGCTCCTCCTTCTGCCAGCGGTCTGGCCGAGAGCAGCGTCGACGTTGCTACCGCCGCAGCAACCATGGCTTCCGCCCAAGCCGGCTCCACGGCGACTTTGCACATTCGATGTGCCCGCGACGGAAAGGCGTCTCCCAGCCACAGCAGGAACAACTCTGCCGCATCCACTTCGCGTCCAACAGAATCACGCACGCGGCGAAGCAGCTGGAACGAGCGCAACGACATCAACGGCACCGTGCTCAAGGAGGCGGATGTGGCCAATGGATTGGAGACGCTGCGGCCCGTACGTCGACTCGACGCAGGTGGATCGGCACGACTCAGCCAGCAGTACATTGGCAACTCACGCAGCGACTCTGCCCCCTCGGGGCTGGACAAGCCGGGCCAAGCAAACGCAACCTCGCCTGAGCGCAAGCAGCTGCGACACTCGCGCTCGGCACTGGCGAGTTCCAGCAGTACCGCCCGAGCCCACGCGACGGCGGGCGAGAACCTGGTGCGCGACGTGATTCTGCCCGTCATGGAGCGTGCCAAGGAGCAAGATCTGGACGCAGCCGAGGTGGAAGCACTCAACATGATCTCCAAGGGCTTTGAAGATCTGAGCTTGCTCAATTCGCGTCTTGCTTATTCGACGATTGTGGATCTGCTGTTGAGCATGAACGACAACGAGCAGGCGCGCGACAACCTCTCGACAACGTTCAGACAGCGCTTGACGGGTCCGCAGATCGCCAAGCTGCAGGCGTCGGCGCAGGCTGAGGAGGCACCGCGATCGCCTATCGCCGACCTGCTGTATGGGCGATGGCTTGAGGGGCTGAGGACAAGGTGGATGGGCTATTGAGTTCGACGGCTTTGACACGCAAGCATTGTCCCGATTGTTTCTGTTTTATTTCATATCACCGCATGCATCTTCCCCGTTCAAGACTTGTTTCTGCACTCTACGCACTATTCTGCATCTTCTCTTCTCTTTTTTGTTTTGTTCTTCCTTCTTAATCTCATGATGGACACACTCTTGCGTCTGAGTGCACGGGAGGAGAGGCAAGATTCTGAGTCGTGGGGTGTGGGCAACGCGCCAGGCGCTGCGCTGCGAGTGGGCGGTGCTAAGACGGCTCCATTGCTATATAGATAGATAGAAAAACAAGAGACGCAATGGAAGGAATACAGAGTCCCAAGAAAGAAGGTTGGAGAATGGCTATTGCGAAGGATGGCCGGCCTCGGAGGATGGTGGGAGGACCTGGTCCAGGTTGCTCGATTCGTCTTCTGCCTCCTTGATGGTCTGTCTGAGCTTGTCGATCTCTTCCTTGTTGGGGACGTGTTCGTTGGTGCGCAGGCGGTTGATGAGGCGGATGCCGTTGACGGCTTTGCGGAAGGTGCGTTTGGCGTTGAAGGCTGACTTGATATCTGGCAAGAGATCCTTCTGTTCCGTCGACGGATCTGCGCGGGCACCAGAGGCGGTCGGGGCGGCGGCCTGGAGCCAGGGGTGCTGCAGGGCTTGCTTTGCGGTGAGGCGTTGAGCGGGGTCGGTGGTGAGGAGCTTGTTGATAAAGTCCTTGGCTTGGTCCGAGACGTCTTCCCAGTACTGGGTGGGTTCGAAGCGGTAATCTGCGTTGATGATGGCTTGCATTTCCTCCATGGTGGTGTCGCGGTCGAAGGGGGTATAGCCGCAGAGGAGAAAGTAGGTGATGACGCCGATGGCCCACATGTCGACCGGTTTACCGTGGCCCGTCTTTTTGAAGATCTCTGGTGCCATGTAGCCGGGCGTGCCGCACGTGGTGGAGAGAACGGTGATCTTTTCGTCGTCAACCACCCTAGACAGACCGAAATCGGCAATAAGCAGGTCGCTCTCCTCAGTCTTGTCCCTAAACAAAAGGTTTTCGGGCTTGAGGTCGCGATGTACGATGCCCTGGTCGTGGAGGTACACGACGGCCTCTGTGATGGTGCGCACAATGTGCGCTGCGTCCTTTTCGTAGTAGTTACCCCTCTCGCAGATGCGGTCGAACAGCTCGCCGCCCACACACAGATCCGTCACGAGGTAGAGGTTGTTCATCGTCTCAAAGTAGTCGACGAGTGTGACGATGGAGCGGTGACCCTGCGAGACGCGTTTGAGCGCCTGGATCTCGTTGCGCACCATGTGCTCTCGTCCCTCCATGAGCTTTTTCGAGATGACCTTGCAGGCATAGTATTGGCCCGTCTTGATGTGCACGGCCTCCTTGACGACGGCGTAAGTGCCTTGCCCAAGCGTTCGACCGGTCTTATAGGCGCATGGCACGGTTTGTGGTTGTGCAGAGGCCATCGTGGGAAGTATATAGACAGAGCGATGCACTGGCCTAGGAGTAAGTAAGAAACGAGAGGATGATGGTGAGGTCGGTAGCAAGATAACGAGGTTCAGATGGTGTGCTGCGTGCTCCAATGCAGCCTATTTGCTCGCTGCAGTTTTCCAAAAAAAGGTAGAAAAGGCGTGCACGGGCGCGGCACCAAACCTGTCAAGAGCTATATTTTGAAGGCTAAATTTAAACTTAGAAAGTGCGCTAGTCGCGGCGGCGTCGTCGGCCTTGGTTCTAGATGTAGCCAGCCAGCCATGCATGACAGAGACACGGCTGAGATGCAACTCAGACGACCCGGAACAAGGTGTCA